>NW_022170738.1:28500406-28513351 GCF_008802855.1 Photinus pyralis | reverse complement strand
AATGGCGCTACATTTTCTTTTATTCCAAGTGGCTATATACCAAATTTCATTTAAATCCCTCCATAAATAAGAAGGTTAACACTGCGCATGCGCAAAACGAAATTTTGAACCTGACGTTAAATTTGGTTTTATTCCAAGTGGCTATGTATCAAATTTTATTTAAGTGTCTCCATAAATAAGTAAATTTGGCACTGCGCATGCGAAAAACCAAATTTTGAAACTGGCGTTAAATTTGCTTTTATTCCAAGTGGCTATGTATCAAATTTCATTTAAATACCTCCATAAATAAAAAAGTTTGCAGTTCGGTTTGTAAATGGTCGAGATGCGCAAAGGGCACTGTGAATGCTGATCGATTAGGCTCAACTTTTGGAATTGTGTTTTATATGGCTAAAGCTATGCGTATATTGAGTTTCATGCAATTCGGTTCATAACTAACGGAGATGTCAAAAGGGCCTACTTTATGTTTTGGTCTACATTGCCAATTCACGAACTCCGATCTACAATTTGATAAAGAATCCACCTGCAAAATTTCATCGTAACCGGTCCATTCATTTATGAGTTATCGTGCTAGCGGACGGACGGACGGACAGACACCGCAAAATTATAAAATCGCTAGGAGCTCGTTAATAACCTCAAGTTCACATGGTAAGTTCAGACAAAATAGAGGTAAATGTTCGGGGTTCTTATACACACAAATAAGCAAAAAGGAAATATAGTAAAAGTAAACCGGATAGGCGCCACTAATTCTTCAGTAAATGTCAAAAGAGAGGAGAAAATACTTACCAAAAGGGTAAATAATGCAGCCTAAGAGATCCTTGTTCTGGTCTTGCTAAGCTAAGAAATAAAATACTAGATAGGGGTAGAACATAAACAATAATTGACGTCACAATCGATGGTGATTTAATCAAATGATCTCAAAAATATTACAAATAGGTCACCGTAGAATATAGATCTACTAACTCAATATTTGAATTTAATTAATTTTTAGTAAAAGAGGAGCTATAATCGTTACGTGTAAATTTAATAATTACAATTCGATTGTATCGAATACCAATATGTAATCAAACGTTAAATCATGGAATCGACGAAAATTTACCTTTCACCTTCGGGTCATTGTGAGTTCAGAAGGGCGCGTTCTGCAAATCTGTAACAGAAAATAACACAACAAACCAATTCAAGGGTTAATGAATCGCGCTGCATATAATATTGCGAAATAGCAATGCTAACGTCTGACACGGAGGATAATCGTATACTAAAACTGTAATTAATACTCAAAAAGATAAGAAAAAGCAAAATTTGGTCGATTACGACTGTCCTTAAATCCGGACATAACAGAATAAAAGTGACTCAAGAAAAATACTTTACGATGCACAAATAACTACATTTTTGTTCAATAGCAATGCAATCTAATCAATTCAAAACATAAACAAGGTAATATGAGCCGAGTCTTCGGAGTAGCAAACAACGTAGGTAAGAATCGTAGATATCGGCTTCGGTAACTTCAAAAACTAATTTACAAAGCAAAGGTATACTAATGTCGGTGTAATACACCAAATCTGGGGGATACATTCGGATATAACAAGAGGGATTGTCAACAAAATCGGTTGTCGGACGGTATATTCTTCGTATAGAAGCAAGTTAAATCGGATATATCGGAGGAATTTACAAGATAGTTAGTCTCCAAGATTTCGTAAAATACTTGCGGTTGCAACTCAGGAACAATTATCAAAGTCTCCAAGTACAAATCTCGAAGTAGGTGCTAATTTTGATAGAATGAAGTAGATTCGCATGGTAATATAGTTTGAATTTCACAAGTCGGTAATGTAGAAACATCCACGCGGCGTTCGTCACTCTTACTAAAATGGTGGGTCCAAATAAATCATTCACGTACTGCGTAAGTAACGCGTAATATCCAAGTAGGTCAACGTGAAAGTTAATCCAAAAGATCCGATGAGAAATTTAAAAGAAAACTCACAAACTTTATAAAGTGAAGGTTAAAAAATAAAAAATAACATGCGTCTTAAGAAAAAGACTGCGCAATAATGTAACATACCTCGAATTGTTTAGCTGCAAAACATAGAGCCGTAAAACGATTCAATCGAGCCACCAAAACATCAAAAGAAAGAGAAACCATTCCAAAGACAACTATGGTAAAGCCAAAACACTAAGCCCTTGTACAGGTATATGCGAAGTAAAGAAAGTAATGGATTACCATAAGAAAATTTGCATCTAATCAACTCGACGGCAGAAACTTCACTAAAGGGGAAGAAGTACAACTGCGCGCAATACTGAATTAAAAAAGGAATATCAACGACCTCCGTCGGCGAAGCAAATAACTAGGTGAAAGAAGCATAAATATTTTTTGACACACTGGACCCATCCTAAATGAGAAATATTTCGTCTGTAACCCTTTTAAAACGCTCATGGAGCCTAACATCAGCGCAACGTTTGTCATTTGATGCGCCCTGCAAAATTTAATGCTTCGTACCTGGCTATCGCTTCAGCAGAATATATTGATGTTAGGTTATGCAGAAGGCATTTGACAAAGGTGGATTGACAGATACTGAAGGACATTCGTATAAGGTTTAAAGATCGAAGGGAAATTGAAAAACTGTACAGTGAGATGTGGCGAGCACTTCAGGCCTAAATCCAAAAAGGAGTAAAGCAGGGATGCTCACTGTCACTCCCTTTGTTCAATGCTTACATTTCAAGGAGTGTGGATAAAATGGAAGAGAGGAGTCGTTAAGGTCCAAGGAAAAAGAATCCACATGCTGTACTCATGAAAGTGAGTATACACGGTACATCGGCACAGTGCTCGCTGGACGAAGATCGGCTACAAAACGTAAACTCTTTTATGTACTTCGGAAGCAAGATTACATCGGATGTAAGATAAAAACAGAAATAATAAGCCGAAGAATCCAAGCTAATGTCGCCCTTAACAATCACAACAAGCTGAAACTGTTTACCTTCAACAATACTGATTTGCACCTTAGGAAACTCTGATAAAACATTTGTATGAAGCGTTTTTGGAAGTGAGACTTGGACCATCCTCTAAAAAACCAAAACGACCACCACAATGAATTATGATACCTCTGACCAGCACTAAAAGACTAACTCCCGATACTTCATCGAATTGACAGCAATTATTCACTCAATGGATATAGGTCTCGTCCAAATTATGTATACCTAACGGTTCTCTTGGCATTTTCACGTTGAACGATTTCTTTTAATTCTCTTAAATACCGAGAACTTAGAACGTCATGTTAGTTCAGTGTTGAATTATTTCAAAATTAAGTTGCACATTTTATTTGTTACTCAGTTGTAAACGTTGATTAACAAGACAAAACGCAAACGGGTAAACGTCATCTTTAAACGCTACTGACTTGTAAAACTGACAGCTGACGTGTAAAAAATTTACAAGTTAGTAATCTAGTAATTTCATTGGCCAGAATAAATGCGAATGTTACATGGATAATATGATATTTTAGACATTTCTTCGAGATCAATTTAAGAACTAATTATTTACGTTTACAAATGAGTAACAAATAAAATATTGTACATTATACGCCAGGTAATAGTTTTTACTGGCTCTAGGAGATGACAGGCTCACCTGACGGCTCGCCAGTCAACTTCTCCTATCGCCAGTAAAAACTCACTTACCTGGCTAATAATGTAAAATACTCTTACGGGGCTTTACTGAGTTTGGTGGCACTGTACCTCATCATATAATGGACTTTAATAGCATATTAAAACAAGTGGTAGCGCTCATGGTACACACGTCTTCGTTCCCCAAATTGATATATGCCAGACAGGTTAAAGGGCAGTGGACAGGTACCAATGATAATTAAAACACGAACTCGTGCGCAAACGTGGATGTAAAATTATAACTTACAAATAAAACTAGTATTTGAAACCCAAAACTAGACCTGAAACTCTGAAAGTAAATGGATTTTAATTCCCTTCAAACACAAAATTTAACCTATCTTCAATTAATAAGAGGATCATTAAAAAAAACCATAATACTAATACGGCAACGGTTGAAAATTAAATTGGCTCAAACTTTGAATGAAAAAATTCTAGAACCGACATACGTAACAGTTGGTAAAACAAAATTGCTGTACTTACGTATTCAACGCAATCCAATGAAATCCTCCACAATGCGAGACATATGTGTAGACTCGATCCCAAAAGTTCTCATAGAGTTACATCATGCAGTTAATCGCTATAAAATAATAACATTACTTCAAAATCGTGCAGTTGCATCCCCGTATTGTTGCAAGTATAAGCGATATTTTTTTCACAAAAGTACACTAAAGATAATGATACAATTTAGAAGTACCACACCTTGAAGTGTTGGTGGAAAATGCGCTTCGTCCCTTATCTTCAGTCACTTGCAATATATGTAGGGCGAAAATACAGCGTCCCAAAACTCTCTCGAATGGGAAACAAACTATTATAAATTGCATACGCCGCTGACGTTTAGACAGATTGATTAAATGGTTCGAAAAGTAATCTTTCTTATATCTTTTAATTACGAATAGTGTTTCATCGCCCTCATAAACTTTACGTTGCAATAAAAGTGGCTGTAAATGAAATGAAACGCTCAAGTTTCACTAACACAAACTTGTATTTGATACACCGAATTTAATTTCCTCACATCGTAACGGAGCATGTGAAATTTCGGCTAAACAAACTAGAAATGTATCAGCTACAGATACGCCCGCCGTTACGGTACTCTGGGGTGTTCGTTATCTCGCTCTATAAACCCTCACCCAGGAATTATGTCTCATTTGCATGTAGAATTTTAATCTTGCCTTTGATTTTCGCCTTTGGCTGTAATCAACTTCGTGTAAAATTTCGTGCGTACTTGTACGGTTTAAGTGAAAGTAAACCGCGCTTGTAAATTCGAACGTGTAAACTTGAAATTATTAGTCCAGTCAAATAAGAAAAAATAAAAACATTAATTGGTAAAGATCTGAATTTTGGTAAACATGTTCATTAGTGTTCCCCATTGGACATACTAAAAGTCCCCGTCAAAATCTGTTGCGCTCGAGGCACCATCTTGGAAAAAAGGAGCACTTGTTCAGTTTCTTGCCTGTATATCGGCAACAATTATTGACACGGAAAAATAGCTCAGATAAAAAATATAGTTTATTAAATTGCCCATAAAAAAGCACATTAACATTTTTTTGTATGTCCAATACTTTAGCTATAATCCGACATCGAATAGGGAATCAAGTATCCTGAGCTCTCGAAACAGGCGCGCAGATATTTTTTTACAACTTTTTACAAATCATTAAATTTATTGAAAACTGTGCCAGTATTTCTTATATATGAGAAGTCGTCGCACTCAAGCTTGGTATGAGACACGTTTAAAGGTTTCTCATAAAACTCTCTCTCTCTCTCTCTCTCAATAGAACTTTCATCTTCAATGTGAGCAGTTAAGTACTGAGTGTGGACTGGAAGCCTTCAGTGACCGAACAGGGTCAAGGAAATCGTGGACTCTCCTTCAACTCCACAGTTCGGGAGATTTTTCATATCCACAAACCTTCTGAACTTGCTGATTAATACGAAACGTCTGATAACGATGTCGGTTTAAATGTCTCTCACTAGCAGGCACGTTGTATGCAGAGAACGGCGTTCTCCAGCTTCAGAAATCATTTCGTGGCCCCAACAATTTTAATCATTTTCGCTTACCTTTTTGAAAAAAAACATGATGTCGTATCATGAAACATTATGTCATTGCTAGAATGCTTTATCGCAAGACGATTCTGTTCATTTTTTGGTGCTTTTACAGCTTTCGGTGTAGCCATAAAAAAGACGGCCTCCTTCCTATAACTACGATGCGGGGCCTAAACGCTTTCAACGTGAGATTACAGCTAAAGTATGGGAGATACAAAAAAATGTAAATACTCTTTTTTATAGGGAATTTAGTAAACTATATTTTTCATGTAAACTATTTCTTCGTATCAGTAATAGTTGCCGAGACATGGGCAAAAAAGTGGAAAAGTGTACCGTTTTTCCAAGATGGCGTCTCGAGCGCAGCAGATTTTGACAGGGACTTTTAGTATGTTCAATAGAAAGTCCCAATAAATGTGTATACCAAAATTCAGATCTTTACCGATTAATGTTTTTATTTGTCCAAAATTGCGCTAATTTGACTGGACTATATACACTGCAAATAAATATGGAGATTCTGTTCGTGTTTTGGGAAATCGTTCACTGTGTTCGTTTGGAAACGCGCGAGAATTAATTTATGGCTTAGCTTGTGATTTGTTGAGAGTGATGCCAAAAGGTGATCTAGGCTGATACGCAAATAGGGGTATTCTTGAAAGGAGTTTAATCGTTTGTAAGCTGTAAAATTTCTCATATTGTAGAACTTATACAAGTAGTCAGTTCCGTAATGATCACGACTGAACTAAATCATCCTCGATAAAGGAAAACCAACCTTTTCCTAACCGCATAATAGTTTGAAACATAGCCGATCTTGCAAAACCCCAAATTTAATAAACGTGTGGAATAATTTGGCAATACTGATTTATCGTTTTTACCAATACACCAAACGCGGTGAGAAATGGAAGTGCCATGTCGCATGGAAAAAATTTGTGACTGCAACTTGCACCATCTTTGAAGAAGCTAATGAATTTTATTTAATTCTACAGTAAATGTAGGTATATTTTGTTATATAAGCACACCAATTCAGTTCAGATATGGATACTATGAGGGAAGCAACGATATTTGGGGATACTTTATCTTCCTGTCTGGGTTCCGGTTGATTGGTTCCGATATTTCTTAGTTGGACCCAGGCCTGTCTTTCAATTTCAATCATAGTATTTCATTTCAAAGTCTATGTTGATTTGTTTTCGATTTATTAGGTGATTTTGTTTTGTTTAAATAATCTTCTTGCATTTTGATTGCTTTATTTTTCAGTGAAATTGCGTTAAAACAATGTTAGGGACATCTGGGGCTAATTGCGTTGTGTTATTTTAAAAGTTTATCTCTCGTCTTTCGATAAGCAGTCCGTAAAAGCTAATTAGTGGAAGCTAAATAGGTGTTTTTGCGATAGTAAATACTGGTGTTTAGTTGATCGAAGACGCGCAGTAATTTGATAGGAGAGAGCGAGCACCGTCCTTTTTAGTAGACTCGATTGGCTAATGCTGAGAAAATGACAGAGAAGCAGCACCGGAAAGTGATAAGAGAGAAGAATTGTTAAATAGGCGTAGCAAGCAGTCAGTCTTGACGGTTGTAAAGTTCTAGTTTAGATGTGTTCTAAGTGTTTTTTATACGTCGTCGTAAGAGGGAATGTTTTAATTCGAGTTAAGCTCAAGCGTCGTGTTACGTATACGGAGAAGTAGTTAGAGTGTTGTAAGGTAATTACATGGATGTTATTTTATGTATAGAGGGTGTGAACGCTGCCTTAATATTAACTACATTGACGATCGCTAGGGGTCACTATTTTACAATAACAAAATATCCCCCCACTTCACGTTCTTATCACTAATCACTTTGTTATAAAAAGAAGATCCCTCTGCTTCACAGAACACTTCTTCCTGCAATTTGTTGACCTCAGAACCCGATTCCCGGACCCGTTCACAACCTGAAACCTTAAAATAATTGCGCTTTCCGTTTATTCATTCCATACCGCTTTCCGTTTATCCCTTTCAAACCGTATCTTGAAGCTATCCTTTCGTGCATCATACACCGCCGCCGTCCATTTCCTTCCTCACACTCGTTACAGACGATTAGAGTCAATTGTTTTATACGTATAAAACCGAAACCCGGCGTTACCCGTATTTTGATAATATATTGATCTAACTTACCTAATTTCCGGCAAAGCATTTTAATCGTTAAAATTACAACCCAAATAGCATATCGTTGCTCCCGTCAATCCCCGGCCATCGACGGTATTTTGAAGCACTTGTACAGCTCACGGTGATCCCACAGAATATATAAAAGTCCATCTAAGGATACTAACATAGTCTTGTTGATGATATTTTATGTACAAAGTATACAATTAGGGAATGCAATACCGGAATCGCGGAATCCCGAAATACCGGGATCCCGCAGCATTTTTGCGGGATTAATCCCGCACATAAATGGAGCGGGATCCCGCGGGATTTGCGGGACTGAGGAATTTGTCGACCAAGGGGACGACTCTGTTTACTTTGTTAATGAAACGCATAACGGAGAAGTTATTTTTTAAATAATTGTTAAACTTTTTTCGTTAAAATGTACTATGATTTTTGAGGCACTTTAGAAGTTCACCTTTTTGTGCTTTACAGGTGAGGTTTTTTTGAGTTCTAAGTTAGGCCGAAGGTACTTTTTTGTTAAATATTGTGATAATTAGCGATTTATTTTAATACAGAAGTTAACCGCACAGAATTGCTTATTTGCCAATTTATTTAAAGTTTTGCGGGATCCCGCAAAAACCGGGACCCCGCTGGCCGCTGGATTAACATCTAATAATTCCGCAAATACCGAGATTGAGATTTTGCTGCGGGATTGTCTCCTATACGAACCTCCCGAAGCACCCATACTGTTTATCGAGCAGTTCTCGCATAAGTGAAGCCTTTCTATAAGGTTTTCAAAGTACTGTTACATTTGCAATTACAACAAAGCCAATTTAAGTAAATCGCAGTTATGACCGGATTATTGGCTCTTTAAGGTATGTAATTAGAATTTTTTTCTCAATTTAATTCGTTTCAATCGATCGCATGTCCGTAGCATATGTCCTCAGACCATGTGTGCCTTCCGTTCTTATAGCTTTATTGATTATTATTTTTGTCGAATAAATTAGCTTTGTGTTTAATCGTTCCCAAATTCCGACCCAGGATAGAAGAGTTCTCAAGATAAGTTTTTCTATTCGTACCCAGGATCATGTTAAGTGATAACTAAAAATGTGTTAAATAATTCTTTGGACTTGTGAGAGTGATCGAGGCTGCTGAGTTTCTTATATTACTAAAATTTAGGTCTTTATTGAGATTTTTCGTAGTAGCGGGTATTCATAATTGCATCCCCTTCCTTATTTAAACTCGAATACCCATACTATGAGTTTTCCATATACAAATATTTAATTACTCAAAAGATTGTTAAAATTAACGTTATTGTTACACTTATTTTAATTTGAGCCCATCGAGGTCATTTTTACAGCTTCTGTAGAACTGTCGCGCTATAAAGATTGCGAGCTTCTTGCCAAAAACAGCACGGAGTGTAACGACGCTGTGGGAATGCACTCTAGGGTTACGTCGAAAATTTTATTAAGCTGAAATATTTGATAAAAAATGCGAGGTGACGTTGCTGGTTTGTGAACAAAATGAACTGCTCACTCAGGCACAAGGAAGAGTACCGATCAAAAACGTTATATCCCAAAAAACCTCTTTACCTCATTTTCCATTCGAAGATGGTCTTACAAATATGGAATAACGCTTGCATGCGGAAAACTCAAAAAACGTAGCTAGTAATTTAGAACGTTCTCTCGGTTTTCCTTTTGCAATATTGTTATGTGCTGCGCTTCTATGTGCATTTAAAATTCGCATTGAGTATAGTTTAGTATCTTAAAACTTTCTTTAGAATTCAAAGCTTTTGTTGTTCGTCTACAGTTGAATGGGTATTCAATTTTATCCTCGAGCCGGCAACGTGTCTGTGTTACGACCATATTGTCCGGCTACGTTAAAAAATAGGGCAACTTTTGTTTTATACATTATGAAACAGCACCCGAACTAAGATTAAGAAGTAAAAAAAAACTAAATAAAGCTATACTGCGGTCTGCAGCTTTAACGTACAATGAAAAGACGCCGTTCGATTACGAACCCCTATCAAGGAAAACTAGGTTAATCCCACTTTTTGTCCTACATACGTTCCGTATTTTTCGGCCGTCCTAGTTTTTTTGCGTTATTTGATCACCACTCGCTAATTAGGTTAAAAGTGTTTAATGGCACTCGAGGAAGAATGCCACAGTGAATTGGTCGATTTCTATTGAGCTAGTATTTGTGAAGTACAAAGGCTTCGAAATCGCCTTTTGTGCAATTCTGATCTTATATAAGATGTATAAGACGTTGCGCAAATATTTGAAAACCGTGGAAAATCATAATGCCTCGCACGAATAAAAGGCTTATAAATATTTATGCGGCTACTGAATAGATTTTACCTGGGTGGTCATTCCCTGGTACTGTATCAAACTGTTATAATGGAGCTGAGACAAATTTTGGCACAATGTAAGTCTTCCATTTATAAGAACTCAATACGATTGAATCGATGTGGTTTTATTAAAAGGTAAGGGATATGTCCTACCTGTAGGTGAAGAATAGATTTATATAATGTTGGGGAGATATTTGAATTATTCGAACGGAGTGTGCCGTCGTAATCTTTAAAATACCTCTAGAATTAGCAAAGGCACACAGAAGATACACTAATCCTGATAGCGTGAAGGAATTTAAAGAAGGCTCCATTCAGCACTGGTCTGAGGTGTATAATTAACAGATCTAACACTACACAGGGTGACATTTAAAAAAGTTTCAATGAATCATGCTTGTTTTGCTATTAGAGATACCACAAAATAATAAAAACAGTTTCGATGGTATGAAGAGGAATCAAGTTCATTGTTACCTGCAAACCTTTTATCGGCCCTACATAGACATTTTAAACTGAGGTTTGGTTTTGAAAACGTCACCCTGTATATCATAGTCATTCAGACACTTTCATTCTACCAATCGGTCAACGGAAATATACATTTCTTTGGTTTCTAGGTGTATCTGGCAAGAGGTATCCCTCTCTCGGTTTTTTGGTGTATACCTACAGGTTTTGTCTGGAGGAAAAAATAGATAGGAGACGCAATTTGAAAAAAAAATGCCGTTGCATTTATTTATTTATTTATTTATTATGCCTCTCTTGTTCTAGGAGTGATACTTTATGTACTTGTAAAGACAGTATCTTACCCTAGATCTTACCTTACCTCTAAGTATTCATATTTAACAAGTTTTTGTGTTGGGAGTTCGAGTATGAACAATCCGAAGGGTTGATAGAATTTAAAACTAACCAAGAAACAACCTCCAAGAAAGGGGAAAATCGATAGAATCTTCCAATCATATGTAGGAAATCAAATCATTTCAAGGAGACTGATTAATACTGAAGATATTGTAACGGAAATGCTCCAGACATGACGTCGCCTTTGGCGCTCTGGAATTTTCTACGCGCGCGATAGCGGGATTGTGTAGGAATATTCGAGAATGTACTGGACTTACATTGCTTGCGTGTATAAATGGTTGCGGACCGAACATCGCGGGAGTCTACTACCGAACGAGTACGTAAACATCGAGCGCGGAAATATAAATTGCGAAGTGTGAGTGATATAAATAATCGATATAAATTGTACGGATTTTATAGTGTTTTAGTTCTGTTTAATAAATATTGATATAAATCGAACCCGAAGTTATAAATCACGTTACATTGGTGTCAGGAGTGGGATTAATTAAATTAATTAAAACTAAAATGGAAGAAACGATGCTCAATTTGCTCCAGCAAATCCAAAATGGCCAACAGGTGTTGCAACGAGAAAATGAAGAAAATTCTAGAAATATTCAAGAGAAGTTCGAGAAGTTGGAAGAAAATTCTAGAAAGATTAATGAAGAAAATTCTAGAAATTTTGAAGAGAAGTTCGAGAAAATGGAAGAAAATTCTAGAAAGATTAATGAAGAAAATTCTAGAAATATTCAAGAGAAATTCGAGAAGATTGAGGAAAATTCTAGAAAAATGGACGAGAAGTTCGAAAAGATGGAGGAAAATTATAGAAAGATTATCGAAGAAGTCTCTAAATCAATTGAAGAAAAAGTTGAAGATAGAATTACGGAAGTTTCCAAAACATTTAAAGCAACATTCGTCGAGATTGAGCACAAGTATGAAGCAATTCTTGCGACTGACTACGAAAGAGCGTACTAGTAGTGCCCCAGAAACAAATACAAGAGTAGAAGGCGACGTTCAGCAAGCCCGAGTAAAGCCACCTACTTTTGATGGTAAGATTCCTTGGACCTCGTACGTTCGACAGTTTGAAGCAGCGGCTGCGGCAAATAAATGGACTCTTCAAGACAAAACTACAGCCCTGATTCTTGCTCTGAGAGGAGATGCTCTGGATGTGTTGCGGACTATCCCCGAGGATCAACAGAACTTCCAACAAATCGTAGCGCGACTCGAAATGCGATATGGCGATAAACACCTTCAGCAAGTTTACTATGTCCAAGTCAAGAACCGAATGCAGAAACCTGGAGAAAGTTTGCAGGAACTTGAAGCGGACATCGCTAGACTGATTCGATTGGCATACCCTACGGCACCGGAGAGCTTTCTTGATCAGCTGGCTGTACAAACATTTATCGATGCCGTTCGTGATGGAGATGTCCAGCAGGCTTTGAGACTGGCTAGGCACGACAACATTGAGAAAGCTTTGGCCCATGCGTTAGAATTCGAAGCCGCCAAGAAAGCTAGTCATGGAAGTGCGCGAGTACGTATGGTGGAACCTCGCAGTGAGAGTCGGGTAAGAACCATCGAAGAGGAAGGTGGCTCTGAAAGTTTTGAAGAAAAGGTCAGTAAAGAAGTGGAAGAAAAGATCAATAAAGCAATACAGTCACTGGCAAAGAAACGTGAACCACGGCGAGATTGGACACGTTTGCCGCAACTGCCAAAAACCATTACAGCAGTCGGAAAACTAAGAAAGTTCGACAGGAAGGGGCTATCCCCGACCTGCAGAAACAAAGCCCCGGTCTTCACTGTAAACATTACGTCGTCTGGAAAAGTTCTGAGTAATGCAGACGCTTTGTCAAGAAGACCGTGCAAAGACAACTGCACACATTGTTCTAAAATAGAAGACAAGATTGGCCATCTGCGACGAACAACTGTAGAGAGTGAGGAATGGAAGCCAAGCGAAATCAAAACGGCCCAAGAAAACGACCCAAGTTT
>NW_022170738.1:28396732-28500306 GCF_008802855.1 Photinus pyralis | reverse complement strand
AAAGAAGGAAGAAGATCTACAATTCGGTGAAAATGGAAAAGGAGGAATTTTAAGCAGTTGTATCTCCGATAACCCGTGACCACAGTCTTAAAGATTAAGTCTCTTTCCTTATTTTTCCGTTTCCGGATTTCTAGCCTTATAACTTGTCAACGTCGTTGGCTTTCCCTTCTCTAGAATCCTAAAAGTGCATTCATTCTTCCCCGATAACAATGAGAACCGTGCATGTGTTTTATATTACCAAGTATTGCTTATTTATCAAAACTTTAGCATGGTAAAAATTTGCATCAAATCTTTACGATCCCGTTAATGTTTACGCTCATGTAATTTCACTTTTTGGTTGAAAAAACGACATTTAATTAATCAAAAGTTGATGCATTCCATTTCTTATATAAAAAAAAATAACAAACACGAAAAACGGCTACCCGGTAAAAAGGTCATGACAATTCAATTCAAGGTATTTAAGGGTAACGCGGTTGCAAGCTCTTGACGTGCACTAAAAGAGTCCCATGGTGATGTCCATTTCCAAGTTTAACCCTTCTCTTCCATCTTCGTAACACTTTTAGGTAAAAATCGCTTGTACGTCAGCTAAAAATTCGTAGTGAACCTCCTCCACACCTTCTCGGCCATCTTTGAAGAACCTGTGCCACTCTTGCAGTTTTTTGAACATGCCTTCAATCTTTGAAAACCCTGAGAATCAATACTCAAGTTTCTATATCCGATTTTCCTAAAAGTATTATACCCAAATTTAGTTGTGATCGCTTTGAGAAAATTTTGGTTTCGATTTTAGAAAATTGCCGGTATAATATATCGTGACCTGCTTGATAATGAAAGAGACAGAACGAAATACGAGCGAAAATAAAGCGCGTTAAGATAGAAACGAGTGTACAATAGACGAGTCAAACCACAGTGTTGCTGGTTTTTAAGAATTCTCGTAACGGGCGTTTCTGCCAATACTTTAACATGAATAAAATTTCGAGCGAATTTTTATGCAGTTAAACGCAAGCATTTTCGATGGCGTATTGTACTCTTCGGCAAATTTAGGCGACACTTTTCGTCGCCGCATGCATTCTTAACCAACTTTCAAAGGCAAAACGACGTAATTATGCGCGGCCTTTTTCGATCTGGGTGGTTGAATTTTTTCGCCAAGGTCTAACGAGGACGAAATATCTGAGTTACATATGCGTATAAGCTACGTGCAGTATTTTGAATCTCGTAAATAATTTTGTTTCAAGGTCTAACCGAAGCCGTATTTTTGAAGTTTAAGAACATTTGTTTCGTACTCGTAACGTGATTACTTTATTGATAAAGCGTGAACGTTATTTACTGAACATTTTAAAGGGACAACTGTTAACGCCGTTTTGCCAAATTATTATCGTGGGTGCAATTATCAATTCATTGCAACTTCTCTTCGTTATAGTGGAAATCAATTGGCGGCTGTTTATGTTCAATCAGTGCGAATTTGTTACTTTCCTTAAAATGTATGCGAACATCTGCCGATGGTATATTGCTTATCGTTAATTAGCGTGCTCACTTTTAATAAATTGTTCACAAAGCGTTGTAGTCAAGATGCTGGAAGTTCACTTGTGTCTATGTTGGAGCGGTTAGATGATTAAAAGCCACAATTGGTTAATCAAGAACTTGTGCACTCTTCTGTGTATACGGGGTATTTATAGATTTTAACTTAAACGCAACCGGTTAAAAAGTTTAAAGACATTTAATTCGTGCCTTTGCTAACTGTAAACACAAGTTAATAATAAGAGGTAATTTTTTGAGAATTTCCCTACTTGCAAACATTGGGTCATTAATCAATGCTTAAAAATTTTTAGCAGTTTCGAGAATCTCTGAAGCCTAGTTTGTTCAGATTCTAGAGATCACTTTCTAGAGCAGTTCTAACATCGCGATCAAAACGTCCAAATTGCACAAGACGTTCCACCATTCCAATTTTGGGAATTTTCGAGTCTACTTTTTAAAAGAAGGGACAAGTATCATGGAGAAAGCTTTGACTTATCGATAACTGTACTTATTTGAATTTTGTATTGTGGTCAAAAATAGGAGTCGATCGATTTGGGGTTTTGTTAAGGCAATTTAGAATTCGCTGAAGAGGTCGACCCACGGGGTTTACTGCGTGAACAAATTTTGTAGAGACGATACCGAACACTCAAAAGCCTTCCTATTAATGCCAAATAATTTACCGCACTACAAGCAGTAACCATAACGGTATGATAAATGAAAGCTAGTGTAACACAAGCAATTATTTAAGGTAAATGCGGGCCATAATCTTTTGGGGCGAAGGCCATCTCTGATTTAGGGCTTGTTTTGTAGGGTTAACCGTTCCATTTTTATGCGCGCAGGTGGAAAGGGCATTGTTCGAAACATTAGTGACGTCAGATAAATCATTCTAAAAACCATTTCAAACACCCACTTAATATTGCAACTAGAAGACGTAAAGATCTCCACATTTGATATTCATAGACCAAATACATAATCCATACATAAATAGAATTGACTTTCATTTTTTCTTTGTTTATAACGTGGTCTGTTAGAATAACATTTTTTATTAACGAAATAAGTGATTGGGCGGTTGAATTGCACTTCCGGTCTATTGAAATTATGAGGACTAATTGGATTTGGAACACCTCTGCAATCAACTGGAATTCGATATAATTCCAGCTTATATCACAAGATAAAAAATATCCTTCAAGTTTATGGTTATTACTAAACCACAGTGACGCTAACTGCTTTGCAAACCCGGCTGGTGATTACTAATACAGTTTTAAATTAATATTCAATCGTGGAGCTTGCAGCAAACTTTCAATCTCAATATTACAAGTGGCACATTATCAATACACATAAAACTTCAATCGTTACAGAAAAAAATTTCTCTCTCGGCTTCTTTCCTTTATCGCTTTATTTACAATAAAGAAAGAAGTGAAGAATCATAAAAGCACAATTATTCTTTGTGTACGATCCTTAGGCTCGTGTTGTCCAATTCTCTAATGAGCTCGTCAAGGGGGCACTTATCGTAACAATGCTACAGAGATGAAATCTTAATTAATAAGTTTAGTTTTTATTTACTCAATGTCGCAAATACTAATTAACTATTTCTTCACTCCGTTGCAAATTAAATGTTTCAAGTCCCAGATTAAAATATGTAACGATGAGCGGTTGAGCCCATATCGAACATGCTGGTTGATTACCATTTTCCCACCTTTTAAGATACATGCCCGAGTACGTAACGGTTTTTTCGCCGGAAGTGGAGCTTTTCGGGAAGTGCCCTGAAGGCGTCTTCTTCTGATAGCCGAAATTGGACATCCTACTGCGATAATAGTCTACAAGTTTAAAAAAAAATTTTTTTACGCATTCTTATGTATTGAACCTTACATATATGTCGAGGCGAGACAATGCAATTTATTCCAGTGGAAAATCCACTTTTTCAAACAGGCGGAAAAGATAACTCGAATCCCTTCAAGCAGAAAGAGAGTCAAATTGCCTTTCGCTTATATAATTTGAACTCATTCCCGCCTTCAGAGGTGAACAAATAAGAGAATCGCAAGTCGTGTCTATTACGGGACGACGACGACGACGGAAGGATGCTAAGCTAACTTCAGATTAATGGTAGCAGTAAAAGCGTTCCTGGTTACTGAATGAGATCTCGCGTCAAACTGTAACTTTCAATTTTTTTGAAAAGCAGCCGTTCGATTCGATCAAATGATAGATATTAAATAAGAGGGTTCATTCTTGTGACGCGCATAAGGTGTCCGAAGCTTACTAATCTTAAAAGGTGAGGAGTAGTCCAGCATTTAGTTCGATTTGGGCCTAAAAAAAATTTTCATAATTTCATACAACCCGATTTTTTTGCAAATCTTTGATGGAAAAAATGGAAATGGAATTTTGGTGTTTTTTAGCTGAGGTTTTTTGTGAACCGTATATGGGAAGCGAATGCCAATTTTGTACATTAAAATCACACTTTATACGTTTGGGTCAAAAATTAAGAGTTTAAAAAATCATTTGAGCCGTTGAAGTGATGTTTTATGACAAATAACGATGTAAGCAGTCCTAATTGATTTTGATCCATTCTACGTAGTTTAGAACAAGTTTGTTCTCTTTGTGCGGGTTCATACTGGGCATCTATGACACCGTAAATCGTGGTATGTGTAATTTTGAGGAGGTTTTGTGATGTTCTATATAATATTTTAGCGACATTAAATTAAATTTTGTGTCAGGATCGCGCAAACAAAAATAAACAGGTTTTATCACGCGAAATTATAATACTTTATATGGTGTATTACGAGCTTGATTAAATCGTTTATCTACGATCAATTAATTTATTTATCAAAACGTACGCACCTTAACTTAAGAAAAGCGATAGGAATTTCACTCAATAAAGAAGAGTCTTCAAGTTTTGGTGGAAACATAAGCAGAAAGACAAAAGTTTAAAAGGTAGGGTAAAGAGTCAACGTTTCGCCCACTTTATCAGCACAAGAAACAAAAAACTCAATCAAAATGACTAAACAATCTAAATAACCTTTACAAGTTAGTTACACGAACAGAGCATCCGAGACCACTAACGTCACTAAATGCACACGTGGAACAACTGAAAAGAGTACGGCTAAGCCATTTAAATCTACTACCGTCAGGAGAAAGTTGACTCAAAACTGAACCCATCTCCAAAAAAGGGATAAACATATTGTTAGAGCAGAAAGAAGGTTGACCAGCTTCGCCACGGTTGAATTTTTGGGTGTTTGAAGATCTCAAATGCCTTCGCGGTATTCTTTTTTCTTTTAATAGGCGAAGGGAAGAATGGATAGACCTTGGCTTTTTGTGGAAACAGCAATTTGTGGGATATTCGGTTTTGAAAGCTGCAACAGCTCAATTTTGTGAAGTTACAGTATACGTAGTTATTTTTATAAAAAAACGGCACTTCGTTCGTTTTATCCCTTCTAAATTTCTCAATTTAAATTAGTCCTCAAGTAATGACGAACTCTTTGTAGCTCCCTTCTAACTGGGTAACGCAGACTGAAAAACCTGGAAGGTCACGTACAGGATAACAAAATTATCTGAGTTGCCTATTTACATGCGCTAAGCATACGTCCGCATCCAAGATAAACATTAAACCTGGAGTAAACGCATGTCCCATATAGAAGAATTTAAAAAATTTAAATTGAGGGGTGCAAGATAGAACGACTTAATATTAGGTCAATTTTAAACGAAGAGTCAGGTTCCCAATGTGTAGGTTTTCAGACCGCCGTTTGCTTCACGAATCAGTGGTAATGTTTCGGGCGGGCCACTTTTTCGCCTGGATACCTATTGAAGCTAGCGCCTATAGGTACGGGCTTTTTCTTGCAGTATCCAGAGGGGTGGACCTTTGCAGCGATACATAAACCATTATTTTCCTCCTTCAATCCAATAGTTTCAGCATTAATAATTAGGACGACATGGAGTGGGCGAGATTTTATTATATTTTGCTGTTGGAGTATGAAGGGTTGAGAGGAGTTGACTAGGGAGTTGCTCAATTAGTAGCAACTAGAGGCAGCTGGCTTCAATTAAGAAGAGCTGGGTAGGCTCGGGACGAGTTTATGTGAATGCTCGAAACTGGATCTAAGAAAATTCCATCTCTGCAGCAGATGAAAAATCACTTCAACCCAGTTCGACACTCAACCTCCCTGGCTTATGGTAGCCCAACGTTCTAACCCTGAGCCACATCAGACGGATGTTTTTGCAAGAATGATGTTTATCTTTGGAAAAAAAAAACACTTCACATCATGCCTTAAATACACCGTTAGCTGACAACGTATGCTCTAATAGTACGGCCGTAATAGCTGCAATAATAGTTATTTCGGCGCGCATTGTTTGAATTCAAGGGAGAACCTCAATCATCTTTCGTTAATAAAGTCAGAGTTGGGGCAGTTACTAATTCATAGATATGACATAAATGCTTAACAGAAATGTTTATTATTTTGCGAAAAGCGGACTAATAGTTTCCATGCGCGTATAATATAGAGGTTCATTGGCGGAAAGGGAAAGGTTAGCTTGTGTATTTTCTGTACAAGAAGATGTATGGCGCTAATACGAATTAGTTTTGCCGAAAAAATAAGCGCGGGAAAGGTCACTCCATTTCGAACCAGGTTAAACGGAGCATCAATTTTTGGTTCATTCCACAAGTCCTAAAATAGAGAAGTTCCAGTTGATTCAACATTGAACTGCTCGAAGGGTAGATTTAGAAGCTATATAAATTAAAAGTAATTTTCTATTAGTATTTGACTACGGACCCGATGTCTTCTAGGATATGGTTTTTGGTTTAAACACCTTAATTGGGAAACATTCCTCGATGACATCACTCGATTCACGTTTGTAAGTGTGTGAAACGTTTAAGGAGAAAAAGGAAAAACAGTCAAAAAGTCATGCTCTTTGAACTGGAGAGAATTCTAAGGGAATCTGCTGAACGCTTACAGTTCGCAGCTATCAAAACATGGAATCTCATTTTAAAATTGCAGAAGAATTATTCGAAGAAAATGGAAATCCGAATAAACTTAAGAAAGTCGAGTCAAAAGAGAACCGCAAACATTCAAAGAAGCCAAGGGAATGGTATTTAATCTAGAACCAGCTACACCCTTTAATTGCGAGGAGACTTGAGATCCGAAGAATCCTTGTAAAGAATTGACATCAACGAACCAACCTAAAACAAATTGCGGAGAAGCCTTGTTTTCTATAAAGATCCATTCATGCAAAATTGAGAGAGCAGAGAATACTTTCCAAGAAATATGGTATAGGTATACTAATTCCTAAGCAATTTCTTGAGTACAAAAACAACATGAACGACGTACAATCACGAGGCTCATAAATGCATGTAAGGTACCTACTTTCCCTAATGAAGTTGTATTCCTTTTGCGAAAATTAGATTACATACGAGAAGAGGTTTCATCACTGCAATTAGCGGAAACCGCTACTAAGACACTTACAGCTTGCTCAATAGCTAAAATGGACTTGGGCTAGAACTTAATAAATATTTGGCATATACTCCGTTAGTTTAATACTTGCAGGCTTAGACAGTATTTCCCGACATTCATTATTTTTGATCTAAATCCAACGCTCTCTGTCGCCAAAAGAACGTTTATGGTTAGTCCTAGTCCTCTACAACATTACAGTTATCCATACCTAGCTAACGTTTTTATTCGACGTGATTTGCAAATGCATTCTTGTTGCTCCACTTGCTGGGTTCAAAAATAAAGCAGCACGCCGATTAAAGAGCCATAAGTTCTCATATAACGAAATAAATGTCCATTGAACGCCAAATTACTCTTTTCGCACGGTTCATATAGTCCGATGTTATTATTAGTGTTATTTTGTAGTAGGTGCCTATCTGAACACGATTTCCTAAGAGTAATTCGGTTGAAATTAATTCTCTTGACGACAATGAGAAGTGATGCGTATAGTATAGGTTTACTCAGCATTTATGAGCTACTAACAGAGGACATTTTCAACTTTATAGATAATATACGATGGAACATTTTTTTACTGGAAAAAAAAATGAACGTTTTACAGGGTTTTGTTATACGTTTCTGAAGTTCATTTGTCACTGTTTTTGGATATAACTATTATTTGTACTTCGGATAGTAGAAATGGGCAACATTGCGATAGAACTACTACTGAAGAAATGTGTTTTACGAAACTGAAATAGTAGATGCGTTAGTATTAGAGATCTAAAGCACTTTTTTGCATAAATACATATGTGTAATAGCCGGAAGCATAAAATTAATAAGAAAGACATTACGTATTTTATGTTATCGAATCGTGGAAACTATAATGAGTGCTTGGAGCAGCTGGGTGTTAGCCTTTTGGCCATATATGGTACGTAACATGGCTTGAATCAACCCCCTTGATTTAAATACTCAACTTACTACTGGGTGCGAGCTTCAACTGGTTTGCTCATAAATAATTAATCATGATTCCCCGGTAGTGACCACTAATTCGTACTTAATGAAGAAATTTCTTCTCCTGCCTACTTTTTGAGGAAAAGTACTATCAAAATCGAGCTTTTGTGCTGAAGAATGTTACTTGCTCGCAGATTAAACAAAAATAAATAATATTTACATCCCATTTTACAGGTTTGTCTATTACATATTTACTCTATGATTTTTGTTTAACCCTTACATCAATGTTTGTAGCCCGTCGCTAACCTTAATTGTAAATGCAATTATTGAAAATACAACGGTAAAAATACTTCCTACAAAACCCCTACTTATTTTTTGAATTCATGACTTGGGACTTTCCTTCATATTACGTAGGTATGTATTGGAAAACCTTAATGTTATATAATTCCTGTGAATGGTTCACAAATACCCCGATAAATTCGCAGTTTGATTTGAATAAACTGAATACATGTCGGAATGTTTCGAAAAAGCTATTAAAAAACAATGCTCTTAATAGAAAGTGAAATGACGCAGAACAGACGAGTTTCAAAATCGTACCACGGATAAATGGTTGTCTGGCCAACATATGATCTCTGACAAGTTCCACAATTTTATACTTTTGAATACTATTCAGCGAACCTTGAAGAAGGATAAGAGACACGGCACGGCTAATAGACTGCAGACGGAAACGGATCTCTAGTGAAACAACCACCGAGGTTTGACAAGACTGCATATAATTTTTGATTTTGGGCGCCAGCGGCCATATGCAGCGCATTCAGATATAATGAACGCGACTAGGTTTAGCAGCTATAACAAGGCGTGGGTTCTTTGGAAGAGATAGCAGTGAACCGTCCAGCTTCGTCGATTCCCTTTTTCAGAGCCGGTGGCGTAAATAATAATCGGCGCTCTTGGATTGGTTCAGAATTGACGCTAGTCGCGACTTTTGCTGTGGTTCCATTTTGCCTTATCGAACGAGTACTCGAGAGTGAGTACAGATCTTCCGCTCGAAATTTTGTGAATCGCGGAAGAAGTCAAGTAACAATTAGTGAAAAACATTTCACTGAGCTTAAATTCCAAAAGGGTTGCAATTAATTGAGTTCTGGAAAAATCGCGCGGAAATCGTTAATATGGAATCATTGCAGTACTTACTGAGTTTTGAAAATTTCCTCAAAGAACGCCGTAGTTTTACCTTGATGCAATAGAGTCGGTAAAATCGAATTAATCCGACATTGCGGTAATCTCGGTATGAAGAATGAGGAAATGGTAAAAAAGTTGAGCTTCATAAACTGCTTTCGTTAAATACGCATACGCATGCCGATAAATTCGTATTGATAGCTTATATTAATCCCATTAGAACTGGACGTTTCCGGCGAATGAATTACAGTTAATGTGCCGTTTCGATTAACAAAGAAAGTAAGCGGAAAAATTTAACTAGTTTCGGTGTTTAGCATAGTTTGGCCTTGTTCAATGTTCATGCGCTAGTAATAATAACAACCTATATCGTGCAAACGGAAGACCAGTTCATATGCAGTCGAGATAAATTAAAAAGGTTCATTGCCTCATACAACGAAAGGTAGTCCTACAAGGGCGATTCAAAAAAGCTTCAATCATATCCAGTTTTTCGTTTTTATATTGCCCAAGGTTGCGTCTGTCCTAGGAAGAGAATTTGTACCAGAACAGAAAAATATCGTTCCCATAGAGCGTTAAGTTATTGTAACTTTCCTTGATTTGTATAAACTTAATGACTGGTATTTAGTTTCCCTTTTCATTTAGGTTTGGTTTGGTTCAGTCACAAGTCCATGCAAGTTGGTCCAAAGGCGTGAAACATTTTTGTGTAAAAAGCTGACAAATCAAAGTTTAGAGTAGAGCTAAACGTGACTACATAGGTCAATAAGGAAGTTTTTTAAAACAATGTGATTTTCTTCAATTCCCTGTTTTTATATAGTTGGGCAGGATAATTGCATATTTTTTCTTAGGCACAGTTTATGATACCTAATACCCAAAATGTATGTGTTTCGTTGAAAAACCCAGCCTCTAAATTTGTGCGTTACAAAACAGCACGCGGATTAGACTACTTTTGGTTAAAAAAAATTTCATAGCGCAAATGTCATCAAAGTAAAACTTTAAAATTTAAGCATCATGCTAAATCACAATGAATAGGTACGCAAACAATTGTATATTTCTTTTAGCAGAGTGAACAAGAAAAATTCCTGAGATAGTTACAAAATGAGAAAAAATGTTCCTTCTAAACAAAATATACGTTATTAATACATGGACGATATCAAGTATCCATTAAATTATCCAAATTTTTTAAACAATTCCTCAAAACCCCCAAAAATTAATTAACTCAATGACGTTTTAAGCATCAAAATCTAATTGACGTTAAAAAATCGTTCGTTATTAAGGGAGAGGGTTATAAAATTGAGATCGTTTGTAATGAAAAGGTGTATACTAAACATCGATCAATGAAATGAGAGAAGTAAATCACAACAAATTCCAATTCTCCAACATATATTTTACTTCGGGCTACCAACCGATTTGAATGGGAATGTGAATCAGAAACAAACCAGTAAACGAAGTTATCTCGAACGTATTGGGAACCTCCAAACGTAAGGTAATAGTGAAATTTATGATTCACTAAAAGACATTTGGTATATATGAAACTTCAATAACATGTATATAATTAAACGATTTCAAAACAGGAAAAGTATGTCAAGAAATGAGCGTAAATGGTCTTCCACAAAGGTGGGTAAATAATTCGACATACCTAGTGCTTTTATGAGGAGTCTCGTTTACTGATTCATTTAGAAAAGTTAATTACAACGCTAAATGCTTGGGGTGGGGATATTAGTTCATATTTAAACTATAAGCTAAGGTTGCTTTAGGGCTAATTGGATTATAATTTGGACTCCGCTGTTTGTATACGTAGCCGACCCAAATAGGCATTATAAAGCAAATTTGTCCAGATAGCGAAATTTAATAGTAGCTCCCCTAAATTCCGGTTAACGACTTCTTGATTAATCTCATTGGACCAAATTATTTAAATTGTACTTCAGAGAAAGGAAAATCGAGATAAAAAAATCGATTCGATATGAATTGTTACGTCCTGAAAGTTTCCAATAAATTTAGTGAGATGCGTAAAGGAATACGATGAAATTTCTGTTTTGATTTAATGATCCGGAAATTCCTTAGCGTACGTCTTACAAATCATTTTCCTTTATAAATGATGCGAAACTATTTGGTGCGGAAAAGTGGGTGTGAGAGTATCTATATATTGACGAAAATTAACATTCGCAACGAGTTGTTAAACTTTGTGATATAGGTGTAAGTAGCGCTTTAGATTTATTTAGTAGTGTCAACGTGACACCCTTTGTTGTATGTTTGCATTTACTTGAACTCGAGTACACAAACACTTCAACAAAACGTAAGCGCTTAATATATCTAACGATTTTTAGGCATTAAGTGCGGAAGTAATTTGTAACTTAGAATAAGTTTACTTACGCTTCCAGAGTTCCTTTACATAGATAGCAAACAAAAGCCTCTCTAGGAAAACACGCACAATTACTTCTATATAACTACAACTTCACGACCTTAAAACTTAGATCAACTCGTCAAACTTTCGAAAACATTTTCGAAATGAAAAAAAAATCTGAAACCTGACCTAACTAAACAAACCTAACGTAAAAAATTATGTACACTTATTAACTTTCAAAATAAGATCGCGAAAACGCGATATTGAAGCTGGGGGCAAGAGTTAGGTCGCGGCAGACTTTGATCTCGCGGTACGGTTTTCAACGTCCCTAGTTTTCTTTGCGCTTGCGTCCGCCCTAAATCGATGGACCCATCCCTTCATCGTGCTATCACATAACATACATTTCTTCACGTTTCTCCAAAGCGAACACTCTGTATATACTTTGGCCGGATTATTTTTCTACCCCGCAAGAAATGCGCGTCACTCGAAAACGCAGTGCCGCCAATCGACGTCACCATCCGGCGATTTTCACTTGTGCTCCGAAACTAGTTTAAGAAAATTTCCTCGCTTTTGTGTCCGCGAAATTCTTGCAAATAGAATCAAATCGATATAACAAATACAAGTCGCTTTACTCTCCCGAAGCCAACATGTTCGGAGTTTTATTTGATTTAGTTTATCACATTTGATCGCCGGAGAACTGCCTTTTTTCAGGCGCTATCGTCGTCGAAGGAAAACCCTCGTTAAGTTTGACGCGAAATCGGAAACGTCTCAGAATGGCGGTTGCAGATTATTAATTTGCTCCGACCAAAGGGTTAGAGGGATTAGACAATGCTAATTAAACAACGGCTTGTTAAATTAGTGCACTATCTTGCGTAAAGTAAACAAAGCTAAGACGTATTAGGAGCCGCGGAATCACAAAATTTCAAGATTATATCAGCTAAAATTGGCAGAACGACCGATGACCTAATTCTGTCCCCATCACATGGACAATTCAAATGAACTAGTTAAAGACAAAGGGGCTAAAATAATACAGAAGCTTCATTTGCGTACAAGGAAGGTAACCGAATAACCCTAAGGTCGGCCGGCAACTTTATTTTCCTCTAGAAATCGATACGAAATACGAACGAAATGTCCATTTAAAAACTGTAACAATTTAAAAGTTCCCCACGCCTAATGGGAAAAGTTAATAATTAAACATTCACCTAATTTATCTTCATCTATAGATTGTGGCCAAAGTAATGCTACTTATTGCACAATGTAAACTGTTAGGATGGTGCAGAGAATTAGGTACAGTAGGCACAATCGAGCATTCCTTTGAGTTTTAATATGGGACGGTGTTATTGTATTTTCCCGGCGAAGCCTCTGCTGTTGCAAATGGTTCTTGCAATGTCTTCCATTGGGTACGTACAGCCATAAAAACTTTTGTCGTTTTATCTCGTAGACGACAAAAAAACGCCATGTTCTTCTTTGAATTCACGTTTCTGAAAGTTTCCAGCGTTTCAATTGCCTTGGGGTACTTTTGAGAAATTAAGTTTTCTTGTAAGAAATCGTAATAATTGCTAAGTCACAAAGGGTAACTGGATTTGCTTATCTGTTATTTGAAGAAAAAGGCCACGAGTGTAACAAAACAACTTATTGAAGCTTCGCTTTTTGCGTGGGTTGCAAAATAATCCGATTGTCATAGTGAGGCTAGTTGTAATTTACGGGAAAGCGTATATTGTTAGTTAATCCTATTCGCACAAACACAAAAAAAGCATACCATAATGAATTTTGTCCTGCATTAGAAACACACTAACTCTTTTTTTTTATGTATACAGCCCTCTCGGAATCGATGCCCATTGGGCTAACAGGAATGGAGCAAAATAACAAGGATCACACTCTTCACTTCATGCTGTCTTTCATGAAGATTTTTAATCAGGCAACACACAAGTAGACCACGGAACGGTTTAGGATAACAAGGGATTCAAATTGTACACAATAAATTAAACAAATGTAGCAAACGAGCTCCTGGGGATGGCTATAGCATGTGCAAAACCAAATTTTAAACCTGATGTTAGTTTTGCTTTTATTTAAAGTCTATATGTATGAAATTTCACTTAACTGCTTCCATAAATAAGAGAGTTGGCACTGCACACCCTACACAAAACCAAATTTTGAAAATGGCGCTACATTTTCT
This sequence comes from Photinus pyralis, assembly GCF_008802855.1. Taxonomy (NCBI): domain Eukaryota; kingdom Metazoa; phylum Arthropoda; class Insecta; order Coleoptera; family Lampyridae; genus Photinus; species Photinus pyralis. The sequence continues at coordinate 28,486,748 of NW_022170738.1, read as the reverse complement.
TTTATTCCAAGTGGCTATATACCAAATTTCATTTAAATCCCTCCATAAATAAGAAGGTTAACACTGCGCATGCGCAAAACGAAATTTTGAACCTGACGTTAAATTTGGTTTTATTCCAAGTGGCTATGTATCAAATTTTATTTAAGTGTCTCCATAAATAAGTAAATTTGGCACTGCGCATGCGAAAAACCAAATTTTGAAACTGGCGTTAAATTTGCTTTTATTCCAAGTGGCTATGTATCAAATTTCATTTAAATACCTCCATAAATAAAAAAGTTTGCAGTTCGGTTTGTAAATGGTCGAGATGCGCAAAGGGCACTGTGAATGCTGATCGATTAGGCTCAACTTTTGGAATTGTGTTTTATATGGCTAAAGCTATGCGTATATTGAGTTTCATGCAATTCGGTTCATAACTAACGGAGATGTCAAAAGGGCCTACTTTATGTTTTGGTCTACATTGCCAATTCACGAACTCCGATCTACAATTTGATAAAGAATCCACCTGCAAAATTTCATCGTAACCGGTCCATTCATTTATGAGTTATCGTGCTAGCGGACGGACGGACGGACAGACACCGCAAAATTATAAAATCGCTAGGAGCTCGTTAATAACCTCAAGTTCACATGGTAAGTTCAGACAAAATAGAGGTAAATGTTCGGGGTTCTTATACACACAAATAAGCAAAAAGGAAATATAGTAAAAGTAAACCGGATAGGCGCCACTAATTCTTCAGTAAATGTCAAAAGAGAGGAGAAAATACTTACCAAAAGGGTAAATAATGCAGCCTAAGAGATCCTTGTTCTGGTCTTGCTAAGCTAAGAAATAAAATACTAGATAGGGGTAGAACATAAACAATAATTGACGTCACAATCGATGGTGATTTAATCAAATGATCTCAAAAATATTACAAATAGGTCACCGTAGAATATAGATCTACTAACTCAATATTTGAATTTAATTAATTTTTAGTAAAAGAGGAGCTATAATCGTTACGTGTAAATTTAATAATTACAATTCGATTGTATCGAATACCAATATGTAATCAAACGTTAAATCATGGAATCGACGAAAATTTACCTTTCACCTTCGGGTCATTGTGAGTTCAGAAGGGCGCGTTCTGCAAATCTGTAACAGAAAATAACACAACAAACCAATTCAAGGGTTAATGAATCGCGCTGCATATAATATTGCGAAATAGCAATGCTAACGTCTGACACGGAGGATAATCGTATACTAAAACTGTAATTAATACTCAAAAAGATAAGAAAAAGCAAAATTTGGTCGATTACGACTGTCCTTAAATCCGGACATAACAGAATAAAAGTGACTCAAGAAAAATACTTTACGATGCACAAATAACTACATTTTTGTTCAATAGCAATGCAATCTAATCAATTCAAAACATAAACAAGGTAATATGAGCCGAGTCTTCGGAGTAGCAAACAACGTAGGTAAGAATCGTAGATATCGGCTTCGGTAACTTCAAAAACTAATTTACAAAGCAAAGGTATACTAATGTCGGTGTAATACACCAAATCTGGGGGATACATTCGGATATAACAAGAGGGATTGTCAACAAAATCGGTTGTCGGACGGTATATTCTTCGTATAGAAGCAAGTTAAATCGGATATATCGGAGGAATTTACAAGATAGTTAGTCTCCAAGATTTCGTAAAATACTTGCGGTTGCAACTCAGGAACAATTATCAAAGTCTCCAAGTACAAATCTCGAAGTAGGTGCTAATTTTGATAGAATGAAGTAGATTCGCATGGTAATATAGTTTGAATTTCACAAGTCGGTAATGTAGAAACATCCACGCGGCGTTCGTCACTCTTACTAAAATGGTGGGTCCAAATAAATCATTCACGTACTGCGTAAGTAACGCGTAATATCCAAGTAGGTCAACGTGAAAGTTAATCCAAAAGATCCGATGAGAAATTTAAAAGAAAACTCACAAACTTTATAAAGTGAAGGTTAAAAAATAAAAAATAACATGCGTCTTAAGAAAAAGACTGCGCAATAATGTAACATACCTCGAATTGTTTAGCTGCAAAACATAGAGCCGTAAAACGATTCAATCGAGCCACCAAAACATCAAAAGAAAGAGAAACCATTCCAAAGACAACTATGGTAAAGCCAAAACACTAAGCCCTTGTACAGGTATATGCGAAGTAAAGAAAGTAATGGATTACCATAAGAAAATTTGCATCTAATCAACTCGACGGCAGAAACTTCACTAAAGGGGAAGAAGTACAACTGCGCGCAATACTGAATTAAAAAAGGAATATCAACGACCTCCGTCGGCGAAGCAAATAACTAGGTGAAAGAAGCATAAATATTTTTTGACACACTGGACCCATCCTAAATGAGAAATATTTCGTCTGTAACCCTTTTAAAACGCTCATGGAGCCTAACATCAGCGCAACGTTTGTCATTTGATGCGCCCTGCAAAATTTAATGCTTCGTACCTGGCTATCGCTTCAGCAGAATATATTGATGTTAGGTTATGCAGAAGGCATTTGACAAAGGTGGATTGACAGATACTGAAGGACATTCGTATAAGGTTTAAAGATCGAAGGGAAATTGAAAAACTGTACAGTGAGATGTGGCGAGCACTTCAGGCCTAAATCCAAAAAGGAGTAAAGCAGGGATGCTCACTGTCACTCCCTTTGTTCAATGCTTACATTTCAAGGAGTGTGGATAAAATGGAAGAGAGGAGTCGTTAAGGTCCAAGGAAAAAGAATCCACATGCTGTACTCATGAAAGTGAGTATACACGGTACATCGGCACAGTGCTCGCTGGACGAAGATCGGCTACAAAACGTAAACTCTTTTATGTACTTCGGAAGCAAGATTACATCGGATGTAAGATAAAAACAGAAATAATAAGCCGAAGAATCCAAGCTAATGTCGCCCTTAACAATCACAACAAGCTGAAACTGTTTACCTTCAACAATACTGATTTGCACCTTAGGAAACTCTGATAAAACATTTGTATGAAGCGTTTTTGGAAGTGAGACTTGGACCATCCTCTAAAAAACCAAAACGACCACCACAATGAATTATGATACCTCTGACCAGCACTAAAAGACTAACTCCCGATACTTCATCGAATTGACAGCAATTATTCACTCAATGGATATAGGTCTCGTCCAAATTATGTATACCTAACGGTTCTCTTGGCATTTTCACGTTGAACGATTTCTTTTAATTCTCTTAAATACCGAGAACTTAGAACGTCATGTTAGTTCAGTGTTGAATTATTTCAAAATTAAGTTGCACATTTTATTTGTTACTCAGTTGTAAACGTTGATTAACAAGACAAAACGCAAACGGGTAAACGTCATCTTTAAACGCTACTGACTTGTAAAACTGACAGCTGACGTGTAAAAAATTTACAAGTTAGTAATCTAGTAATTTCATTGGCCAGAATAAATGCGAATGTTACATGGATAATATGATATTTTAGACATTTCTTCGAGATCAATTTAAGAACTAATTATTTACGTTTACAAATGAGTAACAAATAAAATATTGTACATTATACGCCAGGTAATAGTTTTTACTGGCTCTAGGAGATGACAGGCTCACCTGACGGCTCGCCAGTCAACTTCTCCTATCGCCAGTAAAAACTCACTTACCTGGCTAATAATGTAAAATACTCTTACGGGGCTTTACTGAGTTTGGTGGCACTGTACCTCATCATATAATGGACTTTAATAGCATATTAAAACAAGTGGTAGCGCTCATGGTACACACGTCTTCGTTCCCCAAATTGATATATGCCAGACAGGTTAAAGGGCAGTGGACAGGTACCAATGATAATTAAAACACGAACTCGTGCGCAAACGTGGATGTAAAATTATAACTTACAAATAAAACTAGTATTTGAAACCCAAAACTAGACCTGAAACTCTGAAAGTAAATGGATTTTAATTCCCTTCAAACACAAAATTTAACCTATCTTCAATTAATAAGAGGATCATTAAAAAAAACCATAATACTAATACGGCAACGGTTGAAAATTAAATTGGCTCAAACTTTGAATGAAAAAATTCTAGAACCGACATACGTAACAGTTGGTAAAACAAAATTGCTGTACTTACGTATTCAACGCAATCCAATGAAATCCTCCACAATGCGAGACATATGTGTAGACTCGATCCCAAAAGTTCTCATAGAGTTACATCATGCAGTTAATCGCTATAAAATAATAACATTACTTCAAAATCGTGCAGTTGCATCCCCGTATTGTTGCAAGTATAAGCGATATTTTTTTCACAAAAGTACACTAAAGATAATGATACAATTTAGAAGTACCACACCTTGAAGTGTTGGTGGAAAATGCGCTTCGTCCCTTATCTTCAGTCACTTGCAATATATGTAGGGCGAAAATACAGCGTCCCAAAACTCTCTCGAATGGGAAACAAACTATTATAAATTGCATACGCCGCTGACGTTTAGACAGATTGATTAAATGGTTCGAAAAGTAATCTTTCTTATATCTTTTAATTACGAATAGTGTTTCATCGCCCTCATAAACTTTACGTTGCAATAAAAGTGGCTGTAAATGAAATGAAACGCTCAAGTTTCACTAACACAAACTTGTATTTGATACACCGAATTTAATTTCCTCACATCGTAACGGAGCATGTGAAATTTCGGCTAAACAAACTAGAAATGTATCAGCTACAGATACGCCCGCCGTTACGGTACTCTGGGGTGTTCGTTATCTCGCTCTATAAACCCTCACCCAGGAATTATGTCTCATTTGCATGTAGAATTTTAATCTTGCCTTTGATTTTCGCCTTTGGCTGTAATCAACTTCGTGTAAAATTTCGTGCGTACTTGTACGGTTTAAGTGAAAGTAAACCGCGCTTGTAAATTCGAACGTGTAAACTTGAAATTATTAGTCCAGTCAAATAAGAAAAAATAAAAACATTAATTGGTAAAGATCTGAATTTTGGTAAACATGTTCATTAGTGTTCCCCATTGGACATACTAAAAGTCCCCGTCAAAATCTGTTGCGCTCGAGGCACCATCTTGGAAAAAAGGAGCACTTGTTCAGTTTCTTGCCTGTATATCGGCAACAATTATTGACACGGAAAAATAGCTCAGATAAAAAATATAGTTTATTAAATTGCCCATAAAAAAGCACATTAACATTTTTTTGTATGTCCAATACTTTAGCTATAATCCGACATCGAATAGGGAATCAAGTATCCTGAGCTCTCGAAACAGGCGCGCAGATATTTTTTTACAACTTTTTACAAATCATTAAATTTATTGAAAATTGTGCCAGTATTTCTTATATATGAGAAGTCGTCGCACTCAAGCTTGGTATGAGACACGTTTAAAGGTTTCTCATAAAACTCTCTCTCTCTCTCTCTCTCAATAGAACTTTCATCTTCAATGTGAGCAGTTAAGCACTGAGTGTGGACTGGAAGCCTTCAGTGACCGAACAGGGTCAAGGAAATCGTGGACTCTCCTTCAACTCCACAGTTCGGGAGATTTTTCATATCCACAAACCTTCTGAACTTGCTGATTAATACGAAACGTCTGATAACGATGTCGGTTTAAATGTCTCTCACTAGCAGGCACGTTGTATGCAGAGAACGGCGTTCTCCAGCTTCAGAAATCATTTCGTGGCCCCAACAATTTTAATCATTTTCGCTTACCTTTTTGAAAAAAAACATGATGTCGTATCATGAAACATTATGTCATTGCTAGAATGCTTTATCGCAAGACGATTCTGTTCATTTTTTGGTGCTTTTACAGCTTTCGGTGTAGCCATAAAAAAGACGGCCTCCTTCCTATAACTACGATGCGGGGCCTAAACGCTTTCTGCATTCAACGTGAGATTACAGCTAAAGTATGGGAGATACAAAAAAATGTAAATACTCTTTTTTATAGGGAATTTAGTAAACTATATTTTTCATGTAAACTATTTCTTCGTATCAGTAATAGTTGCCGAGACATGGGCAAAAAACTGGAAAAGTGTACCGTTTTTCCAAGATGGCGTCTCGAGCGCAACAGATTTTGACAGGGACTTTTAGTATGTTCAATAGAAAGTCCCAATAAATGTGTATACCAAAATTCAGATCTTTACCGATTAATGTTTTTATTTGTCCAAAATTGCGCTAATTTGACTGGACTATATACACTGCAAATAAATATGGAGATTCTGTTCGTGTTTTGGGAAATCGTTCACTGTGTTCGTTTGGAAACGCGCGAGAATTAATTTATGGCTTAGCTTGTGATTTGTTGAGAGTGATGCCAAAAGGTGATCTAGGCTGATACGCAAATAGGGGTATTCTTGAAAGGAGTTTAATCGTTTGTAAGCTGTAAAATTTCTCATATTGTAGAACTTATACAAGTAGTCAGTTCCGTAATGATCACGACTGAACTAAATCATCCTCGATAAAGGAAAACCAACCTTTTCCTAACCGCATAATAGTTTGAAACATAGCCGATCTTGCAAAACCCCAAATTTAATAAACGTGTGGAATAATTTGGCAATACTGATTTATCGTTTTTACCAATACACCAAACGCGGTGAGAAATGGAAGTGCCATGTCGCATGGAAAAAATTTGTGACTGCAACTTGCACCATCTTTGAAGAAGCTAATGAATTTTATTTAATTCTACAGTAAATGTAGGTATATTTTGTTATATAAGCACACCAATTCAGTTCAGATATGGATACTATGAGGGAAGCAACGATATTTGGGGATACTTTATCTTCCTGTCTGGGTTCCGGTTGATTGGTTCCGATATTTCTTAGTTGGACCCAGGCCTGTCTTTCAATTTCAATCATAGTATTTCATTTCAAAGTCTATGTTGATTTGTTTTCGATTTATTAGGTGATTTTGTTTTGTTTAAATAATCTTCTTGCATTTTGATTGCTTTATTTTTCAGTGAAATTGCGTTAAAACAATGTTAGGGACATCTGGGGCTAATTGCGTTGTGTTATTTTAAAAGTTTATCTCTCGTCTTTCGATAAGCAGTCCGTAAAAGCTAATTAGTGGAAGCTAAATAGGTGTTTTTGCGATAGTAAATACTGGTGTTTAGTTGATCGAAGACGCGCAGTAATTTGATAGGAGAGAGCGAGCACCGTCCTTTTTAGTAGACTCGATTGGCTAATGCTGAGAAAATGACAGAGAAGCAGCACCGGAAAGTGATAAGAGAGAAGAATTGTTAAATAGGCGTAGCAAGCAGTCAGTCTTGACGGTTGTAAAGTTCTAGTTTAGATGTGTTCTAAGTGTTTTTTATACGTCGTCGTAAGAGGGAATGTTTTAATTCGAGTTAAGCTCAAGCGTCGTGTTACGTATACGGAGAAGTAGTTAGAGTGTTGTAAGGTAATTACATGGATGTTATTTTATGTATAGAGGGTGTGAACGCTGCCTTAATATTAACTACATTGACGATCGCTAGGGGTCACTATTTTACAATAACAAAATATCCCCCCACTTCACGTTCTTATCACTAATCACTTTGTTATAAAAAGAAGATCCCTCTGCTTCACAGAACACTTCTTCCTGCAATTTGTTGACCTCAGAACCCGATTCCCGGACCCGTTCACAACCTGAAACCTTAAAATAATTGCGCTTTCCGTTTATTCATTCCATACCGCTTTCCGTTTATCCCTTTCAAACCGTATCTTGAAGCTATCCTTTCGTGCATCATACACCGCCGCCGTCCATTTCCTTCCTCACACTCGTTACAGACGATTAGAGTCAATTGTTTTATACGTATAAAACCGAAACCCGGCGTTACCCGTATTTTGATAATATATTGATCTAACTTACCTAATTTCCGGCAAAGCATTTTAATCGTTAAAATTACAACCCAAATAGCATATCGTTGCTCCCGTCAATCCCCGGCCATCGACGGTATTTTGAAGCACTTGTACAGCTCACGGTGATCCCACAGAATATATAAAAGTCCATCTAAGGATACTAACATAGTCTTGTTGATGATATTTTATGTACAAAGTATACAATTAGGGAATGCAATACCGGAATCGCGGAATCCCGAAATACCGGGATCCCGCAGCATTTTTGCGGGATTAATCCCGCACATAAATGGAGCGGGATCCCGCGGGATTTGCGGGACTGAGGAATTTGTCGACCAAGGGGACGACTCTGTTTACTTTGTTAATGAAACGCATAACGGAGAAGTTATTTTTTAAATAATTGTTAAACTTTTTTCGTTAAAAATGTACTATGATTTTTGAGGCACTTTAGAAGTTCACCTTTTTGTGCTTTACAGGTGAGGTTTTTTTGAGTTCTAAGTTAGGCCGAAGGTACTTTTTTGTTAAATATTGTGATAATTAGCGATTTATTTTAATACAGAAGTTAACCGCACAGAATTGCTTATTTGCCAATTTATTTAAAGTTTTGCGGGATCCCGCAAAAACCGGGACCCCGCTGGCCGCTGGATTAACATCTAATAATTCCGCAAATACCGAGATTGAGATTTTGCTGCGGGATTGTCTCCTATACGAACCTCCCGAAGCACCCATACTGTTTATCGAGCAGTTCTCGCATAAGTGAAGCCTTTCTATAAGGTTTTCAAAGTACTGTTACATTTGCAATTACAACAAAGCCAATTTAAGTAAATCGCAGTTATGACCGGATTATTGGCTCTTTAAGGTATGTAATTAGAATTTTTTTCTCAATTTAATTCGTTTCAATCGATCGCATGTCCGTAGCATATGTCCTCAGACCATGTGTGCCTTCCGTTCTTATAGCTTTATTGATTATTATTTTTGTCGAATAAATTAGCTTTGTGTTTAATCGTTCCCAAATTCCGACCCAGGATAGAAGAGTTCTCAAGATAAGTTTTTCTATTCGTACCCAGGATCATGTTAAGTGATAACTAAAAATGTGTTAAATAATTCTTTGGACTTGTGAGAGTGATCGAGGCTGCTGAGTTTCTTATATTACTAAAATTTAGGTCTTTATTGAGATTTTTCGTAGTAGCGGGTATTCATAATTGCATCCCCTTCCTTATTTAAACTCGAATACCCATACTATGAGTTTTCCATATACAAATATTTAATTACTCAAAAGATTGTTAAAATTAACGTTATTGTTACACTTATTTTAATTTGAGCCCATCGAGGTCATTTTTACAGCTTCTGTAGAACTGTCGCGCTATAAAGATTGCGAGCTTCTTGCCAAAAACAGCACGGAGTGTAACGACGCTGTGGGAATGCACTCTAGGGTTACGTCGAAAATTTTATTAAGCTGAAATATTTGATAAAAAATGCGAGGTGACGTTGCTGGTTTGTGAACAAAATGAACTGCTCACTCAGGCACAAGGAAGAGTACCGATCAAAAACGTTATATCCCAAAAAACCTCTTTACCTCATTTTCCATTCGAAGATGGTCTTACAAATATGGAATAACGCTTGCATGCGGAAAACTCAAAAAACGTAGCTAGTAATTTAGAACGTTCTCTCGGTTTTCCTTTTGCAATATTGTTATGTGCTGCGCTTCTATGTGCATTTAAAATTCGCATTGAGTATAGTTTAGTATCTTAAAACTTTCTTTAGAATTCAAAGCTTTTGTTGTTCGTCTACAGTTGAATGGGTATTCAATTTTATCCTCGAGCCGGCAACGTGTCTGTGTTACGACCATATTGTCCGGCTACGTTAAAAAATAGGGCAACTTTTGTTTTATACATTATGAAACAGCACCCGAACTAAGATTAAGAAGTAAAAAAAAACTAAATAAAGCTATACTGCGGTCTGCAGCTTTAACGTACAATGAAAAGACGCCGTTCGATTACGAACCCCTATCAAGGAAAACTAGGTTAATCCCACTTTTTGTCCTACATACGTTCCGTATTTTTCGGCCGTCCTAGTTTTTTTGCGTTATTTGATCACCACTCGCTAATTAGGTTAAAAGTGTTTAATGGCACTCGAGGAAGAATGCCACAGTGAATTGGTCGATTTCTATTGAGCTAGTATTTGTGAAGTACAAAGGCTTCGAAATCGCCTTTTGTGCAATTCTGATCTTATATAAGATGTATAAGACGTTGCGCAAATATTTGAAAACCGTGGAAAATCATAATGCCTCGCACGAATAAAAGGCTTATAAATATTTATGCGGCTACTGAATAGATTTTACCTGGGTGGTCATTCCCTGGTACTGTATCAAACTGTTATAATGGAGCTGAGACAAATTTTGGCACAATGTAAGTCTTCCATTTATAAGAACTCAATACGATTGAATCGATGTGGTTTTATTAAAAGGTAAGGGATATGTCCTACCTGTAGGTGAAGAATAGATTTATATAATGTTGGGGAGATATTTGAATTATTCGAACGGAGTGTGCCGTCGTAATCTTTAAAATACCTCTAGAATTAGCAAAGGCACACAGAAGATACACTAATCCTGATAGCGTGAAGGAATTTAAAGAAGGCTCCATTCAGCACTGGTCTGAGGTGTATAATTAACAGATCTAACACTACACAGGGTGACATTTAAAAAAGTTTCAATGAATCATGCTTGTTTTGCTATTAGAGATACCACAAAATAATAAAAACAGTTTCGATGGTATGAAGAGGAATCAAGTTCATTGTTACCTGCAAACCTTTTATCGGCCCTACATAGACATTTTAAACTGAGGTTTGGTTTTGAAAACGTCACCCTGTATATCATAGTCATTCAGACACTTTCATTCTACCAATCGGTCAACGGAAATATACATTTCTTTGGTTTCTAGGTGTATCTGGCAAGAGGTATCCCTCTCTCGGTTTTTTGGTGTATACCTACAGGTTTTGTCTGGAGGAAAAAATAGATAGGAGACGCAATTTGAAAAAAAAATGCCGTTGCATTTATTTATTTATTTATTTATTATGCCTCTCTTGTTCTAGGAGTGATACTTTATGTACTTGTAAAGACAGTATCTTACCCTAGATCTTACCTTACCTCTAAGTATTCATATTTAACAAGTTTTTGTGTTGGGAGTTCGAGTATGAACAATCCGAAGGGTTGATAGAATTTAAAACTAACCAAGAAACAACCTCCAAGAAAGGGGAAAATCGATAGAATCTTCCAATCATATGTAGGAAATCAAATCATTTCAAGGAGACTGATTAATACTGAAGATATTGTAACGGAAATGCTCCAGACATGACGTCGCCTTTGGCGCTCTGGAATTTTCTACGCGCGCGATAGCGGGATTGTGTAGGAATATTAATATAAATAATCGATATAAATTGTACGGATTTTATAGTGTTTTAGTTCTGTTTAATAAATATTGATATAAATCGAACCCGAAGTTATAAATCACGTTACAATATGAATCTGAAAATTCTAGTGAGTGAGGAGAATCTGAAAAATGCAAAGGATTTGAAGAGTCTCCAAAGTGGTAGCGGTTAACCTTTCCCAATTCCTGTATGTGGCATACAAGAATTGGGAAAGGTTAACCGCTACGCCGAATACGTAGCTGGGGTGGATCCAATAGAGTTTGAATAACCAACAATCTGAATTTGAACACACACAAAAATCAGTGTAAAAAAATGAAAATGGAAATGATTTGACCAATTCAAATGATCAGAAGAATTCAATGGATCGAAAAAACCAAAGAACTTTATGAAACTGGCTTATATCTATATCTATGGAATTTAAACTGAAAAACCGGAAATCGATAAAAAGTAAATCCTAAGAATTTAATAAAATTAAAGGAAAGAAGCACAAGAAAAGAACAAGGCACGAATAATCAAATACAAATTTTTTGGCACTCATCTCAGGGAGTAATTCATGCCCCCGCCCCCTTAAGGCAAAAAAATGTTATGACTGTCCTTCACGTATAGGGTACAAATTGCAAAAAATTCCAGGGCTCTAGTACAAGTAGTTCAAAACCCCAAAAATGGGACAGACGGGCCTAAGAAAATCGTACTTGCGTGGTGTGGGGCGTTAAAGTAGAGGTAATCTGTGTGCGGTCGATCAAAAAAGCTTCAATAAATTTTCTGCAAAACTCTTGTGACGGTAGCTTCTACTTTTAATTTAAATTTTTCACGTTTTTCGTAAGAAATACGTGAAATTTTTCTGGTTTAGTGAGGAGCATTTACGTCATTGTACACAGTTTGTCTTCAATGGGTTTTTCGTCCTGTAGAGCGCAGCGAAAGGTTTCAGCGTCTCCAGGTCTGAGGTGTAGCTCAAATTACATCATTTTCAGATAAGACTACATTTCACTGTAAGCGTGACATAAACTGTTACCGTGAAAACCTTTGATTCAGGTTATTTTGGAGTCGAGGGCGACTGATTAACGTTCTTTAGAGCCATCCGCTAACCAGTAAGAAATTTAGACATCGCATCCGACATTGTTGGCGTGAAAAAATTGCGAAGTAACTCAGGCGGGTATTAGCCCGATTAAAAAATTAAGAAAGAATTAAGCTGTGAGCATCGGAGTTAACAGCAGGAAGCTGAATTTTCGGGGTTAATATTTTGCGGTCCGATTGTCAATGATAACCGACAATTGCGATGGCGTGCATTTATTTCCATTACCCAAGGCCACCCGAAATAAATAGGAGAAAACTTATAGTAGATAAATTGTAAACAACCAAATTTCCCATTCTTCGTTCTGAAATAAATGCGCACGATCATCATTTTCGTAAGAAAACACAATGAGACAAGTTCGCATTTCAATTGTGCTCGTTTTGTTTTGATTTTGCCGCCAAGTTCTCGCTTTGTGGCGCTGATTTCGGAGACATAATAGGATCTTTAGCATAGGGTTATATCTTCATGCTAAGAATGAAGAAACAATTAGATATTTTAAAAGAGATACATAGGAAAATACGGAGGTGGTAGAGCAAACCATCTCTGGTTTAGTCCCTTGGTATACAGTGAGCAGCTAAAATATGGAACAAATCCATTTAAAAATCATGTGTTGGGCTTAAAAAAATGCTTGCACATTTCCATCACAATTTTTTGCAATGAAAAGAAAATATACAGAGTGCGTCAAAAAGTTGATTTTGATACACGTTGATACATTTTCGAATTCTGTGTCAAATTCGTCACGTAGTAAAAATAATTCGAAAATGGGTTTAAAGAAACTGTGCTAGGACAGATACTACCCGCATACCTGCTCATGCCCTTTTATGTCTAAGAATATGTGTACCAAACTTGGTTCTAATAAGGTCAGTGCAGACGGACCGACAGACCGACAGATCGACATCATATAGATTTTTTTATTTGGATTCCTGTTGCTTCAAAACACGTGTATTGCGGTAAAAAAAAAAGGGATCACATTTTACCCCAATACTTCTGTTACTATTGTGCGGGTGGTAAAAATCAACTTTGGTATCAAAACTTACTTTTTGACGCAGCCTGTATATTTTGTCTCTAGTGCAAAAAATGCGAAAGAAAAAAGTATGATGGAAGTATGCGAGCATTTTTTTAAGTCCGCAACACATGATTTTTAATTGAATTTGTTCAATATTCACTGTATAACTAGGGATGCACTTTAGTCCTGTGGTACCTAACACGATATTTTTTGTACTCCGATAATACGTTACAGCAATTTGGAATTTAGATACCTTATAAAAGCTAAGGTTGTTACGGTAGGAATGTCAGTGTCAATTTAATTTAAAGATTCTTGCACAAAACAACCGTACAGAAATTATAATTCAAAATGCCGCAGAAGCAGTTATGAAGCGATGATCGCATCCCCAATCCAAAAAGATATCTGGAAAACGGTATAATGACTATAAAATATGGTGCAAGAACCAAAATGTACATTTAAGATTACCGTTAATCACTAAATTGTGTGATATTTCGGTATGTACTGTCACTTTTTGTTCCCTATCGCGTTGTACTCCTTTCGGGAGAATAAGTGACACTTTAGCCCCTTAACTGGAAGAGAAAACACGTTACGAATACACAAAATAATTTAAATTACAGTGAAATGTGAAGGTATGAGTTAGTAATTACAATTACAAATATAGGCAACTCATCAACCCTTATGGTTTGAAAGGTTGAAGCCAATATAGCGAGATGGAAACAATTTGAAGGGAAGTTTGATGAGTTGCCTATTTTTATTAAAAAGCCGAACTGTATCTTGTGCATTTCTTTGGTGAAATAAAAGATTTATTATTTAATCTCATTTTTTGGTAGAGGGATACTTTGTTCTTTCAAGACGAAAATAAAATTCTCAAGGGAAAATTAACATCGCGTTATTCATTCACTTTAATTATACCGCTAAAATACCAACTAAAGTTTTAACGCTCGCTAATGCTCTTCATGCTAATTTTGGTCGCGTACTTAATTTATTTATATAACGGTATTTTTAAGAATTTAGGATACTGAAGAAATTACATGTTAATTAGCTACAATTTTTAAGCAATATGTACCTAGTTATAATTTGAGTAAGTAAATTGCCGTGATCAGTGATTAAAATTAGTGCAATATTGTAACATAAATTTACTACTTATCCCTTTGCAAATGACAAATCTTGCTCAGTGTGAAAGCTTCCCTCCCTAGTAAGCTTTATGTCCATATTACGTTAACACTTTGCGGTTGTTTGATTATTGATTTAATTCGTCCTGTATATTTACATATTTTAGTTGCGACATAATTCAGGTACTTAGATAACATAAAATCATTGATGCAAAATTTAAAGTGTGGGCATACCTCGAAGATCTACAGGGTGTAACATAAATATTAACATTAAGACAAATTCCTTAAATTAAGAGAATGGCAACAATGCTTCTTTTTTTTACAAAAATACCTCGCACGCAGGCCATCGACAACAAATAAAGAAAATTGTTCTAAATAATCCAAATATCTGGTGCTGGCCATGCCTTGCGATAATCAGGCGTACAAAATTTGACACCAACAACTGGTAACTTCTGAATTACACTTTCCTTTACACCGTAAACTTCATTTAAAAACAACCCTATCTTGTTAATTAAAAAAAAGAAAATAATGAACAGCTACTCGGACGCGAAACTTTTAATTTTTAACAACAAAAGAGCCTCATTCAACTAGACTGCTTACTTTACAGGGGTCACACACGTCAAATTAGCACACCCACTTTGGTTACTTGCTTCAGCACAGCTTTATTATAATAAACACGAGAATACGTCTTGAAATTGTATGCTTAAATCGGGCGGACTACCTAAATAAACTTAGCGTACCCACAAATTGGCTTCACTTCAACCGTCGCCAAAACAACGGCAGCAGCCGAGTTTCGTTGTTTTTTGCATTTAAGGTAAACACCGCCATTACACCAACATCGCCTTCCTTGTATAATTGTCTTCTAAATCACCAACACAGAAGTCTCATCTTGTTATTGCACGTGGTATGTGGTTCAAAACAAGTGTGTTACCTTATCTGCGCCAAATGTGCACAAAATCAGTTAACTTCATCTGGTAAGAACTTCATATCGCAAACACTATAAAATAAACCTTTATAAAATATGCAAACTTAACTAGATCTTTAACTTTTATCAAAATTAAATAAACCAAAAATACAATAAACAACAAATCTATGCAATTACAGTATAATTCTAAAAGAAAAATTAAGACTGAGATACCAAATTAAATAACACGAAATAATTCTGTGTTTATTCGTAAATACTCAACTCGATTTAAATTAAAATTTAAAGAACCCATACACAAGGTATTATCGTCGGTATTATTTCAGCCTAAATAACGGCCACCTGACGTTGTTTACATAACAATATGAAATCAAGCAGAAAGAATTGACGAAGAACATTTTTATAGCTCATAATAAAACTCCTCCAAGTTTGATCTCAATTTATTATAGGTGCATGACACAGTAAAAACTGAAATGAATCTCATACTAGAGAGATTAGCGAACTTTACGAAAGACGCTGAGATTCATACGATTTTTAAATAAAATACACATATTTGGTGTTATCAGATTGGCTAAGGATTTGTCGCACCATATAATTGTATCGGACGATCAAAAATGAGTTGCTACTCTCTACTTACTGCTACTGCTCTTACGTGTCGTCAGATTCGTAGTTCCTCGCTCAGCTACCAGGTGGCGTATGGATCGAACCATGTTGTCCGAATAGACGCCATGTCGTATACGCAAAGCAGGTATAAGTATATAAGCGTAGATGGCTTAATACCCCCGACTTACACCGCGACGACTCACTTTCGAATCCCAGCGCGCGCGCTATTTTTTTACTATACGTTCATTCAATTTCTCCGACAACTTTTTGTATTAATTATTTTAAGTATGTAAAAGGAACCAGGAACGATATAATAGTTAAAATGTCACAATGGGAAAGATACTACGGAAGACTTAATTTATAGTAATAGGTAGATAGGATAAGAACATTCAATGGAGTAAATTTGCCTCGAATTATTCTCTATCCGATTTACTAGACACCTTTAAAAAATTTGTAAAACAACTTTTCGGAATCGCATAATCGCAACTTTTCATGCACTTCCGCATCTTACGGTACTTTAAAAACAGAAGTTTTTTGTTTAACTCTTTTGTACCCCTTTTTGCATTTCGGCACAATGCAAGGTTTCATCATTTTTCTCAAACCGGCGTTTTTTTGCGTAGAGGTTCAAAGCGGCTGTACTCCTTGTGTTTACAAATCAGTCATGGCATCAGAACATTGCTCGACTCATGCGCCAACCGTGACGACTTTTGGTACTACGCGACAGTCGACGTGTAACGGCACACTTTTCCCTTTTCTGAAATTTTGTTTGACGCTTAGTTCTCCGACTTGCTTGTCATCAACAATAAAGATGAAATTATCATAAAACTTGGAATATATTGACGAGATAAAATATTATCTAATTTACATTTCCGCTACACGTTTTTTTATCTACATCTTTTACTAGAAAATTCAACAAAAAACAATCTAATCCTTGACCACGTTATAGATAATCAAATCGAACCCATTTACATGGATAGTCTCTTTCTTGAGCTTTAATAAAACCATTGTTAAGTGAAAAAGCGATTTTTAGCAAATACAATCTCAATGATTTCATAAATCTTAACACACACGGATTCAATTGGTCCAGAGATTGACAACTTCAAGATAAAACAAATCCAAATTTTTCTTTAGGATTATTACCAATTACCATAAATCAAATTAGTTCATTAAGTAAGGGATTTCTGCGCCGCAAAAGGTGGTGTTGTAATGATTGGGCAGAATGAGTGGCGGCAGACTTGGACTGGGTCAAGCATAGAGTGACCCAGTGACCCGGTGACTCAGTGACCCAGTGACCCAGTTGACCCGGTGACCCAGTGACCCAGTTTGACCCGATGACCCAGCTTGACCCGGTGACCCAGTTTGACCCTGTCGCCCAGCTTGATCCGATGACCCAGCTTGACCCAGTGACCCATCTTGACCCAGCTTTACTCAGTGACCCATCTTGACCCGGTGGCCCAGTAATTAAATTATTGTTAGGTATCATCCAAAACAATCTCAAGTAACTTTTAATTAAAAAAAAAAGTTCCTCAATAATATTCGCCAACAAGCACGTAGCCCAATTTCATTCAAGAGAACTAATATCTAAAAAAATCAAATGCATTTGTCTATAGTTTGTAGTCAAGTAGTCAATGAAAGTATTTAGAGAAAAGATTTATTTGGATTAAGCTAACTAAGTAGTAGAAAAAAATTAAATGTGAATGAAGGGAACTGTTTAGAAATAACATTACTCTAATACAATTCAGGACATGGAAAGTTTTTTACGGCAGTATTAAGGCAAACATCACAGAAATGGCAGTTGTCAAGCAATCGAGTATTATTTTCAACAAACCAGCATTTCATTTATTTCATAATCTGTACACTTGAACCGAGGGCACTGACTTAACTGCGTTATTCGATCAAACTAGGTTACTGGGTCGAATTGGGTCCCCGGGTGAAATTGGGTCGCTGGGTCAAACTGGGTCACTGAGTCAAACTGGGTCAAGTTGGGTCACTGGGTCAAACTGGGTCACTGGGTCTAACTGAAAAGAGTGTGACGTGACCCAGCGACCCAGTGACCCAGTTTAATTCAGTGACCCAGGTGACCCAGTTGACCCAGTGACCCAGTCCAACTCTGAGTGGCGGAAAACAAAACCCAACTTTGACGTAGGACCGCTCGCGCCGCCTTTGTTGGATGAAAGGTACATACAATTGTTTTTTTTTTCAAAAGAACTCCACAGCAGTTGGTCTCACGAAAAAAAGTACCTACCTCTAGTTTAAATTATCACGTAATGTAGGTAATAACGAATATGTATCGACTAATCTACATTATGTACCCCTAATTGAATTTCGTGTAAATTAAGAGGTACATTGTTTTTGTTATATCTCCCGATAGTTTACAGAGGCAGCAAACGAAGATCGATTGCCAGATGTAACACACACTTTCATAGAGTGTAATGGGTGCGAATAGGGGAAATGAGGAAATAGTAACTTTTCGTTTCAAATAAACGATGAAAATATATCATAATTTTGATGTTAACGAACCTGAAAGTGTAGTACGCGTTCTTCTGTAACTGTAGAAATGAACGCATCTAAATCAAGAATTAATTGTTTCAGTGTAGCCACGAGTTTTAGGTGAAATTTTGTAAAAAATACGTAAATCTTCGGTTGTGTTGAACAAGGGAACGCTACTAAAAATGTGTAACATGACCAAACAGTAATTGGACGTAACGTACGCATACCATCACGGCCTGATAAGACTTTACAAATTGGGGTAGAAAATCCCTACTGGAATCACGTTTCTAAAAAGGAAATAATTCACGGCTACTTAAGGGTCTACCTGAATACCGATCGAGCAATCGTCCAAATTCATCCAACCGAAATAGGGTATGAAAAGGCATCTTCCTTGAATGTTTCTCGTATTATTTATGATCAACCGCTAACATCTGTCGCATGTCATAAAAGCACGCGCGTTCACCATAGTTTTCCGATTGTTTATCACATCAATGAAAATCTGCGCAAAAGGTTTACTTACTAAATTCCCAGAAGCCTTGCGTTATAGGATTTTTCTCTTATTTCTCTTGTCAACAATGCGCCGAGTTTTTCACATACGGATAGGGAAAATTCAATTTGGTGCCTTACAATATTTAAAATAGCTTCCAAATTCGAGTATTATATTATGGCTGATACAGTACGAAAAATCTTAAAGTGATAATAAAATAAAGGAAGAGGGATCGTCTTTGTCAAGTAGCTTGAGATTTAAATTTAAAATAAGTGAGTATATAAGAAAACCGTGAAATTGGTAGCTTTAGTCTAAGCGCATTTAAGACGGAATTAATTTTTCTACGCTTGTCTAGACGCGGTCCCGGGAAGTTTCTGAACACACTCTCATTACAGAGTTTATAAACTTGAAACATCGTTATCGTAGTTGAAAATTTATCCAAAATCTGCAAGTTAGGGGATGCGCAATTTCGAATATTTCTACACGAACAAATGTATGAATCGAGTTCTAAATTACATCATGCAATTTAACAAAAAAAACACTTTTACAGTTACTACAGGTCTTTATTCAAGGAGCTGAGCCCGTAAGTGAAAAAAATTATGATTGTAGTTTATTTCTAATTATGAATTTCTGTTATTAGGTAAATCATAAAACGAAGAATAAAGAATCTGGACTTTAATGAGAAAAAATAGGTACATCTGATGCGACATTTTAAAACATTTTGCAATGACCAAAGACATTTTCCATGCCCGCTAATCATCGATGCAATCTTTAGCTCATTTTTACCACCCGCACGTTACTAAAGGAGGTATTGCATTGGGGTAAAATACAACGATTGAACTACTTTTAGGTAGTATATTAGCAGTGGCTAAAATGAAAGCATAATTACACTTCTATAGGCTCAAGTTATGTATCTACAGATATAGAACAATCAGGGTTGAAATCGTGGCTTCAAAATGGCGAAACCGCATTCACCTTTGTCGGTGTGGTAAGTAAAGCAAATTACTTGTAGCTGAATGAATCTATAGAACTTACATAGGCCGAAAATGCAAGTCGGCCCCTTTTTGGCGAGTTAGAATCGGGTGCATAAAGTACCGCATCGGGGTATATCTTTTGTATAAACGTCAAACGTCCTTCACAGTTTGCCAGTAGACACAATGTCACTTTCACACCGTTTGTAGTGTTATTGTTTGTGTTTTTGCAGATTAGACTGCGTTAAGAGCCTTACAATACGTGTACACATGCGATAAGCCACTTAAACGGGAACGTTTTTGTCGGCACGACTTTTCGACCTACTAACATCTCGAAAGGGCGATTATTTGTTAATTTTAAATGGACGATGACTTTATCGTTTTTGGAAATGACTCCCTGAGAATTTATTTAAAAAGTTCTCGTGCGATAGTCAACTGGAGATAACTAACTTCCTTAAAACTTTCCATTTTAATTGCGAATATGATAGCACGAGCTTATAATTAATTAGAGGTAAACCTCGCTCTCGCATTCGTGTAGTTTGCAAATTGCTTAATTATAGGGGGATTGTGTATTTGTGATTAACGTATGTGCAGGAGACTAACGGTTAAATCAAGATTATCATAATTGTATATGGTTCATAGAATCGATACTTTCTATCTTGCACCAAATAGTAACAACAAATTGAAGTTTTGAACCTCGACAGCCATCACTGCTATCACTACTTGCAAAACAATGAAATTTTCAGACTTTTTCGTCAATTTTGACTACTGAGATCATTTTACGGCAATAAATACCATTTAACAGATCTGATAGTTCCTGACATACAGATACAGCTGTAGGTATTAGCAGCGATTGTAGAGAACATTGTTAATATTTTAATAGTAAGAGCAGATAAAGTGAAACAAACCGTTGTGCATTCTAAGAGCATCTTATTAAAAATTGGACTCGGAGCACGAAATAAAATGAAGTGCAGAAATTGTAATTGGTCGTATTTCTTGCAAATCCTTGATGGATTCGGTCCACCTTTTGGGAGCGAATTAATCCAGTTAACACTTCTTCGCCAACCACTTCATGTATGTTAAAATCATCGTATGATAATGGGTCATGACTGAGCAAGATTGACCAATGCAGTGATTATATCGGTTGAGGAACAAGTCCTTGTGTACTCCGCATCCAGCCCCAATCAAGAGAATTCTTTTCATTTCTTAGCCACTTGTGCATCTAGTAATATATTCGCAGGTTGGAAGCAATTTGGAGAGGCTCGCGATTGACTTTGTGAAGAACTAGAAACAAGGTCGTTGAGCTATTGAGATTCACCGTTACTTGCATACAGTGAAACGAGAAAGCCTTTTACAGGCGTAGACGGTAGAAATTTTTAACTTTCAATGAAAGACAGACTTTTAGAAAGGTTTCAATAAACAGGCAACTACTTTGTTTACTCACACTTGAACTTCACTTGACGATAACTTAAATCTTTTATTAAAATTGTTTAACTTTTTTATTTATTTTATTATTTTTTTTTATTATTTATAATTTACACGCTTTTTTAAACCGTCGCGAAACTAACAGCAGCTAGCAGCCGTCCCGTTTTCTTGTCGTTTCCAGTATTTAAGGAAAGCACCTCCACGACAAAATAAACTCCTTTAATAGTAGGTATATTAACAGACAAGTCTTTAACGCACGCGCAACGAGTTTATTTATTTATTTATTTATTTTTTTATTTTTATCTATGAACATAACAGGTTGCCCCCAATAACAATGTTCATGTATTAATTTTAAAAAGAAACTATTCGAAATTATAAAGAATATAAAAAAATATGTTAAGAGTATTTAAATAAAAAAAGACAAAGGAAAACAAAAGAAAGAATAAAAAAGAAAAATGCTGTGAAAAAAAATTTTTTTTTTACAGTTCTTGAATATTGTCACACGATCTTGCAAACTGCCTTAGGGACATATAAAAAATATCTATGGTGTTATTCCATATATGCACACTATTATAAAGATGTAATGCTGCTAGCAATGCAGAGTTTTTACAATAATATGTGTTGACGCGGGGGATATAAAATAAATTTCGAGTTCTTGATGGTATAACATTTGGAACATAGAAGTTGATTGTGCCTCTCATAGCTGTATCGTCAATCAAATTATTCAGAATTTTAAATAGAAAAATAAGAGAATGGACATTCCTTATATGCTCCAACGTTTTTAATTGGAATGACTCTCTTATAGACTTATAAGATATCAAGAAAGGATACGTGCCATAATGCTTGTAATATACATATTTTAAGAATTTAAACTGTACACGTTCAATAAGTTGACACTCTTTAGAATTGTAGGGTTTCCAGATAATAGATGCGTACTCTAATTTGGATCTAACAAAGACATTGTATAAAATACTTAACGTACTAATAGTTAATTGACAAGAGTTCCTTATAACAAATCCAAGGTTTCTATATGCAACCGCTGTTATTTTATTTATATGGTTTTTAAACGACTAATCACTCGCAAGTGTGACACCTAAATCAGCTGTTTCATAAACTCTTTCAACTGTGATACCATTGATATCATATTCGAAAAATATGGTATTTTTCCGCTTAGAAAATGTCAACACTTTACATTTACTTACATTAAATTCTAGTTTGAAAGTTGTACTCCAAGCAGTCAATGCTGTTAAGTCGGTTTGCGCAATTCAGCACAATCAGCTCTTGAACTTACAGACTTAAACAACTTTAAGTCATCTGCAAACAGCAAAACCTGAGAATAGCGTATTTCTCGAGTTATGTCATTAACAAAAAGTAAAAATAATAATGGTCCCAAGTTTGAGCCTTGAGGCACCCCAGAATATGTATGAAAAACTCGAGAAATATGATTCTTATAAGAGACAATTTGTGAACGACCTCTCAAATATGATATCAACAGTTTTAATAAGGGCACTGACAAACTGTACTGTATTAATTTATCCATAAGCTTATCATGATCTACGGTATCAAATGCTTTTTTAAAGTCAGTGTATATAACATCAACCTGGTTTCTTTTATCCAACGCAAGAGAAGCGTAATGTACAAAATTACAAAGATTTGTTACCGTAGATCTTTTTGGCATGAAACCATGTTGATGGATAGATATACAGGATTTAACATGATCAAATATATACTTATAGAGTATACTTTCAAAAATTTTTGCAGGAGTGGAAAGTACAGCAACCGGTCTATAATTACTGATTACTTTAGAATTCCCGGATTTGTGAATAGGAGTAACTTTAGTTAATTTCCATTTGTTGGGAAATATATTAGTTTTAATAATTAAATTAAATATTGTATGCAATGGCTTTACTAGATATTCTCGACAAGCCTAAAAAATATATGGTGGAATTCCATCGGGTCCACAAGACTTTTTTGGCTTAAGACGCTTGATCGCTAATTCTATATCACAAATCGTGATTTCATTAATGTGTAGTGCACTGTCAATAAAGGTTTCCTGTGAACTGTCAATATTTAAATTATACCCCGCAGAACAATCAGAATATATGGATTTAAAATAGTCCGCAAAACAATTGGCAATATCCTGAGACTTATAATATGTAATGTTATTGTATGACATGGATAATTCAGTTGATCTTCCGTGACGCCTCATATTGCCAATGAAATTCCAGAACCTATTACAGTTATCAGCAATATCCGATTCAATTGATCTGATATATTGTAGATAGGCATTTTGAATTTCATTTTTTATGTTCGATCTTAAATTCTGATATTTAATTAACCAGTATTCAGATAAATGCCTTTTTTTCCTCAATTTGTCTTTAAGTTTTGGATTTACGATTATGGAATGAGTAAACCAAACTGGATATTGTCGCCGAAATAATTTAGTTTTAGGTACACAATCGCTAATGATTGAATTAAACTTCTGGTAAAACAAATCCACGGCATCATTAACTGCATCTACCAAATGTAAATCATCCCAAGCGCAGTTGCGTATTAAATTATGCATTTTCAGCTCTTTCATAATTGAATCGAGGAATTGAATTATTTTCTTTTGCTGTGGATTGTTTCACCAACTTTACTGTTAGTAACAATGGTGGATGATGACTATCTAGTGGAACTAAAGCGTCAGATTCCTCTTCAATCCGAATAGCAGACATATCTATGTTAGAAATAACAAGATCAAGCGTTCTGTTATTACAGTTTTGAATATTATTAATCAGCTTAAAGTCAAATAAATTTAAAAACCTATTAAGTTCCCTAGCTTTATTTGAACCGCGCTGAAGATCATAATCACAATCTGAAATTTCAGGTATATTAAAATCACCAACTATTATACTAGTATATCTATTAAATATATCAATATGCTTTTCTGTATCATAAAAAAAATTTAAGTATAAGCATTAACTAATATTAGTCAATGGTATAAGTCTAAATTTTTACCAGGAGGTATATACACATTACATATAAAATACTTTTTCCCATGATATACAACTTTAACCCACAACCCTTCAACTCCATTCATAAAACAATTTAAATTTTCTGACAAAAATGCTGCAGTTAATTGCACGATACGGAGCGGAGTGCCTTTAAACGTTGCAAGTGCTTTAAAGACCAATTATACATGTTTCTTTTTTATTATAACTGCAATATAATTTAAAAATAAGGGAAATACAATGAAATCATATTGACGTTGTACTCGAATACATGTCTAATTAAATGGGTTGTGTGTTCGTAATTCCATGATTGTCATGGAAATGTCACTGGACGTTTTAACGATTTCGGCTGAAAAAGATAATACACCGTCCAATAAATGACTTGTTGTAAAATCTAAAGAAAAGTTGGTAAGTGTAAAATCCAAATCCGGTAAAGCCTATTTTATAATATAAACAGTTGTTTTCGTGGAGGTATTTTCTACCCTTTGGTGCATTCATTCAAAACTTCAAACAATCCTGCGATTAAAAAGTAGGACAGATTTGGCAGCATACCCTAAATTACGCGCGTTTGTGAAAGCTTCAATTAAAAGATAAGTACAAGCCAAATAAATGTTCTGCATTTACAACAAGGGACCTAAGATTTTTATTTCAGCCCCCGATAAAAGTTTCAAAAGTCATACTTGAAGCGTTAATTAATTTTCGCCTGGTAAAACTCCTTAGTCCTGATCCTAACGACCGAATGCGTACTTAAAATAAGTTATCTAAATTACTTACAATAAAAAGTTGACCACTAACATTATCGAAGTGTGAGCGTCTGATATAATCCAGAGTCATAGAAAATACAAAATTCTTTACCTAAGACGGGTCCCATTGAATAAATTATATTATGTCGGTACAACTGTTTCGAAAACTATTCGGTATCTAATACCAGCAGGAATTCCGTCGCGACCTCGGGAAGATGAATTCTGTTGAAAAATGTTGCGTGTTATTTTCCAAGATGCTCAAAGAGAAATTAAAAATTAATCATTGGAGCTACGCAATCATAAAAGGATAGCGTTTTAAAAATTTGGAACCCTGTAAAATGCGTATAGTAGGGTATACTTATAGCATATGGGCGTCATAGGAATAGTCATGGGAAGGAACATTTTTGTTTTAAATACTTATGTTAAATATAGCTGTATACAATGGTATGCAGTCAAAAATACCACCCAACAAACACCTACCTAGCTAGCCCAAATTACACCATTTAATTTCTTTTTCTTAAATTTTTTCAGGACACGACTGGGTTGCGAAACAACAAAAAATCCTAACATTGACTTACATTTTGTATAGAATTGAAAGTTACAAGGTCTCAATCAAATTCCGTAAATTCCAATACAATCACTACTCAAATTTTGAAATAAAATGAACATTCGGATAAAAAAAATTAGAAAAATCTGACACAGGAAAGTAAAACTACCTGGATCTCAAATTGGGATTCATAATTGATTAATAAAAAGAAATGAAAAGAATTTATTCTAACCCACATCATGAGAATAAAATCAAACAAAAACACACCATGTTAGAACAATTTAAGGCGAACAGTGCCTTTTTGAACAAAACGCCCCGTTTTCAGAACGGTCAAATCGAAAAAAACATTTCAACAAAACTTCCTTATTAGGTGAAACTTTAGGGCAATACAGCGCTTTTACAATCGACCCGGAAACAGCCTCGTTTATATTTTCGTTTGAAGAAAAGTCACCTCCATTCATACATTCTATATCGTTGTTTCCCGGTGATACTCGAAACTCTGCTCCTTCGCCCGAATTAATAACCACATGCGTTGCTCATCTCGCACGTGTTATTTTTATTACGGAACACCTGACCGAATTAAGCTTTTAACATTACGATTACATTTTCCCTTATTTATGTGTTTTAGACAAGCAACATAATTAAAGCGGATCACTCTATAATTGGGCGCAAGCCTGTTAAGGGCCCACAAGAGAGGGATAATAAATGAAAATAAATAAAAATAAAATAAATAAATAAAATAAAAAATAAAGTAATTAAACAATTTCTGACTAACTTTACAATGAATAACTAAAATTAAAATGACAATTCAAAAACTTTTTCTATTTTTGTGTATATTTGAAATAAAATTCCTACAAATAACTACAGGATGTCCCGAATTCTATTTCCTATACTGAAACCAAAATTACCTTAACAACACATTATAGCTCCAGAAATGGAAATTAATCTGTGCATATACTAAGGTCTTATATATACTATACAAATCATCAAGTCGTATTTTATATTATTATTTGAATAAAGCAGCAAGATACAAACTTTTTGAAGCAAATAAACTTACAAATGCGGAATGAATTAATTCATCCCTTTCGATTAACAATTTAAACAGCAACTGGTGTGCATGGAGAACATTTCTGTATAAATTTCAACGAAGTTAATAAAGAACATTCCATACAAAGCTTATTTCGCTTCCGCTCAGTACAATATATACGATATTAAAAAATGTTTATTGCTAGAGGCGCCTTGAAACCATTCGTTCGTAAACTTAATTAAGATGTGAAAAAGAAGAACGCCAGATTCGCACTCAAAAAGAAATAGTAAAAAATGCGCTTTCTTTCAACATTATTTTGTGTGTAACGAAGTAAACTGAGTAGAAAGGACGGCATTACGAAATCTCCCCAAAATGTTCGGGGATTATATATCAACTTGCTGACAACTAAATAAATGTACCACAAACAAAAGTTTCGGGTCCTGAACTAAAATAAAACGAGAAACGACTTTGTGCGAGGGTTAGTTTTAATAAGGTGACCACTTTCATCTTTACGAATGCGAAACAGAAAGATTTGACTCTTATGGTAGGTAAATAAAAACATACAGCGAAGTACAACTGAATTGTAGTTGGCATAGCTTTCTATTAGATTTGGCTTACGAACTTGAAAAATAGTTACTTTATTTTTATTGCATTGGGCTGCGAAAAGTTTCCCGCGGAGAAATGTAGGACAGACCGCAAAAACGTTGACTTTACAGTACACAGAACTATTTTACTTATATTGGAATTTTGGAATTTTCTTTTTTATGAATTAATTATATTTCGGTTGAAAGAAAGCCATTACGTGCTATAAAGTAATGCAAGAGCGGGGCAGTTGTTTTATGGGGTAAATATTTCATGAAGTTATTGGGAAATTATTCGTGGAAATATGTGATACGGATAACAACGGCTACATAATCCACATCGATGTGGCTGATCATATGCGAAAGGTTACATTGTTAAACATTTTGTGTACCGACCTACCACGCGTAAAACACATGTAATGTGCTACAGCCATGCAAGGACTAGAAGTTCAAATTAGTTGTCGGTATGAAATGCCAATACAAGTTATTCTAAACATGCCCTTCCAGTTAC
Source organism: Photinus pyralis (assembly GCF_008802855.1). Classification (NCBI taxonomy): domain Eukaryota; kingdom Metazoa; phylum Arthropoda; class Insecta; order Coleoptera; family Lampyridae; genus Photinus; species Photinus pyralis. The sequence continues at coordinate 28,459,036 of NW_022170738.1, read as the reverse complement.
TTTTGACAACGATGGGTAGAACTTCATTGTAATTCAATACTAGCATTGAATAATTCAATGATACTAGTTTTGGGATTCTTATGGGAAATGAGCATTCTATAACAGTTTCGCGCAAAAGACGTCCTTCACGTTACCTTGCCTATCAAAAATAGCAAGATAACTCAAAAGTAAGCTCATTGCACTATAGCAAATTTCGACACATAATTAAGTGACACATGCTAAACATTGGCAATATTTTTAAATAAAGAAATAATTATCCTAAAGGAATTCACTTAAAATCACGACCTGATAAATATCAAGCACATGTTAATGGTACTCGGTGCTCGGAAACGTTGGAACCGTGTGATCGCATACTTTTCTTCTTGTCGACCTTCCAAGAACCCAAATTTCTTTCGCATTTTAACCCCAATGATGAAGATGATAGGTAGAGACAAGGCAAATTAAAGACATGAAGGGAGATACCTGGAACCTCCGTGGCCGTTAAACTTAAAAAAGTCAGTAAAAGCGCCTTCATCATTATTCATAAGGACTTGCTTAACTAGGCAAATCATCAACTATGTGACTGTTTAATAGCATATGTGAGGCTTTAAAATGAATTTTTGTATATGATTGTATTTTCGTAGCTCATCGATGACCTCGGCAGATCTAATAGGAGTAAGTCAATGCTTGCCGGATGCAGTCGTGACCGATTAATTGCGTGAGAAAATGGGCAGCGGCCGTCTGGCGGGCGATAACGCAAAATTAATTACTTTTAAGTGACCAAACGGATGATTCAGATTTGTTCGGTATCATGCTATTAAGCAGCCTGAGCACTACTCATAGTTTTTAGAAAAGCCAAGACTTCTGACGATGACATCAGTCAGCGGGAAGTCACGTTGGGACACGCGAAATTATTTACGTATACAGGCGGTCCACATTAAGTCATTTTAACCTTATTTTTACTTAATAAAAAAATATAATAAAACGGGGGCACATATTACTAATATCCAGCATTTATAAGAAGTTCGACTACAAAGTACAAAGTATTTTCATTCCGACTTTAAAATATTGTTAAAGTTAAGGATTCCTCATTGCATATGTTTTAAGCTGGCTCACGTCATTACTTATAAGATTATTTAACTTCTTAAACATGGCTGATAATTTTACACTCCGTACAGAGGCACGTTTAATAGATTTGTCCTCGACCGTGTATGGTTACATCCAGGGAAGCAACTAAAACATTACGGTACACGGACACGGTAACTATGCCCTAACGGAACGCAAGCAACAAAGAATAAATTAATTAACCGTAGCTACGGGAAATCAAATGCGACAAAAGGCAAATAACCCCCCCCCCCCCTCCCATAATTAACGAAATAAGAAAACAACTGCTTAGTTAATTTAAATTAATTGAGAACACTTCTTTTGAGACCACTCAGGGCTTAATCGGATGCTATTTAATGCAACTCATTTAATTAGCACCGGTTAATTATACTCACCTAAATGGGCGAGATGAAATTTCTAAATTCACACTTTTAATTAGCCCCCATTGCCTCTTGAGATTTCTCAGGTCCGTGAAAGGTCTCTTATCACACTGATATGGGCGTAATCCTGCATAGCCTTGAAGTTTTAAGGCTCGTTTTCATATACCATTGGAAACAGACAAACAGAACAATTAAATACGGCCTCTTGTTTTCTTATCCGGCGGCTCTACAAAATTAAACCATTACTTTCTACCTTCTATTTCTAACTCTGCCCAACGACATGCTAAAGAAGGGGATCCGATTCACGTGGAGCGCCGCCGCGAACAAGGCGTTGGAGAGTCTGAAAGAAGCCCTCGGCCAGCCACTGAAACTCCATCGTCTCCACGGGCGAAGATCACCAGGAAGCCATGCGGCAGGTGCATCGAAACCAACATCGTTACAGAAGCCGTTACGCCAACTACGGTTCCGCGGTCACCCTGTACCAAGTAGGGGTGAGGGTAATGGAGAGGAACCGGGACCAGACAACCAGGCAAGTGCACCTCAAATGGACGGGACCCACATCATAGAAGCCCTGGCTGGACCCACGCCTATTGGGTCCTCCACCAACTCCTGCTGGAGGCTCTTTGAAAGAGGGGGAAACTGTTACGGGTGAGGCTGTCAACGAAGCGAACCTGCGTCAGAGCGTCGAAAGAGCCAGGAAGCTCTGTAGAGGTGGGGAAGTTTACCTTACCTTTAAAGCGATTACTGAGACCGGTGGTCGCGGCTTTTCTGCCTCCACTGTTAATCCGAGGCAGTGCAGTGTCCGCCACCACGCCGTCCTGGCGTGTTGTCTAGCCGACGGACTGCCACGCCTAGTCACCCGCAGCGCAACGCGACCTCGCCGTCCTGCAGCGCTCTAAAACCACCGCCGTGAAATCACTTAACTTCGGACACGAATCCACTTATATTTATATTCCTTCTCTCAGTATCTACTGTAGTTACTTATCTCACTACCATGAATTGTTTATAAACTCTTTTGTTTGTCAATTCGACTTCGGTACTGAATAGACGTATTTAAACGAACTCTCCTTGCGGTTATTTTATTACAATGACTCAACGTAAAGCAGTATTTATTATCCTATTCTATTTACATATGAAACAAAATTGCATAACCGCGATTTTGATTTTATATTTCTAATTCACGGTTAAATAATAAAAATCCAACTTGGGTAGTTACAATTGAAACAGATATTTCCTTGCAAAACAAAAACACATATATTCGCTTTCGCTCACGATTAAATTAATACCTAATAGACCGATAGATAACGACAGATTTTGTGTGAAGATTTGTAAACGTCTGTCTGCAATTTTCTCCTTACATAGGTGAGAACTAGCGTATAAACGTATATCATACGTCTATTGAGCGGTCCAATCTATCCTTATGTAATTTTTGATTCGCTTAGTAGAATATATTTTGCAATGTGTAAAAAATTGCTAAAAAATGTTGAGTGGAAAAGTATGTCAATATAAAATATCATAAATGTATTAATTAAATTGATTAATGGCAGACGTTTATTAATAAACTTTTGTTGTTGTGTTGTCAAAATTTGAAAAATTACAAAAAAATAGATTGGATCGCTCCACGTATGATGTCACAAAATCTAGGCCCAGGCCTGTTTATTTCAATAAATAAATGAATCTCTCGGTCTATAAATATTGCGTACGCCTTATTATCAATTTAAATATCCTGTACAAATTTCCGTGCACGTCTGGTTACAGAGTGCATGTAATATCCATTATCTCCCAAAGTTCAAAATTAGTTGTAGTTATAGCGTGTACCGACGGGAATCGTTTAAATTACGCGAAGACGGACGGACGCGGAAGTTCTCTTTAGTCGCATTTCCCACATCCGCACGAACTGTATAAAAAAGTACCGAAGTCGATAGCTCCGATATAATTCTCCAGCTTTGGTTCACACTGAACTCGAGAAAAGTGGTAATATAAACTCATTTTTTGTAAAATTTGTTAAAAATTAACATTTTAACTAATTGGGTTGTCCTATACAAGGATATGTTCTGTATTTTTTTGGGACAAGCTAAAATTTTTATGAAGAGAAAGCTTTTGTCTTGAAATGCAAAATATTGATATACGTATAGTCGGTTACCACTTCCTGAACACTATCGTAATTTAGTTACCCTACTGTATAAGTAGATGAGTATTCTGAAAAGTTTTGGTTAAACTCAAACATATTTGAAGTGTTTAACATTCATGTCATAATATCGGGCGAACAAAAATGAGTGACCGTCGAGTCGCCTTTGGAATTTCAAGTTAAGTACGATTTCCCATGTAAACAAAAATTCCAAAGGTGACTCGACGGTCACTCATTTTTGATCGCTATGTAGAACCCCTTATAATTTTTTCACAAAGCAAAGCTCGAGTTTCTTTAGGTGTAAATTTGTTCAAGAACTGCGGCATGTTAAAATTGCGTTGTTAAATAGTTTCAGGCAGAAGCCAATGTATATTAGATAATTGTAAAAGAGTAACGTGGTATGTACACCATATACGGTTACAATTCGGTACGAGTACATTTCAAGTCGATCCAGAGTGTTGTTTTACAATTCTTTTTTGCTATTGTTTCATTATTACATTACATTACACTATTATATTTTACATGAAAGTAAAACCCCAATATTCTTTGCAAGGAATGTGTTAAGAAAGAAAGGACTTTATTACTCAAAACTGTCGACACCAAAGAAAAATGAAAGAGACGTAAACATAACATGCGAATGGTCATCAATAGGTATGCAATTTATAGTAAACCGCGCGCAATTGATCACGATATTTTTTATTACAATCGTCCCATTTCCCCAAAACTTTGTTAGGGTATACGCTTCACCCCCTTGCATTACCATTGGTGTAACCGAACAAAAAGATTTGCGGTTCGTCATCCTACAATATTTATGGTTATTGAAGCCGCAGTACCCTCGGGTACTTTTAATCAACAAATAATGTGGATGCTCGTATACTTAACGTTCGAGTCCTTAATTGAAGGTCAGATATATACGTTTTCTATAAACTTTTAATTTCGAAAGGAGATTCGGGAAGAAAAAGGAGGTCAGGATGTAACAATAAAAATCTCAATCGTATAACGTCAAATGTCAAATATATTTATGATTGAACGTTTATTCTAGAGAGATTTTATAGAATAACGGAATATATAATGCACAATGAACAATCGCCTTCGATTTCCACAAATATGAAAAGTGTAACGTTTGATGGATGACTAATTTATAAGTATTGTTCGTTTAAATTGCTTGCAATCATTTTTATAACCAGCTTCCTTCTCCATTTAAAAAGGAAGCCCGCGCAATATTGATTTTGGGCCGATCGTCTAGAAAAAGTGTGGTAAAGATGGCCGTTCGTACCTCCGGATTTGAATAATAAATCGATGCTAATTTATAAATCCGTTTAGTGCAGCTTGTTGTGGTTAGAGGGGTTGCAATGTGAATGGGAAGAGGGTGCTACACGTATATGTTACTAGGGGTGTTGAAAAGGGAGGGACATTAATTGCTTCAGCAACTAGCCTTAGGGCGTCACTCAAGGCATGAGTTGCGGTCCCCCTTTTTTCGCAAACTCTCGCACAAGTAAAGCATTAAAAATGTTAGAGTGATTCGTCTTACACTGTTCCGCTATCTTTTGTTTTTTATAACCCAATAACAATGCGTATAAACTTGCATTATGCGAGATAAAGCATAAACTTGAATTGGTAACTATAAACTGCTCTTTAGAGAACAATCCATCAATACAGCGAAGGATAGTGGGAGCAATAAAAATGGTGCGTTCCATCTTTTTTTTGTATATCGAAATAATAATTCCCATTTTCGTTTTATGTTCTCGAATCCGTTGTGCTCGTTCACGAACAAACGCATTCAATCCTTGTAATTGAATTAATTAAACATGAAAGCATTCATTACTCCCGTTGGAGGAGTGCAAACATATAAATTACTGTTTGTATCCTATTTATCTGTACTTGAATAATAGTTCCCAGTTAGCTTACAGTTCAATTTTCCATAAAATCTGAAACTATTCCGCTAAATTCACTAGATCCTTATGGAAAGTGCGTCACAAAATATCAAACGGGCTATTAAATTTAATATCTGCAACAAATAAAATATGGAAATCGCCAATTCCTGAAGCTTTTCCAAATATGGACACTCAAAAAAATATACAATCATTTTTTTTTCGAATAATGACGATACAACTTGGAAAGACATGAGACCAATTATTTGTGAATTACAAGAAACAAGTATCGTACATCATCCACGTGAGGTACATGCTATTTTAATGACACTTACATTACGTAAGTATATCAATTGCTTTCAACAGAAAATAGATGAATTGTCAAACATTTTGTCGATAACACGACAAGATGTGTATTTACGACTCGCTTAAGAATCCAATCATTGGGTATCACAACAAAATAAAATGGTTTTTGTTCACTTGGGTGCCGTTTAGAAAACAAGGTAATACAATTGAGGGTTGAATGTCGCTTAAACGAAGAACGCCAATTAATTTCAAAGAATTGTGAAAGTTAATCAACAAAAAAAAGGAAACTGCGCGCATAAAAGTTGGCGTAAGCATAAACAGTAGTTATGAGTTTAATTAAATTAAAGCATAAATTTAAAATATACGAGTGGGTTCTAAACTATAAAAGCTTCAGTGCATGAGTACGAGCAAAAAATTCGGTGTAACCTTCATTGCACCAAAGTACAACAGGAAGAACAAGCCTCAAAGACGGCCGACTGTGACTAATAAAAAACTTCGTATTCAATAAATCACTGTGAGAATTTTCAGTTTGGAAATCTTGGTTTTTTACGGAGGACTTGTCACGCCGCGAATGGTTTCGTCTTTGATTTTTATTTAGGACAAATGAATTTCTAGATGTATTTTGTTATACAAGTTTCTCTAATCGTTAAAGTTAAGTCGAGATTTTTCCTTTTACTTCTTTTCTAATTTTTATAAGTTGATAAGCAAACAATCGAGTACGTAGAGCACGTTTTGCAATGCGTTAAAGAATTTTGGAAGATTGGTTGTGCTCCAGAGTGGTCAACCAACCCTCCTTTCGATTAAATTATCAAATTCACTAATAGCAAATTGCAATTTTTCTACATAATTGAATGATGCACGACTAGCTCTTACCTGCTTAAAATTTTATGAAAGAGTGTTTAATGAAAACTTCTTTCTAATCAAACTTTAAATAAAAAACTAATTTTTTAGCAAATCCAATTTTAATGAGATCATAAATCTATCTAATACAAGCGGCCTCAATGGCTGAGAGACTGCTGTCTTTAAGAAAAACAAATCCCAATTTAAGTAACATAATCATAATCAAATGTAGTTTACTAAAAGATGAGCAATTTTACATAAATTAATGTCACTGTATCTCATATCAAAGTGTTCTTTGGCAGATGATTTTCATAAAACAGACTTAGACGGCCCCCCTTGCATATATATACAATATTTCGGAAATTGACCAATGGGAACTGCGATTCTTAGCAACGCGACGGCTACCTTCACTTCTACAGATTCTCTGGGAATACGTTCTGGACGTAATTTCGCCGGCGTTGAACTTTTATGTTTATTTATTGCATTCATATTACGGCAGTTAATTGCTAACCTTTTATTCTACTACTGCTGTGACTATTTTTCAATGGTTTTGAACGCTTTGAACTGCCACAAAAAGAAAAGCTTTTACTACGCAAAATTGTACACCCTACTTTTATTATATGCTAGGCATATTATACTCCAGTATATGCTGATACTTTTGGCCTGCAAAAGGTGGTGTAAAAGATTTTATTGTTTTAAATGGTCCATTTGCGTCCTAATAACATGTATTTGAAGAAATACCCAAAACCCAAAAAATGTTTGACATTTTCTCAGTTTTTCGCTAAAAACTCGAAAACGGTCCATATTTTATGAAATAACACTTACCTTAGTAAATTAAAGAAAACAAAATTCTGCGTCGATAAAAAGAAACAAACAAAATCGGTCCAATAGAAACATTTTTACAAGCGATCAAAAAACGCCCATTTTTTCCAATGAATTTCAAAAATTGGTTTTAAATTGTTGGTACTTTTTGAACTCTCTGATTGAAGTTCTACAATATTTAGGGGGGGGGGGGGGGTCCGAACATTTTGAAGTTTTTGGCTGCCAAAAGTTGTGCCGGGAAAAAATTTGTGTGCATTCTTCAAATACATGTTATTTGGACCCAAATGGACCATTTAAAACGATAAAATCGTTTACACCACCTTTTGCAGGAATCGCCGTTCTGACTGCTCCGCATACTGGAAAAATTAAAATAAACAAAATTAAAAAAAAGTTGTATGTGACATTACGATCTATCCCATCACATATTGAAACTTACGGTATCACATAAATAGGGAAGTTTAGTCTGCATGCCGTATTCTGTCACGTTAGGGGAGGAGGGGACAGCAAATTGATTGCTTTTTTTTAAAATATCTTAAAGAATCATTGGCATTGCATTTGAAACACAAAAGTGTCATCCATTTCCTGTTAATCCGGAAATGATGCCGGAAATTTCAATATGCGATCGGATAGATCGTAATGTCGCATACTTATAAAATTATATTTGACAAATTTTTCGTATCTCACCAAATAAAAGATCCTCTTATCGCGAACGCGCTGTATATGTATCCACAAAATTATGATAAATGTGCGAATTATGAATGCCTCTGCAGAAAATTTTATTATATGGATTCATTGATAGATGAGGTGGGTAGTTTGCACATGTTTATTGTTGAAGATACTGTTGTACATATTGTACCTTTGTTTGTGGACGAATTTTCACATCCTCTTCAGTCCATTAATTTATTCTCGGTATTTTTTTAGGTAGCTTGTACATTCATTTATGCCCCAAGTTTGTGATTATCTTTTTTGGGGAAGGAAATAGTAGGTAGGTACATATCTTCATCCTCCTTGTCCACACTTCCTCAATAATCTCAATAATTTGGGAGAAGGTGAAGCTCAGTTCTACTTCATTGTCGAATGTTCCATCCCCAAGGGTATTTGAGAGATCTATCTCAATTGTCACGTTGTAAAAATGTAGGAAATATTATCTAGTTTCATTTTGTATAGAATGGGTTTATCGAAAAAACGCTTCCTTTCTGAGGTATAGGCAAAAAAATTGAAAAGAGTGCAAACATTTTGACAAAAAGTACCAAAAAAAAACAAAGTTCTGGGCCAAATTTTTGCCTGAAAACTTCAAATTCATGTTTATTGGCCCAAAAAATCTTAGGGTGGGAGAAAATCAAAACTATAGCAAAGAATACTTAATAATTACTCTTTGACTATATAGTAAAATTTTCCTCTAAACCCCTATTTCTTTCCTATTACGCGTGTGTTCAAAGGTCAACCGTTTTTTTTTCTTTCGCGGATAAATAACTTGACACTGAGCATTAACCATGATCCTTTGTGGTAAACAAAAAAGCAGGTTTAATTATTGTCCTTGCCTGTCTTAATCAATGCGACGGAACGCCCCCACCCAACATTAAAGTTTTTCTTTATCTTACACAATAATCCCATTTTTGCCATTGGGGATAAAACTGACACATTTAATTAAGTAACTTATGGGTGTTAATCTTGTTCAGTTGTAAAACTCGCGGAAATTCTCGTTTCGGGAAATACCCAGAATAAACATTTTTTTCTGAACCAAATTTTATCGTATTTTGCTCGTAGGACGTAGTTCGACCTTGAAATGTCTTACTATTTGGCTCAAAAATAGAGATCCCAGAACGAATTCTTTTGCGGTGGCCGACTTTGGTTTAGACCAGGCACTTATTACGTTTATCTAAATTGGGATCCATCTTGTAAGCTCAAAATGGGGTTTTTAAACTTCTTCAAAATTTAATACCTTCCCTATGAAATTTATTGTTGTAGAAAATAGTAAATGCGACTAGTTTCTCCGATAGGGCATCTTCAGGCGTTAAATTACACTAAAAATTACAAAACTTATTACGTTAGTGGCCCAAATCCGAATATTTTACCGCCGGATTATTCTCAAATTAGTAATGATATCTAATTTGGCTTCACTCGTAATGTCTTCAAAAAATTTCTTTCAGATTACCCCTTTCAAAATGGCGCCTAGTACTTAAGTGAACCTTTTTTTCTTCAAGAGAAAATTGGATCCACTGTGCCTCCCGTCCGCCAATTACACTTGAGTTATAGGCCGTTCATCATCATCCCACATGTTTGGTTTTGCTGCATTCGTAATATCAGGGAATGATCTCATCTTCACTTTGAGTTTTTAAGCACGCAAATCTACGCTCTAAGAGCGACAGATTGGAGATCCGGAACGTGTTACCAGATTACCGCATTATAGAATTCAATTACGCCGAAAGAATGATCGCAAGGAATTGTTCGAACTTCATGAGGCCTTTATTCATAATTCCAACGTTCAACAGGCCGAGGGCATCAGCTGTTAAATAGCAGGAAGAAGAGTTAGTGAAGGAAGAACAAAATTCGATTCTAATTGATGACACGCCAAAATTGCCTGTTTTTTTAAATCGAACATCCTGTACATTATTCGATATTTCAATTATTCTCTAAATTTTAGGCAAAATTTTTTGAGTTGTGTGTTAATTTCCCTTTATCGTCGTGTATAATACAAAACTTTTGTTTTATGGCAACTTCTGAACATTTTGAATTTAATTTAGACGTTCAAAATAGTGAGTTTTCTCCTGTCGTTTCCATAGAAACAGTATTGTTTTCTGTTCTGAACTTCATTTTATTCATTTTTAATAAGAATGACAGATGTCATCAGAATGCACAATCACTTGTTTCACTTTATTTACCCTCACTTTAACTACTTTTACTGTTAAAGAGAGACGTATCCTACTCATTCAAACCTATTAAAATGTCAATACATATTTTTATCTTATTTTTTATCTCATGTGCAAGATAAGTACATAATAAAAATAGTATTAGGGGTTTTTTATGGTAAAAGTGGATTGTCTTAGAGATTACCTACGAAAGTTGTAGTTAGTTAACCTACAAGGCTGCCCCCTCTTGCAGAGCGAGTGCGCAGTCGTTTTGAATTTATTTTAAAAATGAATGTTTATACATAATGCTTTCTAAGTCACCAACAGTGCCGACTTTAGTTTAGTACACCCTGTATGTGCCACCAAACTGAATTCATTTTTTATTCCCTGATGTATCTAAGTAGAAGCATTAATAGTATTAAACTTTATTTTAGATTGTTTTCTCTTTTTTAAAGAGTGTTTAGTTTATATGTAAACACTACGAATATATGTGAAACAATTTTTTTCCAATTATTGTTTTGCGCATGCGCAGTGCTCACTTATATACGAAAGCATTTAAATGAAATTTGGCACATAGGCACTTGGAATAAAACAAAGCTAACACCAGTTTCAAAATTTGGTTCTGCACATGCGCAATGCGAACTTTCCTATTTACAAAAGCATTTAAATGAAATTTGGTACAGAGGCACTTCAAGTAAAAGCACCAGTTTCAACATTTGGTTTTGCGCATGCGCACTGTCAGCTTTACAATTATTGACATTGTAGTTGTGTGAAACTAACAGACTTCGACGATAGGCCGCGATTAATTTGAAAAAAAAATGGGACCAGGATCTCATGTCTACTGATATGTTTTCGCGATCCCAGGATTAACATTATTATGGTTGGTTTATGAAAATTATCATTACATCACTATCAAAAATAATTAAATGGTTTATTGCACTTTGTTAACCAACGAAACCATCCTGAGCTTACGGCCGTTTGCACCGACAAATTTAGAAGGAGCTTAGCTTAAGGGTAGCTTAAAATCCATGACAACGATTATTGAGACAATGGTTGTCATGGATTTTAAGCTACGCTTAAGCTAAGTTCCGCTTAAATTTGTCGGTGCAAACGGCTATTAGTGAACTAATGATAAGGGTTGTACATATAAACCCACCATTGGGAGGAAAATACGCTCTGGTCTCTTTCTTACGAGTTGACTACTACAACTATTACGTGTATTACATTGGTATAACATGTAAATGATCTATTACTGATACTTATCGGGTAACAGAAACACCTCGCTGCAGTTTTTCTCGAAAACAAAATCCGCCTTCGTCATTTTTCATGCATATATTGATACATTTTGGAATAGATCATATCTTCGTCTGATAAAATTTGCAATATTATGGCTATACGTACAATTAAAAGCGAGTAATTTAACTAATAGTACGGTTGCAAATAAAAATGAACTTCTGTCACATCAGCACTCACTCGCACAGACCCCTAAGGCGCATTTTTCGAAGTGGTTTAATACTTATAGAAATATTTCTTTATTGGCCATATCTTGAGTCAAAACTCAAAAGTGCCAGTGTAAACTTCAATTGAGTTAGCATGCACCCATTTGAAATCTGTATTTAACATTTCTTAGAAATATCAAAATTCATCTTTATTTTCATCCTGTTGAAAGCTATCAAAACGAACGCTGCCCTCTACAAAGTGTCATTGCGAAGAAATTTACTTGGCTTTATTTGCATTTTTCAGGAAAATTACGTTACAAACGTGGGTAGCTAAATACATAATAACAAATGGTCTTGTTGGCGAACGGTACAAAGGACCCAAAGCTCCCAATTGTACGAAAAAGAAATTCTTTAAAACCGATCGCTGTTCACTCCAAAAGAAGATTTCATTCAAGTCCTGATGTGCACGATTTTTAAGCTATACAGGAACCCAATTTAAAAGATGTTATGCTTTGTATAGGATATTTCATTAGGTTTTCCTACAAAGTAGGACAAATAAAATGTAAGACTTGCAAATTTCGTTAAGAGTTTAAGACAACCGATTTACATGTAATTTTCGTTGAGTGTATTTGCATCTAAGATGGAAATGAGTGACTTTGAGGTCTACCATTTTTCTCGCATACAAATTTCTCGGCTTCCACTTGTTCGGATTGAACTTTTAATACACTTCTGACAGAAATAATGATGGATCGGCGTATTTAGTACCAGTTTGTTATGACAACCCTTGCTTACAGAAAAAAAACTTCCGAAGTTAACGAGTTATTGGTTCCCGTATAATAGAGATCGATCACAATGTGTCAAAATTGAAGACTGTAACTTCCTCAAAATAGACACTTGCAAATTTATTAGTCATTAGAACAAAATTACGGCTTAAAAGTCGAAGTGTTAACTATACCGCGACCTATATCACATTACAAAAGCGTTTACCTGGTATTCAAAATTGGGTCGTAACGAGGCTTACATCTAAATCTAACCGCAACCGCTACATGTCAACGAGAGACAACCGTGCAAAAACGGTAACCAAGTCAAAAAGTTAAACGCGTCGGTCAATAAGAGCCAAAATTCCGCAAGGATATACATTTCATTCAATAAATACAAAGAGGGTTAACTTATTGTAACAGTAGCTACCCCCCTCTCGTAAAGGACAACCCCCTTTTCATGCTTATATACCCTTGTATACTTTAAATTTGTTTAGTTTGGCCATTGTCCTGTCAAGTGTCCTTATGGGATTAAATTAAGTCGATTGAGCCGTTTAGATTACGATTGTAGTCCCATTTTTGTGAGTGCCTTCGCAATAATGTATCTTAGCAAATATTCTACACCTTACGTAGCGAACAAAGAACTTCCTAAATGTAATAAGATATTTAGGCCCTGGGATAGTGTAGATAATAACCATAAAGTTGCGCGTGATGTGGAGACGTGCAACGGTAATAAAAGATTAGATGATTGTGCTCAAGATGCCACAATCTCTACAACTACCGAAAGTGTAGATAACGAAATAGTGACGCAAGCTGATAGTGTGGCGCTAAAACAGAACGATCGCAGCGAAGCCGCTTTCAGAAAAATTGAGAAGCACGCGGAAAACATATCGGCCCGCATAAACAATTCAAACGTTAAGAAGGAAAGCGTAGAAGTGGCGTTTCCGGAATACTCTGCACACTTAGACGGATATTCGTTTTATCCCGACTTTGTTCACTTCAATTTAGCAAACTCACTGGGATTGACGCCGAATGATCCTTTATTTATTGAATGTGTCAATCAGGGCTGTAGCGTGGAGGAGTATACGAGGGTAATCAGTCAGGAGCAGCAAGCAAAAATCTTGAGCGCGAGAAAACAGCGGCCGAAGAAGTACAGGTGTCCTCATTGCGACGTCGGATTTTCAAACAACGGGCAGCTTAAAGGGCACATAAGGATACACACAGGTAGGAACGCAGTACATTGTAATAAAGGGTGATTAGGTCACATTGGATTTTAGGAGAAAGACCCTTTCGTTGCGACGAAAGTAATTGCGGCAAAACGTTTACAAGGAATGAGGAATTGACACGGCATAAAAGGATTCACAGCGGCCTTCGGCCTTTTCCATGCACGCACTGTGGAAAGCGGTTTGGAAGAAAGGATCATTTGAAAAAGCATTCGCGTACGCACTTTCAACCCCGAGGACTTTACGCCGTCCCAGTTATGCTACCCCTCGAGACATGGGCAGCTTCGAATACCTATCCGTACTTACCAATGTTTTCCTACTAAAGGTAACTAACACAAATCGTTCATAAATGCCAAAGCTCAAAAATGTGCCAATAAGTATAGGTGTAGATAATGTAAATACGAACACAAATTATTTTTGATACTCTAAACTTGTGTAAATAAAGTTTTATTTTGCAATAAAAAAAACTTCATTTTCTGAATGGTGTCGTACAAAATGGCCGACGATTTCTAATTTATTCAAGAGGGGTTGAACTACCACCCCTCGTCGAAAAACATGAATCATCCGTTACTAACCCTTGTGTCTGGAGTACTTACAGAAAAACATATCGCATGCCCTTATATGGTTAGAAAATTCGAAAATTAAATTTCCGACCTAAATTGTGTGCATTTATTGAAGTGGAAATAATGACTGTATACATTATTCCTTGAGAAAGTTTTATATACTGCGGAGGATTGATGAAAATTGCGAGGGGAAAGTTGAATATGCGGTACGAGTGCGGGGGAGCATGTAATAATTTTAAGAGGACTGATTATTTTACAGCCGATGTCTTGTAAACTTTCATGACAATACTCAAAGTAGGTAATTTTATACAAAGTTACCTTTACTTAATAGGATGGCGGTAAATGAGAAGCACTTTAGAGGCCCGGTGAAATATTTTTCAATTCATTCCCATTAAATTTGTATCTATAACATAAGTTTCCATTAATCCAGAAAAAAAAGCATGCAAACAGGCCGGATTTGCGCAGCACGTGCTTGTGGGCCCCCAATCCAAGGGGGTCCAGTTAAAATGTCGCGTAGATGTTACTCAGGAAGTAACGTGTTTAGTAAACATTTTGTAAACTTCCGTGTAGAGATACGGGCCCCATCCATACCTCCTGCTTGGGGTCCCCGCAAGATGTAAATTCGGCCCTGGAAAAACAGAAAACTCATATTAATGTACCATACCTATAGGATATGTGCTACATTTTTTAAAATTCCAACTTTTTCGCAGTCATTTCAGTCATAGGCCATAGCTTCATTTCCTGACCAATTATGAAGAATAAAACGTTTCTCAAGATCAATAAGTTTGAAATTGGATAACATAAACACTTTGTTAGTTGTAATTAGCCTCCGAATAATTCGCAGCTTCACCCACAAGGTAATTTGCACCAATAAAACATCGCTGCCTGGTCATTTCGATTCCTGGATAATTCATTATGAATCTGCGTAGTTAGCATCTGGAGGGTTCGCATCTTGACAACTGGAAAAATGCTTTGATCTCAAGTTTTGTAAATCTTAGATCTGTTGAAACAATTTCCTAGGTACCTCCTTCAAGATTGCCTTTGTGCAATGCGTTTAGCAAATTGATTGGTCTTTTCAAATATCATAAAAGACATAGTCATTGCATTTGGAAAACAAAAGTTGCATCGATTTCCCGTTAAACCGAAAGTGATACCGGAAGTTTGAATGCGCGATCAGATAGATCGTAAATATCACATATAAAATTATATTTAACAAATTTTTCGTATCTCAATCTGGAAAATCGACAATTTACATCACAGATGAATTAAATTAATTTGTATTGTTTAAAGTTTTATTATTTGTTGTTACTTTTGCATGTATACCATTTTAATATAGAGAGTACTATAGAATAAATATGAAATTTGACTTCGCCTCGGCACTTCATCAAAATACCTTCGTTCTCAATGCACCAAACGGAACATTCGCACTTTTGTTACATAAATATTAGATTTTAGAACTCGTTACCTACTTTATGTATGGGATTGTTACTATTTTAATTTAGAGAACGTCCCAGAAGTAGAGAATATTCAGTCAAATGCGTGAAATAACTAGTGCTATCTACAACATTTTTTCTACAGCTAAGATGATTATTAATTAAATTTGCTATTTAGGTACATTGCCAGTGCACGAAATACTTTTTAGCGCACTTTCCAAAAGGAAAATGAACGCTTTTGGTCGCACTTTGTCCGTCTGTCCGTCTACCACTACTAGTCAATTTCTTCCCGAATTATTACTGATTCTGTGCGGCAAAAATACGCTTTCGTCGATTGCGTCATTTAGCTATTCTATAACGATTGAGTGCGTTTAACCTTCTCTCTATCAAAATTAGCGAGCCTCTCTGCAGATAAGCGCTTTGACTTCCGTTCTCCTTTTCTCTCCTCTGTGAGTACCTTCCTCCGACATCACGTTCTGGGGACTAAAAAACTCAATGCGCGAAATCCTGGGTTCTCCAGTGGTCTCCCTTTGCAGTCTGTATGTCATGAACTTTTTTTTAACCCCTTTCCTGCACATTACTTGTTATCTTGTAATACATGATGATCCATAATCGAAGAAATCTTCCCTTCAAATCTGTTGTCTTCATCAACCGTAGCGTGTATCCCGTATAACCTTTGAATGAGGTAAATTTTTTTTATTTTTAAAAGGTTTACAATTAGGGTAGCTCAGTGTTAGCTAGGGCGGTTCCATTAGCGAGAAAGCAAGGAGGTATTCCAGAATTCTTTTATTTTAAATTTCTTTTAAGTCAACAGTTTCCGAATTAATTAGGAGACTTGTAATTTTACTGACCTCCGGATGCATAGTATTCGATAGTAATCACCTGGAAAAGTCAAAGACGACAGTCGGGCGGGCTTTAACAAACTATAAAGCACTATTAATGGGTTTTACGTGATCAAAACAGGATGATCCAGAATGATATCACGCGGTTTTGTGAGAACTACTACACCATGGGTTTGATCGATAGCTCTAAAGCGCGCGTAATTTGTTGAGCAAAACAAATCAGATTAGCTAGTGATTAAATCTGGTCTCGTTATGTAATTAAAGCCATTTTTGGAAGTGCAAAAAGTGCAAAAAGAGGAGTACGGATTGGCCCAGAAAGAATAAGCAGTAAGGAATACGATTCTTGACTACTAAACCCTCAACTGCGTAGCTTTAGTTAATAACCCAAGATTTCGTGCGCAAAAGTTTTTGACTGTGTGAATAGATTAACTAAATCGCCGAGAAGAAAAAAATTCATCATCGAATATTAGTTCTAAAGTTCGTGCCCACGGAAACACTTACAGAAGAAAACTACACAACAAAAAATTTAATTAGTACGATTGCACGGACGAAAATAAATGAAGGTGCATTCGCGAAGGTATCTTTAAAAAGAGCAGGCGATCACAATTTTTTAATGATCAATTTCACTAAATACAGGAGAACCTGTTGTTTGGAACACTGCATATATCTTCAAAACAAGATTTTTTTAAAGAAACTTTATGTAAAGTATCCAAAATTATAAAAAGTTTGTTAACAATTTACGTACATTAAATGAAGGGGGCATATTTTTTTTTAATTTTAATTACTAATTTTAACTACTGGTTTTCGTTACATATCCTTAAAGAGTACACTTTTTTGAATAGAGCAAAATAAAAAAATTATTATAGTACAGAATCAATTTTAAAAGTAAAACTTAAATTAAAGAGAAGAATTGTATTAATAAATTTTATAATTCCACTAGTTTGCGTTGCGTTTGTTAGTTATGTCAAAGCAATTTACTGTATCAAAGATCATTAAAAATTTACAAGTAAGTATTAGGGCTTAAAAATTATTCACAGTGGCGTGCTTCTACAGAACTAAAAGGGCCACTTTGTTAATGGTAAGTACTATTTTTTGTGAGTTACTATTAAAGAATGGACCATTTGTTTATATCACAACATAAAAAACATCCTCAAACTAGTAAAATTACAAGATTAATTCACACACCTATTTTCCTTAGAGTTTGTCTCTAAATATTTTAGTAAGCGGCAGAACAACGTGATGTAAGCTTTGTAGGGGAGTCGATGGTGTCCGTTTGTCCGTGAACACGATACCTGCCAAACGTTTGGACCGATTTGGTTCAAACTTTGCACAATTGACCTATACCTATGCCACAAGTAATAAGCCTATTGAAAACGGGTCAAATCGAATGACCACTTGGGGTCACGCCTCTCTGTCTCTGCCAAACGCTTGAACCTATTTAGTTCAAACTTTGCACAGTTGACCTATATGCCACATGTAATAAGCCTATTGAAAATGGGTCAAATCCAATGACTCCGTGGGGTCACACCGAGGTGCTCTGCCGCTTTTTTAAGCGCTCTTTATGGGTTTATTATGTAATATAACAAGTCTTTTATATTGATATATTCAGAAAAGTGTACTTTGTAATAATGTGTGTTGTACCATGCAGAAATACGCCACTGGTCACAAATTTAAAGTACGTAGCTGCCTCAAAAAAATTTTGTTTTGAAGATATATCCAGTGTTCCAGACTAAATCTTCACCCCGCATATGTAGGTCCCTAAGGGATTCAAATTTATTTGCAAGCACGTGATGCCCATCGAAGAAGCGACAAGTTAACCCTTCCTTTCAGTTTGTCTTTTAAAAGGAAAATACGTTCATTTGCCTGAGTAAATGGTAGCAATATATTTATTTATTTATTTATTTATTTATTTATTTATTTATTTATTTATTTATTTATTTATTTATTTATTTATTTATTTATTTATTTATTTATTTATTTATTTGTTTATTTATTTATTTATTTATTTATCTATTTATTTATTTAATTTGTATTTTAGTAAAGTTGAGCTAGCCGTGAATACAATGCTTTCATGCTGATGAAACCTAAAAAATTGCCTTTTAATTCGGCTTGAGATTGATGTACAACAATATAACTTCCAGAACCCTTGATGATTCTCTGTCTAACATGGTATCTGACCGTCTCCATGCCTACGTTTGTTTTGAAATTTAAAAATCTTATTTTTTACACTTTTTACTGGAAAACGCCCTGATAACGCTCTGAAATAAATGAAAGGAATGCAGATCCATAATATCACATTTTCTTTCATCATTTCGCCCTTGAAACTCGCAGTGATGAGCATTTGTTGCCACAAATCCAGGGCGGAACTAATGGTAAATCCATGGGATGTTAACATACCTTTTATTCCAAAATGTACAAAGCATAATTTGCAGATTTAATTCAAATCCAATGTGCAACACATCAGTTGTTATTTATATCAATACAAACATTCCGAAACTTTTTACAAGATATTAAATTACACTACTTACCCAAATACTACTTCAAATTTGACTATATAATAAAGGGGGTTGTTTAATATTCCTTACCACATCCAATTTGGGATAACATGGGCTATTTTTTATTGGTAGATGGTGTACTTCCGGATAAATTGAATTGCTTCGGAGTTCGGAATTTAAGGAAATACAACCATTCGTTCATGTGGGCGTATAATCTAAACTGTAATGCGATGCCTTTACGAAAAAAATTAAATTATCGGAAAGTACATCAGAAACTTGGGAACGATAACATTATATCAAATGTCGTACATTTACACAAACAATGGTGATGATCACAAATCAGTAGGTAACAATGTAAATGTAATGACCGTTAGGGCAATAAAGAGGATTGTGCACTACCCTTACAGCACGGTTGGGTGTCAGAGTGTTGACAACAATTGAACTTTCGATTTCCGTTATAGCCAGGATGTCAAAACATCCGTACAATATTCTCTACAGGAGGCCGTCACCTTACCGTCTCGCATAATGTCCATTCTCTATTTTGTTATAGATTGCTCGAAATGGGAGAAAAAGATGGCGTAATTTCGCTTAGGAAAAGTAAATTAGGGCGCATCTTTACGAAACTTATTTGTTAGAGCGATGTGAATAGTTTTCCGAAAGGCCAAGCATTAGTAAGCAAGTTTCGAACGTCCACTTTATTGTGTACCTTATAAGCCTGTTATTTGTTAGTAAAAAGGGACATACGAGGTGTAAAATTTTCTAACACTAAATTACACTAAAAGAAAAACATTCTAATAAAACGTTTTAATATTATTTTACCGAATTTGTGACTCGGACTTTCTGATTCTGTGTTATATCTTTAAAAACTATCTCAACTTTCTAGAGATAAAAATATGAATTCGAAAATGCTACCGCAATCAGACGTTTATTCAACACGAACACGATGTCTAATTAGATTAGGCTGTACAACATTGTTTTTCGGCGCAAATCAATCATTTTTGAAATGTGTTGAATTCCTCTCATTCTGGAGTAACGTATTAACATTTACCTACTCGTGCAGATATACTTTTCATAATTTTCATATGAAGAGTACTATCACACATGCGTCGCTATACAGCTTAAAACATTTGTCGAAAAGCGCTCGTTTGAAATTTTTTTATTACTATTCTTGTAGTATACTGCCGTGTGCAATGGTATGCGGTCAACTACACCACCTACAAAACACATGCGCAGCTAGCTTTTATGGTCTCTCAATATTGACTTAATGAATAATTTGGGAAACACAGTAGAGGCTACTGATTCACTACACTAATTTTAATGAACACGAGAAGATAAATCTAACATGAAAACTCTATCCGAGTCGCACAATGGGTTCGAATAAACACAATTAATTGATTGACAGTTACAAAATTTTTTTTAAAGCACATTAAAAAACAAATGAATGAGAATGAGACGCTTGCAAAGCTTGTTTGGACAAATTACCCCGCACACACGCGTCCAACCAAAGAACTAAGAAAATCTTAAAATTACTTACAGTTTCGTTTCTTTTTTGATAAACCTAATAATCTGGTCGTTCAACGGTTTGCGATCAACAAGACGCCCCTCCACTTCACTTTTCTGTAGCACAACAAACTTGGTAGTAAGCGAACAGGTTTGTTGAATACGGTGACAATAATTATTGGAGGGTATAAACTTAAAACTTTTAAAGAACAGAACTTGAACTGAAGTTGCACTAACACTAAAACTAATTTAGTTAAATGTTTTTAAACTTTAAAGGCTTGAGTAGTTTGGGATTGACATATCGTAGAAATTCACAGCGTATAAAAATTTAGCGGGTTAATTGATTTCCCATTTATATAATGTCCTTGGTGGAAATTCAAAGAATACATTAGTCAACCGCGGTGCAAACGTGGTGCGTTGTTTTTGCGACGTTTAATTTCTAAGGAACATTGTTTCTTTATGGGTTTCCGAAACATCTTAAGCCAAAATGTCTGGGATTTATATCATATTTCGTTTTCTTAATTAGTGCAATTGGGTTACCGTTGCTAGCTCGGCATTTGGTCACTTTCTTGATCATAAGGAGATTGACTATCCTGCTGACTGATTGTGATAGTTGGTCCCGTCTCGTAAATATAACGATTCCTTATTAGCGCAATTAATAAACCCGGTGGACTACATGTTGTAACAATAATGGGATTTAGCTTTAGAGAAGATTTTGGAGAATTGGCACTGATATGTAAAGTACGGGGTCCTTAGAGAAAATTCATATTTGGTCGTTTTGCGGGTCTCCGACACGATCGGGACACGTACCAGTTAAATTCTGAATTAATTTGGATCGGAATCTCAGTCACAAGTACCTAACCGTTTTCGGTGATTTTTGAATAAATTCGAAAAAGAGATTCGGTAGAGTAATCTATGTGTAGTATGAAAATTAGAGTTGTTAATTAATTCGCTTCTTGATCACAGAAGGTCTAATAGTCTGGCATCATTCCCACATTCCAGTATTTGTGTTTGAAATCTAAAATGTAACGTCGCCAGTTCCGGTAATTATCGTTACGAAATAAAAGGTTTGAAGTAAATAAATTCTAGTGTCGTTTTCATACAGGCACGAAAACGCATTATCACGAAAATTAAAAATCGTAATAGACAGGTGTAACGAGTGGTTTGATTTCGCGCCAAATTTCATTAAAAATTTCGAAATTTCTTGTCATGATAGTGAAGGTCACCCTGTGTATTTCATTATTTGTTCCGGTTAGAAATTTTGTGTTTGGGCATTGCGGTTCGCTCAAGACTATGGTCCGATAGATTTAATTTCGCTCAGATTTAATTTCGTCGTGGGAAGAGTGCAAAGCTGATTGACGTCATCATGAGTAATGCGAGTTTTTTGTCGTTCGTTTATCAACTTTGGCGCCGTCTAGACCGAGAATAGGAGCGGATATAGCACCGAGCCATCAAGAGATAAGGAGTTTTCACGTCGTCAGCAGAAAACCGTGAGATCAGTTTATTCAGCAGTTCCTGGAGGTTGACGACGAAGTTAGAGTGGGTTAAGTCTTCTTTATCTAAACCAATGGGAGAATTTCTAGCGGGAGCCATTTTTGTTTTATGGTGATTTGGGTGTGGTTTTTTCATTTCAATTCTGAAGAAGGGGAGAGTTTTAAAAGAGACTCTCGGTTAGTACGTCGAGGGGTCAACACGTACTTTGAGTGATCGCGTTTTAGAAAAGACTCGCGGTTAGTACGTCAAGCGGTCAACACGTACCTTGAGCGATCGTTTTGGTACACTTGGCGGTTTGAGCCACCGGCTTATTTCGGTTGCTCGCAGTTGCATGCTTTTTGCACCCGTTTCGAAGTGTTATTTTCTTTTCGCGTTGATTTTTTGACGAAGAAGACCCAGGTTCCAATCAGGTGATATTTTGGCGAACCCTTGAGCTTCACCCCAGTTTACTTTGGATGCAGTGAATCGCGTTAGGATACGTTGTGATTTCTCGAGGATATATAAGTCAAAGTGCTGCCTAGTCCTCAAGGCGCAGAATTTCGGGATCCGCCCCAGGTGGAATTTCCTACTAGTGCCGTACGGTCATTTGTCGAAGGAGCGCTGCGTTTCGGAGAGATATTTGCCCCAAGAAGAGCTGGTGAAATAATACGTCGAACCATCGCGGTTTACCGTCGGATAGTGATCATAAAAGTTTGTGTTCTGCCGTACCGCTAACTCAAAAATCCGTCTCCCGCAGGCGGTCAAAGCTAATAAACTAATAAAATAAAATTAAATACACGTGCTGTGTAGAAACTTTGGCAACTAGCCGTCTCCCACTCGCCACGCGAAGGATTTCCTGGACTAAGTTTCAGTTCAAACGCTAAACTTTGCTTTCGTTCCGAGGAAGGATAGGCACCGTGGATTTTTGTTTCCGTGTGTTAATTTCAAGCCACCCCCTAGGAAGTCACAGAGACCTAAGTGTCAGGTTTCATCACATCCACCCTGTACCAGAGGAAAGAGCAGTTCACAAGATCGGCTGTACAAATGTTGTAAAGGTTAGTCTAATTAAATTTGTAACATTCTGTAAAATTCCACTTTTTGGTAATTAAGCTATAGTAAAAAAATTTTTGATTTGATTGTTTATTAAAGTCCAATGAACGATTACCAAAGAGTAGGATAAATTTTTGTGTTTATTTAAATAAGTCCCAGCCCACGCTGGATTAAAAAACGATTACCTGTTGTTGCAATTTTCAAACTGTAGAGGATGGCCACCCCTTGAGTAAATTAGTTTCACCTGATAGGATTTTTTATTTAGTTTAGTTGTCATTGTTAAGCTAGTGGTTTTACAAGGAGGAGAGAAGAACTGCTAGATCCCTGTAAATTGTTTGTATCTCTAATATCATTTCAATATATTATCTATTTGGTTCCAATGTGCCTATGTCTTTAACGAAGAACGAGGGGAAGGAAAGGGAGGAGTAGGAGTTGAGGCAGGAGATTGGTAGGCGGCAGGTCAAGGTTTGTTACACAGTTTCAAAAGAGTTAAAAGCCCACCGATTTGAGTTAGCCGGAGCATTTATTTTTATCGATTGAGCAGCCTAAGAAGAAGACGGTTTGCCTTGCCGGGCGGAACCGATGGTAATCTTCAAATCCAGAAGGAACCCCCGTAGCACAGGTAACATCGCGTAAGAATTGTATACATAAAAAAAATTTAAAAAAATGTATTTTATTCGACAATTTAACTAGGCGCGCTAATATATTTTGTTGTTTACTGCTGTGAATCTGAAAAATGGATTGAACTCTGGTTGCTCGTAGTTGTAAAATCATGCTAATTGACGCATTAGAAAACATCAATCAGGAACATTAAGGTGCAAATTTTTACGTAGTAAAGCTTTTGATAATCTAATTTCCAATAGCTTCCAATTTTTTTATCAAACTCGTTGACCCCTAACAGTTGTGTTGATAAATATGGCGGTGCGCTCGTAACTTTTAAAATGCAAGGATACACCAAAAAAGACAGTGTTCTGAGAAATGTTGCCTTTGAAAATTCATGGAAGTTACGTGTTATCGTTCGCAAAATTCCAATGTGCCCGATCCGTAACCTATCTTTTCTAATGTGACTTGTAAATTCTTAAAGAGCTCAGCTATGGGCAGTTAAAGCCATTTTGTCTTGCATACTAAATTTAATTTATTTAAAAGAAATTCAATGTTGTCTAGTGATTTCCGTTATTTCATATAGAACGAGCCGTCGATGGTCAAGTAATAATTTTGGCTAAAAAATTTGCGAGTTCTTAGAGATTCAAAATTTTCAAAAAGGAGAAATAGATTTAACCATTTTTATTGCAAAAGCTTGTTGCAAGCATATGAAGACCTATAACAAACGCTCTGAGCAGTCCCCTGTGTTGGAGGGGTTAATTGTAAAGTTCCACTTGGCAATTTGGGAAAGAATTAGCAAATTCTATTTCGAGTATGCGTGAAGATATAGACATCCTTCAACTGGAAAAAAGTCATTAATCGTATTCCTGCAAAAAAAGGACCCATTTTACGGGTGGCCGGTGTCCCTACTCACTGTCAATTATAAAATACTGGATTAGCAATAGTAATTAGATTAATGAAGGTAATAGCTACGGTGATAGAATCTCATCAATCCTACAGTATCCCAGGTAGATCAATTTACAATAGTTTGCCACGTTTGCCATAAATATCTGGATTTGGTATTGAAAAGGGTGAATTTCACTGGTTCTTTTATCAAAATAATTCAACAGTTGTATTCAGGAGTGACGTCGCACATCGGGGTACAACATACATTATCTGAGGCCTTTAGTAGACGAAAGGGCATTATACAATTATCCGGTCTACCATTTGTAATTGCATTAGAATTAACACTCTTTCTAAACTAACTGACTTTCTACTGCCACGTACGTATCAGACAATCTAAGAGTGGCAGCATATGCAAACTAGGATTCATTTTTATGTTTGTATCACAATTCACAAACCACGGATTTTCATCAAATACCCGAATATAAACAACCGCCGTCGTGTTAACATGACAAGTGACAACTTGTATGTTAGGCCTGATGGTGTTAATACCTACAGCAATTTCTTTGATGTACTAATCAGCCGATGCATGATTCAGAAAACTACAGGTGCTTAGAAAGAAGATCTAAATCGGATGAATCGAATCGGAATAAGGAATAATAGTACAGGTTTTAGATAATAGAAGTAGAGCTTCCATTTGGCATTTCACGGTCGAGTACGAGAGCTTTTCTGGCAAGCTCAAAGCTCCCATTTGCACTTTCCCAAATTATAATTGCATACCTACATTAGCAATGCAGCAGTGAGTAATAAGTATAACTTCAACATTGCAAATGACAGTTGCAGATTTGCATTTATACCTACATACATAATTCCCCGTTTGAAAATATATAGCGTTGGTAGGTTTGTAAATTTTCCCCGCGTGTGACGTGGATTTACACCCTGCGGTTTATTCAATAACACAACCGTACTGACACGATGTTTAGCAATCACAATGGGGTGCATTTACCATCCTTTTGTAAGGTAACCGCATACACCACATGACAATTTAAACGCGCCGCATGGGCATAATGTTAATAATAATCTTCTTGCTATAAATAATCAAATCAGTTTTATGATTGTCGGTTTGAAATCAAATTTGAAGTAAGTGAGCTTTTATTACGATCAACACCGTCCGAAAGGTCTCCTTTCTCACACATTTTACGTAACTTTATATCTGTGTGAGAAGGGAGATTTTATAAATTATTTCTACATTCACTACGCAACTAACGTGTGAGGTCTTCTATTGTGAAAAATGGGACAAGATAAGTGTTTGAAATTGATGACCATTGAACAAATTTGTGATATTCAACAAACAAAATTAAGAAATTGCTTGCTCCTTCTACCATTGAGAACTTAATGCTCCTCATTTACTTGTGCATTATTATACCTACACCACGACTTTGTTCTGTTCTGTTCTGTTCTAGCATATTTGACTTAAAAGATTATATTTTTGTAGTAAGTAATACGATATATGTTTGTTTTGTATACATACCTTTTATTTCAAAGTAAACTACTGTCTATAATGTTCAGTTGTGGTGAGAAACTCGCATGGTAGCTTTCACCAGTCAATCAGTCCAGTGTCATTTTTAACACAAAATTATTCATTAGATTATCTTCAAAGCTCCACTATATTTTACTCAGATTTCAGAAAATGTGAAAATACTCTACTTAATTGGAAGACCATTAATAAATGGAAAGTTTTCGATTTATGATGCAATTTGTTCTTAGTAATGATTCATTCAGCTTAGCAATTAATGCAATCTACGTATTTTCGACGCACACTTTTTGTTTAATTTTGTCGCATTGTTTCCGATTTAATTTACTTATAGGTATTTACAGAAAACGCCGATTGCACTTATTTTCCTGTGTCGTTATCGCCTTTAATGGTTACTAATTAGAAAAAGATATGACCTCTTTTATAAATTCCGGAGATGGAGAATCGGCGATGGGTGTGTGTGTGTGTGTATCTCCCAGTGAGTTACAAAAAATTGTTTAATCGCCATTGTGGTGTTTTTACATTATCGATTTCTCGTGTTTTAATAATTGTTTACCGATCGATTATGACGCCCAATTAATTAATTACAATACTTACTATATCCAGAGCTATATAAGAGGACGTTTCACATATTTCGTAAAGCCGCTCCCTCGACCCTGCGTCAGGTTGCAGGTCTTGTGCTGTTTAATTTTTTCTATTAGTTATTACGTGTTCATTCTCTAATAGACACCGATTCGCATTCATTTTGAGTGTGATAATCCGGTCTTAATACGGGCTTTTTTTTATCTGAGTATTAAAGCATTTGAGTGGCTCCATAGTGGGTGTGCTTATTACCCTGATTAGATAGTGTCAAAGGCATTAACCAATTACGTATATTAAGACCAGTAGTCTTTTCATAAAGTTACTTTGCACCTTCGCACTTTCCACTTTTCAGATAATATTTGGGTCCATAAAGACTATTTTGACACGTGATAACACTCAAAATATATAAGTAGAAACGAATAACAAACGAAACGATACGTTGACTAAAATATTTTATGAAACAGATATTAACCTTTGCACTTCAAAATGCAAATGAAAAGTGAGAAGAGAAAAGCTGCAAAGTTACTTTATGAAACAATCCCTAGGATCAGAATTAAACCCGAATGAAGTATGTTTTCCAACCGGCCCTAAATTTTTTTGACAAGGCCGTAGCCATTTGTGATACGGAGAAATCGAATTTTTGTCATTAATTATTACGTGCTTTTTCTTTTAGGACCATCCAGGGTTGATCATCGACTAGATTTTATATGAAATTGATTTTTAAGTAAAAATGATTAAGTGTTCGTCTAATCAAAACGGCAGTTGTCAGTTAAACGAATGTTTTTCTAATTACATATTTCTCCATTTACTAACATGTACTTTCACCCAGCGAGGTATTTAAGAAAATGAGCACCGCTTAGTTAATAAATAAATATTCTTGTTTTATTTACCTTGCAGTGTTCTTTGACGCGAAGGTTTTCACCAAGAGCAAGCCGTGATATTCCAATACAATAAAGAAAAAAAGGATCCCAGTCGAATTATCAATGCAATCAGCGTTGCACCTCCCTTATTAACTGTTTAAGTTGTTCTGATTACTGAAGCTAAGTAGAGGCGTATATAAATTTCCTTTGGAAAAATTAAGTTAGCCGAGATCAAATTTTTTCAGTGGGTTAGATTTCTTATGGATCTAGGTTTCTAGGGGTTACTACCCAAAGATCATTTATAATAAAGAACTCAAAAGATGAGCTTGGAATTATCGGCAGGCAGTGGTATTGCTGGTAACAATTAGGTAGATATGTAAGCCACGTATTAGGTATACAAAAAATTACGTATACGTATATGAAGAGATCACTTTATCGAGTTTTTTAAAACCTTGCCTAATTGATACAAGGTGCTTAGGAATGTATTCGAAATTTTACAGCTTTGAGAATGAGACAACCTAGTTTTTTACATAAAAACGCACATTTTCTTCAGGAATTATTGCTACGCTGGGAAATACGGACACTCTTGTAATTACATCCCTATACAGCATGTTACAGTTAAAGATTTTAAAACAGCGGCTTCTGGTTTAAATCCTCTATTAGCAACCGTAACACATAGGAGATGGAAATACGGCAACGTGCAAGCGAATGACGTCGACTTAAACAATATGTTACTATGGGGATAGAACAAAATTGTACCTTTCGTATATAAAATGTGTAAACCGTGTGTGACAATCGATTACAAAATCTTTTTTTCTGCATCGTCCCCTACTACCTATAGTCATTTAATTAAAACTTGCTGTTCGAGTAATTAATCAAGTTTTCCACATGTAACCGAAACTACGAAAGCCCCTTTAAACTACGTTTACGGGGATTTAAAAGCTTTTATTATAGTTGTAAAAGTTCTATTAGAAGCTTATAAAGTAGCTCCTCAATGGGTTGAACGATTCGAAAATTTGAACTTTTCGCGTTTTGTAAGTGTAGAACTAAAATATTTCTTAATATCGAAGGTTCCAGTCCGGAATCGTAAGTATAAAAAAGTAAATTATGGTATTGAAAATTGCGGCATAAATCGAAGGGATGTAAAAGAAGCTCTCAATAATGCTTATGTTGCTCTGACCTATATTTATCCTCTTTAGTGTAAAACGTCCAATGAAAATTCCCTAAGAAACATTAATGGTTCATATTTCTTTCCGCGAGACTAACTTTAAAAAAACTTTATGGAATCGGGCAAATTTGAAATGCTTAATTCATCAAAAGTTGAAACCATCTCGTAGTCATAAAACGGTCACAAAACTTTTACAATGCAGAAGGTCAAGTAAAATACAGTAAAGTTTATCGGTGACGATTGTTATAATATGACATTCCCTTGATCGGTTTCGGTAAAAAATATAATGGATTAGTAAATTCGTGTTGCCGAAAGCGAACAAAAGCTAAATGGGCCGAATATTGAAGTTCTCACGCCATCTTTAGTAGTTTGAAACTTTTATACGAACAGGTGTACAGCTACCTGTTTATTATTGATTACTGGGCGTTTTCAAAATATCTACAAAGAAAAATTTACATTTATCTATCACTGTAAGCTGTAGACTTGTAAAGAGTCAAAGTTGCCGTTTACTGACACATGTAGATTATTTTGATTGAATGTTTTATGCATAAAGCTCAGTCGTAAAATTATATTAGCGTCTAGCTGAATGCGTTTGGCAGCACAAATTTATGTAGAGATGTTACAATGAACTTAAAGGAGGTCCAGCGTGAAAATAATAGCATTGTGGTCGAGTAGTGGTCAACAACTCACATAAATTACATTACCGTAATACCTCCCGCACGATAATAAAAGGCTCTAGCAAAAGAAGAATGGGGAACATCTTTCGCACGTCGAAAATATGAATGGGCCAAGCGATGGAATGATCTTTCGCAAATTTTTGGGAAGTGTATAAAAACCCGATAAATTATAAGAAATTCGTCACCCGCATTCACAGATTTTATAATACGGGTTCGATTTTAAATAGAGAGAGTAGACGTCCCGTTTAAATTTTTACTGCCTCCGTGAAATGGGATAAAAAGGAATTCATTGAGAATCTCCTTTCACTTCGAGTTCTATTATACCAATTTGGACAATTGAAGACTGAACGTGTGAGTTATGAGTGCAATTCGCTCACTTGCAATTAGTCTCTACTATCTAATGCTATGCATCCACAAACTCATAACTTTATTCATGTACCTACATTTCGGTAAAGGTAGATGCAAACCTGGCATCAGCACTCGTAAACTTTGGCCTACGAAAGGGTGCAGGTTAAGCGTAAAACCTAATTAAAAAGTTTGCAAGTTGCACATGTTACAAAATCCCTAACAAATGGGGTATTTCAGCCAGCTATATTTCGAAACACTGAACCGTCCATAAAATTTATAAACACAATTCAACAGAATGGGTTCAATTTTATATAGGTCATTTAAAAAGACAAAAAACGCTTGAACGTACTTGAAAAATTGATAGTTAAACGCACCTCAAGGATTTTTAAATCTTTTCAAGGTTCTTAAACGTCTTAAATACAAAATACTATTGTAAACCTTAAAATCCAATACTTTTAAAGTTTAAAGGCCCAATGCATCTTGGAGGCTAATTGACAATATTGCTACTTTTAAAGTGCCAAGAAAGCTCTTACACGTTTAAAGGTCTTATGACTCTCTGCTGAAGACTCTTGACACCTCTTGAAGTATTTTGAAAATTACAAATCTCTAGAAGGGACTTAGATCCTCTTGGCCACTTTTGAAGGCTCTTGAATACCCTTTAATTAAAGATGTGTAGATGTTATTGAAACTATAAAACTTCAGAAGGGTTTTGTTTTTTTTAACACTCTTAAAGACCAATAACCACGCTTTTAAAGCCTTCTAGACAATTTTGGGAGCCTCTTAGAGACAATTGCAAACTTTTGAAAATCTCACAGGCTCTGAAGTAGATATACAGTGGCGAACCTGTCCCAGTTCAAGGTCGCTAGCCACCCGGTGGTGACCTTGGAAAGTAGGTCAAGGCAACATACCACGTGCAGTGACCTTAAAAAATTTGTCAAGGTTCATGGACATTCCCTGTGAAGGTCATCGGAGGCCAATTACCCCATTTTGCGTTTTCATATTTTACTTTCAAGGTAACCAAAGATCGACTGTATCAAAACTACTGGTTATGTAATCAAACGTTATATCAAGGAGTAGTCGAAAATTATATTGAACTTCGGACTCAGAAGGGCGCGTTCTGCCTAATCTGCAACAGAAATAAACAAATAATAGGGGTAGTGAATAGCGCGACCCATAACATATTGCAAAAGCGGCAGTCGGATATTAAACCGTAGTTAATAGTGAATAAGAATTTCAACAACAAATAACGTAACTAAACATTGTAGATATCGGTTTCGGACAAAGTCTTAGTACCTTCAAAAACTAGTTTACAGAGCAACGGTATTTAATATCGGTAAACAAAGTAATATACAAGATATGAAACGTAGTTAGGCTAGCACAAATGAATCTTCGGAATAATTGCAGGTAATGTAGATCAAATCGGGTCTCTAAAATTATATTCTTCGGCAACGACAGAAGCAGCGTAAGTAAAATCAGATATATCGGAGCCATTTACAATATTAATGTTCTCCAAAGGGTTTCGTTGTACTTGTGGTTACAACAGGAACCATATCGAAATCTCCATGTACAAACTTCGAGTAGGTAGTGATGTTGTTAAATGAAGTAGATTCACCAGCTTAATGTTGGTAGAATGAAGTAGTATTTTCCAAGCCGGTAATGTAGAAATTCAACTACTGCGTGACGTTCGCCAATATGAACCCTGCAAAAATGGCGGGTCCAGGTAAAAATGCGATCTCAATCACGTACTCCGCAAGTAGTAAGTAATATCCAGGTACATCATAACGTAAAAGGCAATCCAAAGAAAGAACGATAAGAACTAAGAAATCTATAAGCAAAGTTTGAGGGAAGATAAAGCTCTATAAAAACGTATTAAGAAAAATGCCGAGTAATCATCTAACCTACCTCGTACTGATTAGTTGCAAATACAAATCCACTTAAAGCGTTTATCAATGGAGCACAGCCACAGACATCGAAAGAAAGAGAAACCACTCCAAAGATATATGGAGTCAAAATCAAAGGCCTTATACAGGTAGACAACGAAGTCAGTAAAGGTAATGGCGTACCAAAGAAATAACTTGCATCCTTCACTGAAAAGGAACGAAATGCGTAAGCAGAAAGAAAAGAAGAGATGGAGTTCTGTGCAGAAAGATACAAAGCGTGAACTATAGCGACAACAGAATGGAGTAAGGTCATTGAACTTTGATGATCTTGAAAATAAAATGACATTTGCATTACAAGAATTGGCTCTGATGATCCTTATGACCTTGCAAATGTAACATTACACTGAATAAAATTGTAGGTCTTTGAACTGAGGTGGTTGAGTGGTAGAGCGTTGGGCTACATAGTCGGAGGTCGGATGTTTAGTTTCCAGCCTTCTACCGGCTATTTCGAATTAGGTTTTCATTCAGTTTTCCTAATTATAAATAATATAAATAATATATTTGCTTGTTATTATACAAGATGTACTTACAATTGTCAAAAATATATAAAGTATAAGTATATAGGTACAAATATAACAGTTGTGTAACGTAAAAAACATGGACATTATAATATGATATGACAAACTACATAGAATACATTAAACAGATTTATCACACTTTATCACAGATGGTACTATTTAAGAATTCTTCATAGTGGCAGAAAGGATTGTTTAGCAAATAACATTTAATTTTACTTTTGAGACTGAATTCATTAAGTGTGCGCCAATTATATGGCAATTTATTGTATAATTTATAAGAAATGTAAATAGATTGAGTTTTTGACATTCTCTTAAAAGGAATATATAAGTTCTCTCTCGTTCTTGTATTGTGACTATGAATTGTAGAACAAGTGGTGCTGTTTAAAATACCATGTTTGTGAACGTGCACAACTGAATGCAAAATGAAAACACATGGCAAAGTTAAAATTCTTAATTTTACAAAAGACAGTTTGCAGTCCTCTCTGTAATTTTTATTGTCAAGCACTCTGACAACACGTCGTTGGATAGAATTCTTAAGGTAGGGATAATAATTAAATAAATAAATAAATAAATAATTAAATAAATAATTAAATAAATAAATAAATAAAATAATTAGTGACCTTGAAAGCAAATGCCTTTGAGCTCCACTTTGACCTACATTCCAAACTCACTCGCGCGGGACCGTGACTGCTTTTCAAGGTTACCACCGGGTGGCGAGGGACCTTGAACTGGTCCAGATCGTCCTTAATACTTCTATTCTCTACTAATGTTACAATCGTTAATGATATATGTAACAATTAATAATTAATATAATTAATAACACTCAGAATCAACACATCAGAATCAAGGAAATAACTAAAACTTCTCCAGTCAATACAAAATTCTCCCAAAACTCGAAGAAAACTGTAGAAAACCCAATCCAACTAAATTGCTAATGGAGATCCAAAACACAACCATTCCCCATGAAAATATTTAATTGTACAATTTAAATTAAAGGTGTTTAAAGCGTACAACGCTGCTAGTTTCGGCAAAAAACAAGGCCATCATCAGGCTAACGTTACAATGAACGTGAAGTTTAAGTTGCAAAATTGTTTAAACATTGAAATAGAGGACAACGAAGTTACATCAAAAATTTAGTTGGAAAGAAGTTCAAAAATTTTCAAAATTTATAACAATGGAGGTTGTAAAGGGTGCAATAGATTGTGAAGCAACCCTTACAATAGACTAATATCGAAGATTTATATTGAACCGATTGTTAAAGCGTACATGACGCCGTACAAACATGACTAAATTGCGACCCACAAAGATATAGGTCCAATCACCAGAAATAATCATAATTGTAAATTGCAATTAAAACCCCATGTGTCGAACTAAGGCGTGCTGACCGTAGAGTGACGTCCAGAAAAGGAAACTGGAAATGCAAGACAAATGCTGCTTGCGTAGAACAAAAATCCACCGACAGGTAAAATTTAGGTATTGCCAGCGAATCGCAAAAAATTCATTCAACTGTCGACTTCGTTAGAGAAAGAGTCTTTTAGAAAAAGTATTGGTTAATTCGCAAATGCTTCAGTGGCGTTTACAAAAAGTGCAAAAATTACCTTGCGATTTCCTCAATAACTTTGTTTCGAGGTAAAAAAAATAAACTTCTGTTAACGACCGATGGTTGCTAAGGGCTTATGAATGAAGTTAAATTTGATAACAAATTATTATGAGTGTGTGATAAAAATGAAAGATATATGTTTTGTATGGGAGTTTTTTAACAACTTATTTCCTAAATAACGGCGAAAGTACAGGAATTAGCTAAATAATTTTTGTTTCATGCAAATGTCGGAACCTTATATACTTATTTGAATGAATGCTATTTCAACCAAAAATTTGTACCCAGAAGGCAGTTATTGTGGAAACAAATTTCCAATTTTTCAATGTAAACGCCACCTTAATAAATTATAAACAAACGCTTTCTTAATTCTAATTTTGGAAAGATCACACGGGAAGAAGGCTGATGTAATTTAATAGCAATAGCTCTTCCAGAAATTATGGATTCCAAATGTTGTGGAGAGAGGGTCTTTAGGAACGGCAACTAACTTTGTTGTTATTGGATCTACGAAGTCTGTTAAATTGACAAATATGGAACAAGATCTTATACAAAACAACAAGCCTGTTGTAAATCACTTAAGTTTTTTTAAACGATTACCTTTCTGTTTTGTATTATTTTATTTTCTAACTTCTAGTATAAATTAAAATATTTACTTATTATAAACACTTATGTTAAGTATATAGGCACAGTATTCTATTATAAATAGCTTAACCTAAAATACAATTTAGCGTTGCCTCCAGGGCTGAAAGTTCTTAGTTCTTCTACAATTCAATACAAAAGCACCGATCGTAATTACGAAACAAATAACATAAAATAGAGTCATGGCGATCGCAGGATTGCCGTAACTGTGGTGTTGTCCGACCAAATATCCAAAATTCGAAAGAACCTGCGTTCCATTTGGCGGGGGACAAGGTAATTGCACTATAATGTCTTGGTGTTGCACCTAAAGCTATATGTTAGCAAAGTAGTACCTACTGGTGATTTTGGCTCACCTGTTTATTTCTACATAAAGTCGTGGCTAAACTACTTGCTATGGCCTCGGGTGTTAGCTCTTGATTTATTAAATACGGTAGGAGCCACGAAGTTGGGCTTAGATATCGCAACCATTCAATGTATACAGTCAAATCTTTAAAATGTACAAGATATCCCGATGACAATGAAAATGCACTGAAGATTACGCAGGAGATAATGGTCGCCGTCTTCGAACATGGAACCATGTAGACTATTGTCGTAACGAAAATTTGGACGCAACTAAGGTATAGCAACATCAGCCCTACAAGTTAATGCATCGGTGCCGATATAGTTATTCCATTTCGTTTACCTATGTATATGTAGAAACCATTGTAATTGTTTGGGCCCTGCATATACAGTCCACACATAGAGTAACTTGGCACTAGGTATACCAGCCAAATGAATAGCGACGGCAGAAGATTGAATATCACCTAAAAAACATAAAGATAGATCCATAACCTATTGTGATACCTCGGTTGTTTGCGTAGGATATTTAAAGTCTCGATTTCAGCAGACGGCGTTTATGGTTTCAAATAACAAATTCCCCCTCGGTTTACATAATGCACCCGCAAAGTTGACACTAGATTCGCTCAATCATGGTAAAATTATAAACTGGCATTGGGTCGAAATTATATCTGGAATGGTACTCAAGGCCCATTATTGAAAAGCAACTTGATCATAAAATGGAAAGGGCGTTTATATTATATTTATATTATTAATTGTTCTTTGTATGAGCTTTTAATTTCAACACAAATAATAAAAACATGCCTGTCTACAGGAGGAGGCACGATCAGGGCCCGGGTTATCTTTTTAGCGCATCTTGCCGCCCCCTTGAAAGTAGCACCCTGGTCTGTAGCCCAATTAGCCCATTTATGACCCGGAGCCTGGGTACGATACCGTAGATTGGACTGATTCCGCAGTCACTGCTACCTACCTTCACAATAACATAAATTAGTCTTCCATACAGCCCATCTTGTATGTCCCTGTTAACAGTGAAGACATTTCTGCGCAGTTCTCGTAGCGTTAAAGTCAGAATAAGCGGCCAAACCGTCAAACACATCACGACGTAGTGATATCCAAGTCTATCGTTTAAGTTTAGTTGAGAGTCACTATTAGGCACATCCCAAAATATAGCACCAACTATTAACGATAAGCTCGCCGACATTATCACTAAGAAGATCCAGTTGATAAACGTGCTTGGTTGAGTATAAAACATGGCTCGTCTAAAACGAGGGAGTGATATTGAAGTCAAATGATCGCTCACTTACGTAAATAAAACAATGGCTTGAGCAAAACAGTTGACATTTTTCGTGGTCATTGAAAGTTGCGAGGGCGGACCGGGATCGCTCATCGGTTCCTGTTTCTGCCGGAACAGTTCCGCTAGTTGTTCGATGCGCTGCGAGGATTCCAGCATCGCTTCCGCCGAAAGGTCGTCTAGCGTCACTAAGTCTAGGTAATAATCTGATGGGTTTTTAAAGGACGGGCAGGGATAGTCGACCATGGAGAAGTAAGGGATCATGTTCTTCCTTTTGCCGCTGTACATCGTTCTTCCCGCGGAAATGAGGACGATGCGTGAGAGCATCGTAAATATTTCGTAAGTCGGAGGATGGAGTGTTAATATAACTATACGACCTAGAAATGCTAATGAGACATGATACACTTGTAACAGCGGAAATACCGAGCGAATTTCCACTTCCTCCCGTGGCCCACTGTCTTAAATATTCTATTAGGAAGAATGTGTCAAATATATCCATTCCCTTCGTCGGTTGATCCAGCAACACTACGTCTGTGTCCAAAAGTAAGTGACAGGCTACATTTAGGCGGCGCGTTTCCGATATCGTCATCGCCGAAACCTTTGTATTTCTCACTTGTTCTAATCCTAAGTCTTCTATTAAAACATTAATCTGCAATCCAAAAGTTAACTTACAGTTACAAGATAGTAACCTACCCTATCCATGGCATCGATTTTTAAATGGTCTAATTTAGCTGTGGGCCTTTTGAGATCATAGTGAAACCTGAGCGTTTGTAACGCCGTCATATCTTTGCAAAGATTTGAGTTATTTTGAGTGTATGCAACTCGCGGCTTCAAAATGCCGGCACTAACGCCGCGTCCGTTAAGAATAATATCACCGACCGCCGGTTTCGTCTTTCCGGCGATTACATCTAACAACGCGGTTCCTTCTTCTTCAGATGTCGCCATGATCGCGACAACCTCACCACCGCGCGCCTCGAATGAGACATTATTTATAAGAAGGTGCTGATTCGCCCCCAAACACGTTGACTGGGGCCACACTCCGATTTCGCACATCTGCAAATAGCTTACTAAGGAGGGTGGTTTTAGGAGCGCAATTACCTGTAAATGGGGGTATATGAATGAAGGCCCAATTTCGTCGTCGCGATTTAAATAGTCGCCCCTCATAACAGAATGTCGCCGCCGTGAGGCCGGTAGCGAAATGTGACTTTCAGTAGGTCGCCCTAAATTGCTCATCGCACTAAAATTGGAATTTTAAGATCGTATTTTTTTCGTCTCACGTACCTGTGGTCAACAACATCGTGCATATGAGCGCCAAATTCGGCGACGCTATTCCGTCTCGAATCAACCCACCGACGGTTTGCCGTTCGACCGTATTCGGCGGATAACAAATTCGCTTCCGAATTACTTTTGTGCCTGTTCCATTGGTCCGTGGTTTTAATTCCACCCTGCTGTAGCGCGGCTAGAGGTACTTCCGGTGGTCCTGCCTACAAAAGTTCAATGGTCTGTTAAAATGTTAGACATCAAGTGTGATTCATTGTTTTGACTCCTTGCCAGAAAAGGAAGTGCATAACGGCGCGGTACGTTCAACTACCATTTCCTCCGGAAGATCAATTTCCATTGATCGACAAAAGTGAAAGTTACAAACAAATCAAAAGTGTGTGGCCACAATTTATAAATAAATGAGGCGTGTAATATACGCGTTCCCATGAATTTTAGGGGTCATTACTTATAGGAAATTCGGCCCTACCCCGTGTCCGTGATGATACGATGGATGAAGATTCTGCAT
Organism: Photinus pyralis; assembly: GCF_008802855.1. Classification (NCBI taxonomy): domain Eukaryota; kingdom Metazoa; phylum Arthropoda; class Insecta; order Coleoptera; family Lampyridae; genus Photinus; species Photinus pyralis. The sequence continues at coordinate 28,421,220 of NW_022170738.1, read as the reverse complement.
ACGGAAGTCAGGGTCGGAGCGGTACTTCCTGCTTTGTTTGTATTGATTTGTTGTTTCGTTGTCGGAACTGTCGTAGCCTGAGCTGCCTTCCCTTGGGCCTCTAGTTCCCGCTTTAGGCATTCTAAAACATCGGTCACGAAATTGTTAGTCAATTTTACATATACGCACCGAGTTCGAGGGCGTGTTGAAGGTCCCCTGTTGATTTGCTGCGGCGTACCAGATGTATTGGACCCACCTTGATTTGGTGGAAAAACTCGTGGCAAGCCAAATTTTAAGTAGGTGTACATGTTGGATCCCAAAGCTGATCTAAAAAAGGCTTTAGTTGCGTTCTCCCGACGGATGGACTTACTTGGGCCCATATCTTGGATGCGACAGGATGGATTGAACCGTCGTGTCTCTCAACTGAAAGTTTCCATAAGGCAGAGGACTTTTATCGGTCGAACCTAAAGCACTATCCGTGAAATCCGAATTGAGATTTTGTCTGAAAGTGTAAAATTAGTAGTGTGGTAAAGAATGCAAGTGCCACACCTGTAGATGGACCACGCATGCAGATCTTCACTAGCGGCACCTGAGAATGGTCGAAAATCCGGGTTAGATGGAACTGAATACTTCCGTTCCATTTCATAACTCTGCGATCCACCCCCTTGAGAAGGGGTCCGACTTCTTACCATCTTTTCTTACGCTCTCAGCGATCTGAAACAATATTCCGTTTAACCACAAGTCTCAATGAACCGAAACGTTATGTAAACCGATGTAGGTGAATACTCTTAGAAGCATTTAGCATACATTGATGAGATTTGTTTGTAGGTTAATACCCAAAGGCGCTTAACTAGATCTTAATCACCTCATGAAATGGCATGAATTAGAGAAATTAGTAGGTAAAATTATCAAATTAACATTATGTGACCAATTTTGACAGTGTATTAAATGATTTAAACAAAAAAAGATTATGTAACGGTTAATTTTGATGTAACATTAATGAGATAAAACTTTATCTATTATTAAATAAGTAGAGCATGAGAATGAGGTATTGTTCCCAAAATTCGACATTTTCATTATGCGATCTGTAAGAACTGCGTGACGAGACGTGGTAATAAATAAGAAACGACGCATTTTAATCAAAAATGAAAGATATTCGCCGAAAAGAGGTTTTTCTACTTAATGGGCTTTTTACTTCCGTTTTTTTTGCACCAGTCTTTTTAGGGAAATATGGAATGTGATATTAATTTCTCCATGAGTAAAGATCTACTATATTCAAATGTAAATTTAATCAATTCGGCAAGAGTACAAAAAACAACGCGGAAATATATTATTATGACTACGTTATGCTTATGGAGCATGTTGACGGTGCTTATATACCTCACTGTATAGTGTGTTCCAACAGAGTCAACACTGATGTGAATTTTATTCTTATGGAAGCTACAAAGTCTGTTCTAATCAATCTTATCATATGGATGATGTATTTTTACTCAGGATAACTGTGGTCAAATTGAAAAACAATTGAGCATAGGGTGAAAATGTTCAATATATAACTACCCTTAATTGATTACTAACGGAGCTGTAAATCATTACATATTAAGTGATGTTTATTAACATTGGAAGCTCCAATGCAGTTTACCTTAGCCTACACCTAGACCAACGACTAACATGGAAAAAGCACATCCAAACTAAATATGAAATATCTGACATATGTAGTGGCAAACCCACTAGGAGTAAGACAATATTCATTCGTCACTGACTTACTTACACTTAAGCACGCCCAAAATTACTACGACAGACTCTAGGGCTACAACAATGATCTCGTACACCAAATGAAGACTAAATTGGATCTGGCCTCATGACATGCAAGCAACATGGTCCTCCGACGAGCAGGAAGTACACGTTAGAGAAGACTGCTGGGTATCGGCACCAATTAGTTAATAACTCATCTCTTTCGGGTCAAATTTGAAGCATTACCTACTCATTATAGTAGTTCAGGTGTTCGTTTGACAATCGACTTCAAAAGACGGCGAGTTTCCGATGTGAAAATTAAATGCGGTAATTACGTACCTTTATTTATTATTTAAATTGTGTAATAATAAAAGCGTATAATTAGTGATGATCTCAGAGTGGTTCATTCTGTTTTTTACAAAGTAGTTAACGGTAGTGTATTGGCTAGAGCTGTTTATTGAAATATTTACTGTGCTTCATATAGCTTGCATCGCAGAACATTGTAATTACACATAAATTATGATACTAATCATTCAATCACCATAAATTCCCAGCATTTTTATATTTATTTGTACGTTTTTCCACTATAATCTCGTTAACGTTGCTTTCTTTAATTGATGTTATTTGCCGGTATTTCTAATTGCTGCGTTACGCCACTGCCCCTGTTATGTGAGCTGCCGGCGGCAAACTTGGCACTTTACACTTTTAAAATAAGGAATGTCAAAGACACTACAACAAAACCGATAAGTATAGGTCTACGCCATACCTAGAATTATGAAGTGCAAATGAAATTACTAGATACTTCAAGAGAGATCTATTCTAAACTTCCAGTAACATTTATTTTCATCGAACAGTTTTTGAATCGTTTCGGGTTTTTTAAAGATTTTTTGAAAATGTACTGTATTTTGGTTGGATTTGAAGGAAATATTAGTTTTGAAGCGCGAATCAAACAAAATCTGGATTATGTTGGTCGGTCTGTCTGTCTGTACTCTCATATCCGGCTAAACGGCTGAACCGATCGGATCTAAATTTGGGTCACATATTCTTAAACGTAAAAGGAAAGGCTTTTGGGCGGAATCGCACATGTGTGTTAAAATCACAAAAAAATATCCATTTTTGACGTTTTTCCATATTATGGCTAAACTATGGCGTAGGGCATCCCAGACCGACCCGTTCGAGTTCCAAGGAAAAACTTGATTGAAAAACTTTCATTTCCACTACACCATCCTATAATTCAGCCCACACATCTGGTACCCTTAGTAGTAAACTCCAAATTGCCGTTCGGCTAATTTTCTGTACTTGTTCAGTCGAAAAGCACAAAAGCTTTTTTTCGCATTAAAATAGTGACGCGTGCGTGACAGGCATTAGCATAATCTACAGTTGGATTGCAATATTAAAATAAAAACATGACTATTTTTCCATAAATTTACGGGATATTTTCGTATATAACCATACAAAAAATTAATTGCTAATATTAGTATAATATATAAACGGTAAACATTTAAACAATAAAGGAGTGAATGTGGAATCCTATAAAAGTGATGTAGGTATACCAGTATAACCAACTTTTCATGGTTTGAAAATACTTGAAGGTCGTATCCATAAACAAAGCTTACGGGTGGCGTTAAGCTCATAAAAATTCAACTTTATCTGTATATAAAATTTTTCACTTTAAAACAGCATGTAAATGTTCCATGTCGTGGGCAAATATATAAACCAGAACACACCAAGTTCAAGTTCATTTCATGGCTTCTAAACGAACAAAAAAAAGACATTAGGTATTACCATTTTTTACGTAATCAAAAATGTTCACAGGTAATTAACATTGAAGAAGTGCGTCTGCTATAATAGTTACAGTTATTTAAACATTAAGACGGTTCGAACGCAACTGTACAAGCCGTCATCTGTTAAATGTTACATCATTTTTTTTCATGATTCTTTCCATCAATTTAACCTTTTTCGGAATTACGCTCAGTTACCGGAAAGTGTGTTAATCTGCGTGTACGAGCAATTCAATTTTAATGTATTCATTGAAATCGGTGTATTCGTAACCTTCCTATTCATTATTATTGGAAATTAATGCAAAGATTCCAATCAAGTCAATTTTTTTGGCCAGTATTTTGACCATCGCTAGACGAAACGGTCCGGTACCTGAAATTGGTAAATTTTCCTAGAATTGTGAACTCATCGTGTTTGTTGACCTTCTGCTTTGTGTAAACAAAAGGTCACTTGATGAAGAACGCCGAGACAATAAATTCCTACGCTCTACCTATACAGAGCATTGAAATTACTCATTATAAAAATTCCTTGGTCATAGAAGGAGACCAGTAAATATTAAGTACTTCACCGCGCTAACCTATTTTCAAGAACAGCAGTCTTACTATGGAAACATTTTGTAATAATGTAAGGCGAATGCTGTAGAAAACATTTCAGTCAAAAAGTAACCCCCGGAATACAATTTAGATCCCATATTTATGGAATAATTTTATTTATTCTAATTGCCTTCATTTTTAAATGTGAGGGATTTCAGTCAAAGCAATCAAACCCGCTCTACACTTACAAAAATTCAAGCCCGATTGATCCAGGGACCCCAGCACCCTACTCCACTACGTTGAGCAAGCCGGTTGATAGTTCGACAATGGCACAAACTTATGCAAAGATTATCTTGCAAAAACACCAAAGATTACATCAGAGTACCCAACCTGCGCTAGCCCGTTTGCCACACGAGTTTCCGTTTGCTTTTAAGGAAAATCTTTCCACCCCAGCAGAAAGGCGGTTGTGCATTGCTTACAATTTTAGAACCAAAAATAGAAAAGTTATAGATCTACGCATACCCATACCCCCTCTAGATTTTATATATGAGGGTAGATTTGCTATGATTATGGATCATATTTCTGACCCAAATATTAAGGCTTTTGATTGGGTCTTGGGTCCATACGGGGTATACCACAATTAGATAGTTAAACATGTTGCTTAAGACCAAAATCAAGATTAGGCCTTATAAAGATGACCTTAAACGTTCTGCGTATACCTGTTCTTTTCGTTTCCAGCTTGATTAATTACATCGTCTTTCGTTCTTAATAGTAATAGTAATATAAGGCAGATACTAACGCAAACAATCACCAGAAAAGTTACTATAAATAGTAAAGTGGTTCCCTATCACAAAAATTCAAAAACGCAACTGTCACTGGAAATATTATTAAAAATGATAAAGTGTGATTCTAACGCAAGAAGTCACTAAAAAGTTAATAAAATAGTAAGTAAGTAGTAAGTCTAATGGAAAAATCACAAAAAAATTTACTAGAAATTGTAAAACCGACTTACCGACGTAAAAGTCAATAAAAATGTTACTAAAAAAATATTACACTAAAAGTGCTATAAAAAAACCAAAAAACCTGCAACACTTAGTCGTTTTCGTATAGGTAGCATTCAAATTACCACTTTTTCACAATGATGAAAGTTACTCTTTTTAAAATGGTATCCAGAAAGTATATATGCAAGAAAATGCTCAATTTTTTGTTGGAAATGAAATCGGTCGAGCGCTACAGTTTCCCAAGGGATTTTACGTGGTTTCCAAGCGAAATCTCATACCACTACTACATTCTTGAATCTTATTCTGAGACTTTCTTTTCGTCGAAGGATGACGATAGTGAAGATTCAGCATCTTTTACCCATTCCTTGAACTCGCTGCTAAACTTCTCCAGTTTCGGTTTCCCTGCTTGTAATTTTTGCAATATCATGGACACTATAGTCACAATTCCTTATGAGGCTTCATATTCGGCAGAGAGTGCTGCTTAAAACATTGAACAACGGTTTCATTGTCGATGGCTCTAGTCCACAATTTATTGCTCAGTGTATGCTATCCAAGAAATTATGATTTCGTACTTTTCTTGTACACTATGCAATTACATAACCATAACTTTAATAATAAATAAATAAATATATATTCATCCTGTAAGACAAACAAAGTGTATGGCACAAGTCAATTAAACACAAATAAGACAAACATTTGACATTTAACATTTAACTGATAAAATCTTCCACAGAATAAAATAAATTTGCCAACAGGAAGATTTTGAGTTGCCGTGTGAAGGTATACAGTTTCTGCGCGTTCTTGATTTTGGACGGGAGTTTATTGAACATTTTTGCCCCTATTTAGTGATCAAGATGGCATTACTTCTCCAAAAAGTTGTGGCGTTAATTAGTTAATATGACCCTTGGTTTTTTTTTGTAATTAATCTGATCACATTTGCGTTAGGATCGACCTAACCTAAGGAAAATATCAACCGATTGTGCCGCTTGAGACCTCTCATACCAAGGAACAAAAGGGCATTGCTGTACTGCCGAATTTGAATATTTCATTCCGACTATTTGGATAAGTATAATTAACCATAATTAGGTTAATGGGTTACAGATAACAACATCCGATTAAGTCAAGATTACATCCGTTAGGTGCGCTCTTAAAAAACTTGAAGTTTGACATCGGCCCCATATTTTTCCGATGTCGGGGAAAGAAAAGCTGGAAAGTGAAGTTTCCTCCACCCGAAATGGACGTTTAGATAAATAAAAAACGTACTATGAAAATGATTTGTAAGTACCAAAATTTTGCCTTTTATATTTTCGTCTAGTGATGGAACAGCAAAGATTCTTGTTTGAGTTAAATTTTGGAGGTTTTGGGATGTTTAGAGTGTTCCTCAATGCCACTGTCGATTTACCCCATTTTGAGTAACAACAATACGTGTACTTTCCAACGTGACGTACTCATGGCCCAAAGAGTATTAGTATAGTTTCATTTTTAGCGGATTTTTGAAAAAAAAATACGCGATTATATTCGTTATGGCTGGCTGGCTGGCTGGCTGTCCGGCTGAGATCTCGGCAATTACAATAGCTAGAGACAAATTTTCACTAAACGCTTTCTGCTATAGTGTAGATTTGCAAGCTCTAGTCTATTTTGAGTTAGATTACTTGTGAGATTGATAATTTTAAGCTTTACTAATACAATAATATTATCATTGAATAAATAGTATATTAAGATACAAGTGTATAATCAAGTCTTTAAAGCACGCGCAACGAGTTTAAGGGCACGACGCAAAGCGGAGTGCCTTTAACGTTGCAAGGGCTTTAAAGACCAATTATACACGTGTATCTTATAGTATTTTTTATTATACCTGCAGTATAATTTAAAAATAGGAAATACAATGAAGGCATATTGACGTTATACTCGAATACATGTTTAATTAAGTGGGCTGGGTGTTCGAAATTTCACGATTGCCATGGAAATGTCACTTGACGTTTGCTTATAATCATCAATCATCATCATCTTTGTAAATAAAACGATTTCCGTTGAAAAAGATAATACATCGTCCATTAAATCGCTTGTAAAATCTAAACAAACGTTGGTAGGTGTAAAATCCAAATCCAGTCAAGCCTATTATAAAGAATATGAAAAGTTGTTTCCATGGATGAATAGGAAGTTACTTACGAATACAGTCTTAAATGCATCCATAATGCTGGCATATATGAAGCAAATGTCAAAGGTATTTAAATCTTCTATATTTTGGTGCATTCATTCAAAATTTTAAAACAATGCTGCGATTAAAAAGTGGAACAGATTTGGAAGCATACCCTAAATTACGCGCGTTTGTGAAAGCTTCAACCAAAGGATAGGTACAAAAGCCAAAGAAATGTTCTGCATTTACAGAAAGCGACCTAAGGGGATTTTTTATTTCATCCAGATGACAGTTTCAAAAGTCACACTTGAAGTATCGTTACTTAGCAACTTTAAAGCACGTGTGTTTTAAAGGCCCTTTTTCGCACGCATTTGAGTGTTTAAAACGGAGATTGTGATTCAGGTATAATAAAAAAGTGATTTTATTCAATTATATTACCAAAAATGCGCTTTCACCATGCATATGCTAATTTATAACTTGTTTGATAACACACGCATGATATGAATTTACCACCCAATAAATTATCTTCGCTGAAATTAAAAAGGTCGAAAATACATTAGACATAGTATGTACGTTCTTATCTAGCAATAAATTTACAACTACAGTAAAGTTAAAGGAATCCCCGCCCACTTAAAAATAAAGTGATATACCAAAAAATGTAATATTAGCGTAATCGAGCATTATTCACCATTAATTATTATTATTCCTTTATTTTCAATTTGCCAACTTTAATTTTCATTTGACTCAAAAGGAGCATTGTCGTAACGCTCGCTACAAATTGTAATCTAATTAGTAACACTTTGTGGCAGTTTTTCACTTTAACAAAACAACAAATCAGTAGCAAAATTCTGTAAAATTAAAATGAATATAGAACCATGCCAAATTAATTTCACACACGAGCTAATTTTTTTAAAATGTTGTAATGATTACAACACTTCCAATGTAATAATTTAAACTAATTACAACAGTATTGTAGCATTATCCTGTCCGATAATTGTTTTTAAGAAGACCTTGTCTGAGCGATATTAATAAAGTTGTACAAATTGGTTTATAACAAATTAATTAAGATAAATGACTCAGGGTAATTGCGACACGTAGCCACTTTCACTGCAAGCGTGAAATAATGAACACTTGGCTTACTTTTGACATTTTCTCGTTGTGATTTTCATTATAAATCAAAGGGACAAATGAAGCCAGATATTTGCCACATATCGTCATCATTCCATGCATAGTTTTCCACAATTATGCAACATGCGTGTATCCATTCCATAGTGGGAGTCGTTTCGGGGACAATTTAGCTTTATTACTTTTATTGAGGGAAGTCGCGCCGTAAAAATACGTTTCGTTAATAAAAGTTAACGAACCAGTGTTTTTTTAGATTCTTACTAATTTGAAGTTTTTTAGAATTCAATAACGGTGCGAGCCATAACGTTATTTTTATGGCGAATACAGTAAACCGCAATTGCTGCGAACGTGAATATCAGTTATTCATTAAATTGAAAGACATTCCAAAATGCATTCGCTAATTTTATTCATCAGTGTGGGCTACTGAGCAAGAGGTACTCTCTGTAACATTTTTCCATAGTTAAAACAGACCTTGTGATATGCAGTGCGGTCGAGGGGGTGGTCTACCAAATTGCCCTCGAAATTGCCATTTTGAAAAATTTTGTTTATGAAAAAAAATGAGTATTATCATCACCAATTTGGATATCATATTTATTAACGAGCTCCTAGCGAGATTAAAATTTTGCGGTGTGTCCGTCCGTCCGTTAGCACGATATCTCGATAACGAATGGACCGATTAAGATGAAATTTTGTAGGTGGATTCTTTATGAAATTTGTAGATCGGGGTTCATGAATTGGTAATGTATCCCAAAAAATAAGGAAGGCCCTTTTGACATCTCCGTGAGTTATGAACCGAATTGCATGAAATTCAATATGCGTGTAGCTTTAGTTATATAAAAAGCAATTCCAGAACTTGAGCCTAATCGATCAACATTGACAGTGCCCTTTTCGCATCGTGACCATTTAAAAGCAAATGTAACACCAGTTTCAAAATTTGGTTTTGAGCATGCGCAGTGCTAACTTTCTTATTTATGGAGGGATTTTAATGAAAGTTGATACATAGCCACTTGGAATAAAAGCAAATGTAACGCCAGTTTCAAATTTTGGTTTTGCGCATGCGCAGTGCTAACTTTCTTATTTATGGAGGGAGTTTAGTGAAAGTTGATACATAGCCACTTGGAATAAAAGCAAATGTAACGCCAGTTTTAAAATTTGGGTTTGCGCGTGCGCAGTGCCAACTTTCTTATTTATGGAGGGATTTAAATTAAATTTGATACATAGTCACTTGGAATAAAAGCAAATGTAACGTCAGTTTCCAAATTTGGTTTTGCTCATGCGCAGTACTAACTTTCTTATTTATGGAGGGATTTAAATAAAATTTGATACGTAGGTAGGCACTTGGAATAAAAGCAAATGTAGCGCCAGTTTCCAAATTTGGTTTTATGTATGATGTACAGTGCCAATTTTTCTTATTCATGAAAGCAATTAAATGAAATTTCATACATATACACTTTAAATAAGTAACCCCAGGTTCAAAATTTGGTTTTGCACATGCTATAGCCATATCCAGGAGCTCGTTTTCTAATTGTAAATAAATGTACACGTGTAGCTGACAACTACATTTTAGCACTCTAATTTAAAAAAGAAACCCCACCGATTTTATGCCATGTCGAAAGGTAAGCAATAGGTACACATTTCTCATTCAAAGGAACTGTATTGGTATATCATAACAGTAGCATTGGCGTAGCTCCATACTTTACAGGTTTGAGATATTAATCTTATTATATCGGGCGATCAAAAATGAGTTACCTTCGAGTCACCTTTGGAAGTTCGAGTTAAGTAGATTTCCCATGTAAACAAAAATTCCAAAGGTGACTCGACGGTCACTCATTTTTGATCGCTATGTACTTCACATCCAAATAAATGACGTTTAATTAGCTCGTACAGCGTACTGGATAATTTGGTATTGCACGCACAGTGCTTTGTTTTCTAATATTGCACGGATGGTGCTTTGTGACTTCACTAAAATAAAATAAAGATCCTCAACTTTACTTATTGTTTTTTTTAATATTCTTGCGAGCCAGCAATTAATTAACCGCACTACATCGTACCAAATAAGGTAAACATAATCCCAAATTTGAATGAGGTAATTTCATGTAAAAAAACATATCAGGAATAACAATAATGACGCATGATAGGCGTCTATTAGTATATTATGGCCAGCATTGTTATTCGTATGCTGTGAACTGAGAAAATTTCCACAAAAAGCGATATAGATAGGGCGGTAGAGAATGTTCAGAAGAACCCTCAAAAACCAAGATGGTAACGGACCGAAATCAAAATAGGACATATAAACCTATATACATTCCAAATTTCAACAAAATCGGTCTGAAACCAGCTTTACCTCCATTAGATATTACGTCCGTCATTTGCAATTATTTTTTTTACCAGGAAACACAAATTGGTTGCTTTTATTTTCAACTTGTTGGTTTACAACCCTGGAAACTTTTTATTTGTCGTAATTGACTGCCCAGATGCGTTCCTGAAATTTTAACTACAACTACTTCGGGGGTAAGATAGGTAAACGTAACACATCATATCTTGGAGATTTTTTCCAGTGACACTAAGATTACCCCCGACCGCTCAGTTGCTCTATTTTATACCAAAGAGGTCCTTTTGGCGCCACGGTTTCTTAATTCCTACGTGGTCAGTTTGACAATTTTATTTAACTTTCAATTTTAAAATCGCGATTAGAAAATATGTCGACTTGAAAAAAATGTTGCACTAGTTGCACATAAGGAGGTTAACAATGATAACAATTTGCGAAATGTAACCCTGAACACGTTTAAGCTGTCATATGTTTTAGTTTGGACATTTTAATTGCCGACAAATTGTTGTGTACATTTAGAAATCTTACGCTATTTTACGTCAAGTTAGTGTTTACTTTCTATGTACCGATTTTGATTTCTAGACATGACATTTCACATCATGAATATTCCATTCCGGTAATAATTACGTTATTAATCCAAGAAAATTAATTACGGTAGGTACCCGATCATATCTCACCGTCCATTTGTAGATCGCAGAACATAATGGCCCAAAACATTAACGCATACTCAAAAGTGAAATCAAGTTAAATGTCTCGATTTGAGGTCACCATTTTTCTAATCCAATTTCTTCGCTTATGGAACGCCCTAATACAGATTACGGTACAATTTAATAATAGTGAAATTCCTTTAAATTAATATAATAAAATCGGTAGACCGGAACATTTTAAGTTCGTGATTCCATGTCCAGCTCGAGCGTTTGCACGTTTTGCATCTTACTTGCAAAGTTGTTTACAGTCAGTAACCTTTCCAAGGACTTCTTATTTTATAACCTTTTGATTCCTTCGGATTGTTAGCGTGCGTCTTGAAACAAAAAAGGAACAACGAACATTTTCACGGTTGACGTCTCGAAGAAGGATTACAAAAAGTAATTAAAACAACAATGACTTCACTCGTCAGTTGTATAGTCGCGCTGTCATTGTTGAAGATTTGTTAAATAATTAAGATGTTTGATGAGAATACGAGATTAGGCTGCGGGTATTTGGAATGGAATATGGTACCTTATGAAGATAATTGCACGCAAACTAGACCTGCGTATCTGCAAGATGGTCTTCTTAGTCACGGTTTCTCTACTTTCGATAATTATCTTCTGTACGGATTTTTATCCCAAATGATGAGCTTTTTAACCTGTGTAAAGCTCCCATCATATGCATTTCTAGTTTCGGTCTCTGGCCAAAATTACTATTGCAGCAGGTGGTCCACAAATAAAGAAGTTTTATTTGCGCATGAGCAATCTATTTTTCATACGTAACTTCAGTTCACCTATGATAGCATAAGTGATGTGGAGACCCTCCATTAATTAATGACGTAAATTTGAGAGACAAAGGACTCATCAAAATTGCTGCTCAATACAATTTGCAGTTTCGCATATAAAAATATCTCGAAAAATATGAAGTTGATGGTCTTAAAGACAAAAAGTCACAGTGAAAACATGTAGGCACCATCTTGTAGAGATTAAAATGTTCTTCTGGAGAAAGTGTTATTCGCTTTTTGATATATTTTCAAACAGGATTAGCAAAAATTAAAAATTAAAAGGAATATGGCTAACATCGGTGTTTTTCGAATATCTTCGGAACTGATCGGAGTTTCCGAATTATTAAAACATCATTTTACTAAGGCCTAAAGTACGTAACTTTTTTTTTAATTTATCAGGCTGTGTATCTTTTATAGTTTCCCCCTGGGTTTCCCATTTTCCCATACTGTTCATTCTTATCTTGGAGACTGTATAGCATCTAAAAACTAGAACATTTTCTAATAAACACATCCTATTTCCAAAAAAGGATCACTTGCTCCTAAACGGGTGCCAATGTCTATCAAACGAGACATCAACGGAATTTGTTTGCAGTGCTGACATCTGGTAGCCCGCACGGACACACCGAAGAATAAACAAAACTCTAGGCCGTACATTATTTCAGCTTTCCGAGAACATGTCCAAATATATGTTCTGAAATATAGGAAAATTTACTTTCTGGTGCTACACTCACCTATTATCGTGTTAAATATCGACAGGTTCATTTCAACTTCCATAAATATCACTTGTATCTGAAATAAAGAAAAAATCATAATTAGAACTTAATAACTAAATCATAAACTAATAAATAACTAGTTTGGATAAATGAATAAGTTCCGACAGGAACTTGGAACCGATAGCTCTGGTAGCTGGTTCGCGAGCTAAACCTTTTGTTGTAAACCTTCATTTACACAGAACCTTATACAGGTACTATTTATTTCACAACACAAATTTATATACATTATTTACAACACCCTTTAATACAAATTGAGCACTTTGAGTCGACCTACTTCGATTGTAGGCGAAATGTGACTAACTTGAGAACTTAAAAGTGAACTAATTAACACCCTAAAACTAAGAACATTTATTGCACCCATATGGGCTGCAATATTAGCGCAAAGGACCGCATGCAAGCGGCTCCTTTGCCTAGTCACGTATTACATAACTTAAAAATTAGGGTGACAAGCGAAAACAACAGGGAAGTCATAAATCGAAGTAAACATATGAAATTTGTAAAACCGCACGAAGCGTGTGAAAGATTGAAAAGGAAAAAATTCTAACAGTTCTGAAACAAAACAAAAATAAATGGAACTTAATCTAACTTAACAAAAATACTTATAAATTAATAATATAAAAACCGGCGGCGTCTAAATTGACAAACAACAACTACAAATAACCTCGAAATTATGTTTTACATATTAAAGGAGGTGGTAATTAAAATTATCAACCTCTTGGGGTGAAATATTCTAAAGGGAATTTTCTAGGGGAATATTCCGGAGACTTCAGACTAAGATTTGCAGAATTTCAAGTGTTGCAGTTTGGAGGATTTAAATATGAAGAACTTTAACTTGAAGGGTATGAAGCATACGAGGAATCTAATAGTCCGTGGAAAATAAAAATTGCAAGAACTCGAACAAACAATCCCAATTCATAAGAACCTGAGAGTGGATTATGAAAAACTAAAGAATTCGAATCTTTAGAAGGGGAGGAATTTATATAAACAAAATGATCCAAAAAATCATAAAAATCCAAAATATTCAAAATGCGAATCGTATGATGCAGAAGAAGAATTCGAAGAGTTTTTTAGGATGAAGAAGCACTAGTACACTATATTATTGTGGGTTATTGGTGATTTTGTTTTACTTTCGTCAATTTCTAGGATCATTTTAAATTTATACCCTAAGATTTCTGAATATCATACGAATTCGAATCGTCTTAGAAAACATGAATCTTATGGATTTGAAGGATATTCCAAATCGAAAGAGATAATTCGAAAATTTGTAACGTTTTTAAATTCTTTTAATATTCCTTTTACTACCCTTTATGCCATCTGCGCATTTCTCCTATAATCTTGCTGCAGTTAGCTTTGTTGATAGAGTTTTTATTTCATAATTCTTTTTTTGCCGCTAGAGGTCATCCGAATCTACTTTCCACGAGGCGTAGCCGTGTGGTTTTAGTTTCACTTTTTTCATTAATAGCGTTCATATCGAACGTATGGCATTCAAAATTTAATCTACGGCGATCCAAATAGATTTTATTCTCATTTTGATTCATCTAAACGTTTTCGTCAATTATTAATCAAAATTATCACGTGTAACCAAGTAATTATCAATTATTAACACATAAGGCTCGCAAGGGGAGAATGCTGGTCACAAAAGGATTAATATCGGTCTAGAATGAAGAACATATGATTGTAGACCGGGATCAGGTGTTCTATAACCGGCATTCTTGCCTGACGAGTATTATAGATATAGTGCTATTATGAGAGCAGCCGTAACAACATCCAAGTGATCATGCTAAATCTGACATAAAGACCGTTATAGATAATATGGTTTAGAAAGCCGTGTGTTTGTTTACCACTGAAAGAATAGAAACAATAAATCGTGTTATATACTCTTTCCTTTTGCACACGTGTTATAAGTGCTTTCAGTGCTCTCACGACACTTTAGCAGTCAATTTCCTGTATCAAGAAAGCGCTTGTGGCAAAATAGAGCTTTAAATTTGAAACATTTCCAGCAATTAATTTATGCAACTACCTACCGAGGCAACTATTTAGCATTTCTTAAATGTTCAACTTCGAGCAAGACAGACTCAACGTCGCCTGTCGATGATTTAAATATTACTTCCCATTTGTAATAACTAATAAATAATAATTTTCTTACCGCATTCCGATGTCTTAGTTAACGAAATCGTGATTTTCTCATACTTGAAATACACCACGCGTGTGTCTGACGAAAGATTTAACCTGTACGTGGAAAATGTTACAAAATCGCAGGACTAAATCGTATTCAATGACATTTGCTATAATTTAATTGTCGTGAGTTATGCTGGAGAATATTATTCTGACATCTGGAAAATTTTGTTTAGGTACCGTAATTAATGGTAAAGCGAAACTAAATTTTTCTAGATACCTAGTACCGGCAGCAATTTTGTTTGATCTTCGCGTGTCCCCCTTAACAATTAAGTCTTAGTAATTATATTTCGTAATCGACCGTGAATAGCAGTATGTTATGGTGTCTTGTTTAGAATTGAATTTGGGAAAGATTAATTAAAATAACCGTTTTTTTTCCTACGTCTATCTGCTGGAAATGTGAATACTTTTTTAACTTTTGGTAAAGACAGCGCAGAAAATTGTTTTAGTTTTTGATAAAAACTTTAATCGATCAGCATATGCGTGATGAAAGCGCAGAAAGCTTTTAGTGAAAATTTGAAGTCTCTAGCTAGTATTGTAATTGCTGAGATCTCAGCAATTACAATAACCAGGGACTTAATAGCTATTTATGTAACAAGTTGCAAATTAACTGTCTTTGGCGTACTAGACGTATATTGGTCCAATGAGCGCAGCACAGACCAATTCACTATATCTGTCAGTGGGGTCAAAGTTGAGCCTTCAAATTTTGGTTCTGTAAATCGCATGCCACTTCAACCCATAATACCAGTTTGGTTTTCTGTGGTCTGAGTACTGCCACTTATCCGTTCGGTCCCTGGTTCGGTCTTACTAGACAGACAATTAATGGCTAAGTCAACGAAAAAGAAGTGAGTGTATCTCACCACATCCGACCTCACACTTACCTGGAAACAAAAGACGGAGGGTCGGAGATGTGGTTGCGGGCGATTCAGGACGTCGGGTTTAGCTGTAGAGGTGGTGCAAGTAGTGTGTAAAAAAGTGTCAGAAAACTCGTAACAAGAAACCAGCGAAACCGTACCTTTAGAAGCGTCAGATTATTGGACCAAGACGAAACAAATGGCATGACAGTCCACCTGAATCAGATCTGACGTGGGTTTTCCCCAATTCTGCCAGAATTTTCCCTTACGCAAGTTCGATGTGTCTGGCAAACTGTTCTCCTGGGGATATGATTGGTAAAACAAATGAATTCTATTGTGAAAACTTCGCTTAGTTCCAAAAGTTAAGGTGGGGGGAGTGTCAAACACACCTAAATCTAGTCGAAGTAGTTAATTAGCTGGTGGAAAAATTCAGGCGTGATCAAATTTCGCGCCGGTCGAAGTCAAATTTGGACATGGTTACAGTCGTGATTTCAACGGTTAGAGTTCAGGGAATGGCATGAATTCGTCGTGGAAACGATGTACTTCTGAATGGAAAATAATTCACGAGAATGTTGCAAGCAGTTTGTGTTCTGGAATGATCTAATGATCAAATTCTCAAAAAGTCAATATCTTAATTCCGAGCATTAACACTAACATTTCCAAACTCCTGCGAGTAGGGCCCGCTAGTACATTGATTCACAAAGGCACTGAACGTTGAAATATAACTTTGGGTACTTGTATAAACATAGTAATCAACGCACTGTGTTGAAATCAGTCAAAGCGATTATTGAATGTAAATTGCACTCATTCAAAGCTACATAATTTCATGCAGCTCCGAAAATATATTTAAAGTATAGAACAAGGTTGTAACGTGCGTATTTCATCACCCAATACCTAGAAGCTTTCGTACGGTATACGTATGCAAATAAGAACGTACCTACCTACCTAAAACAGAAGGCGGTTGTTTTGCAATAAAAGGTACGTATCTGAGCGAGATACAATTTAGTTATCTTCAATAACCCCACGCTTAATTATGGTATTGTAACGTAAAAAAGATTTGTAGTAACCACTAGTGTCTGAATAATGAACAGGATTTCGTTGCATCAATGTGCACCAATTATGTAAAGTTGAAATAGCAGTGTGATGTAAAATTTGCAGGAAACGTATATTTATTATCTTTGTTTCGAATTTAACTGTAGTTTAATTAAAATTTCGCATTCCATCATGTTACGTTTATGCATTATGTAACGCGCCCTTATGCGCCACTTTCACACACTGATCTATCTTCATATTTTTGTGTTGTTAAAATACAAATTACCGTTTACTCTACCCATTGTTAAAGTTCAGTTCTCAGCACAATTTTGGGTAAAAGGCATCTTGTTTGTTTTACTAATTTTGTAATTGTTAATGAACGATGAACGAGTTGTACTGGTAATTAAAACGGTATAAAAACAGATTTAACTTTACGTTGATAGCTTGATGGATTGTTAATCTTCAAAGCTGTTCTGCGTTTCCTCAATTAGACATAGTACACAGTTTCATTCAAGCGCAATGAATTAAACTGAGATCATAGACACATAGCCATTAACCTTATCACCCTACAGGCAGTGACGGATGTACCTATAGTTGCAATGTATAATCGTTAAGTACATAGCTCATAATCTCATATTGTAGGATACCTAACTAATTAGCGAGTAACTAGTACATCTGTATAACAATTAAAAAGTAAATAGTAAAACTTTTACTGAATGTTATGTAATTCATAAGGGAAACTATAACAAATTCGAAATTACAGAACTGCATTGTCTTACTTTATTGCCATCTTTGCTATTATTGGCTGGTTAATTTATAACAACACCAGCAACAAATGGATTTTTTCTTATTTTACGTTGTACCTACAGCACTTTTTGTCGCTACTAAAAATACCTTCCGAGACCCGATTTCTTCTACGCAATGCTTTTGTTACTCCGAAGATTCATTTCTATCTACTAGCTTAACTACGTTTCATATCCTTTATTATATGAACTGTAAATTAGTTTTTTTAAGTTAACGATGTCTAATTCGAACCCGATATCTACGATTTTTATTTAGTTATTTGTGTTCACAAAAAAATTGCTAGTGTTATATCTTATTTACTTTTTGAATTAATTACATTACATCTGTTGTATAGAAATTTAGTTATTTGTGCATAGTAAAGCAGTTTTCTTGAGTTAACGTCACGTTTATGCTTTTTATTATACCGTTTTGTACGAACGATTCGTTGTCGATCAAAATTTTGCTTTTGTTTATTTAACGTAAATTGAATTATTGATTCTTATTGGGTGTTAATTACGGTTTTAGCAACTATGTGCCGCGCTATTAACTTTCCCTCTTGTTTGTTTGTGTTATCTGTTCCAGATAAGTCAGAAACGCGCCCTTCTGAGCTCAAGTTGACTACAAGTTGGTCCCTTTTTTCTAAACAGTGATTTATATTTAAATGTTGACATTTCAGATCTAGATATTTCAGTGTCCTGTAATATTTTGAGATCATGTATTAAATTACCCTCGATTGTGACAACAATTATTGTTTATGTTCTACCCTATTTCTTTCGCTTATTAAGACCAGAACAAGGATCTCTTAATTTGCCTTGTTCCCCCTTTCGGTAAGTACTCTCCTTCTCTTTTGAAATTTACTATTTATACTAAGTGGCGCCTATCCGGTTTACTATTATTCTATTTCCTTTTTGCTTCGTTTTGGCTAATGCACGAAAACCCATTATTCACGAAATTATTCACCCCCCACCCACCATTACTTTGCCTGAGCTTACCGTGTACATTAGGCATATATTATGGAAAACTGTCAAAAACTATTTTTAATATTCGACTGAGCGTCGTGACGTCATACAACTGTTTTTTTTCTAACAAGCAAAGTTTTCGAGTGGTTATCCATTAAAACACGAGCACTACCGGGAACAACGTTGCTTGATTGTAGACAATAAATGAATTATTAGCAATTAACACAACCAAAAATTTAAAAAACGCGCGTATGAAATTACAAAGTGGAGCTAGGTTCGAGGTATTTACAAGATAGCGTATCATAAAAAGATCTCGAATTAATTATTAATTGAATAAAGGACAAATTCCGAGCATAACTAAGACATGGAATTCGGAGCAGAACATTAATACAAATAATAAAGAAACAAATATTTTTGCATTGAAAAGATATCAGTTTCAGGGGATGATTTATTTAGGTTAAACTTTACCGGTATAAGCCAGACGAATTGAGGTGTAGGAGTCATTTCTTTTGTGAGCATATCAATTTATATTAAATTATTCTTTATATTGAGGGACTCATTTAATGATGCTATGCGCATTTTCACATTGTCCCTTAAGGATCACATGTAGGGCAACTATTTTTTTCAAATAGAAACCTACCCTTTTTATTGAGTAATTTTATTTTACTTCGCTAAATAATAAACTTTCGTGGGAAACGTTTTTCCCTACACTTGCCATTTTTTAAGATTCTCTTTTAAAAGAGCGTGATTTTTGCTTTGGGCTAGGACGCTGTTCTGTGAATAATTTGGCACATCTTTTAACGTGTAGATATTCATAAAAATGCGGTACAAATACTTGAAATGCTGCTCCTACATTTAGCCCACGAATCTTTGAACATGGGGCGTTATAATCAAGGGAAAAAGATTTATAATAATGCCCATAAAACAACTTATATATTCGACTGTCGAAATCTTGATTGAATATCACATAAAACATTTACTTGTTTTACTTTATTAGATTTCTGTCTAACGAATCCATCCTTTCAAGGTCTGTGAAAGTGTGAAAGTACTTACAACTTTGAAAGAGAACTAAAACTAGACAGTTTATTTTAAAAACTCAAATGCAATGGATTATTTAACAAATTGCTGGCATAGAATTTTACAAAAGCCAACGACCATTGTAAAAACCAATGTTGGAGGTTGTGATTGAACAAATATCCTCAGCCTGGAGCTTGATATACTCCATCAAAGCACTCTTGTCAGATGATTCCAAAATGTACCTGCAGGTGCTTTAATTAAATAGCGCGTGACCAGAAATTCTCGTTTATTCTGATAAAAATGTTTATTCACTAACACACTAGAATCTGGCCCGTGGCCGTGGCCTATGGTAAGCAGTCTCGAATATTAATTAATTAATAGCAAACACGTTACGGCATTATAAAAGCGGACAAATGGACATACATGAGATTCAGGTCTTAACTTTTCTTAATAATGCAAGGGAAATCAAGTTACTTCAAAAATAATTTACGCATGACCCACTTAACGAATCCGAGAAGAAAGTAATGTTTTTATCTACATATATGCTGAATATTGAAAAGTAAAACCCCAATTTTCAATTAATAACATATTAGTGACGCACGTCGCCATTATTCCGTATCAAAACACATAACGCGATCGTATTAACCACAGATGCACATCGTTGATTTTTCAGCTATTGTTTACATGCTTTAAGTTTCTATTTTACTTTGTAATTATACTAATAAGCGAATATTTTTCGTTAAATTGAATTTTATGTTACGGTCGTCTAAACCAGAAGCAGCGTCGTTGTGCGTTTTGGCGGTTGCCTTTACGTGGATTTACAGTTATAATGCCATTCATAAAGCCATAAACTTGTTTTTGGATAATTAGAAGTGAAAAAAAGTCGATGTTAGCGGGAATGTGCCGTAAGCGGACCATACCTTTGCCTAGTGCCTTGTTTTACGTGTTACCATTTCTTCGGTTCGAAATAAATTGTATACCACTTCAATGTAAATATCTTTCTGTTTGTGATTAATGGTAAAGTGACATTCATTCGGTATTGTAGCAACTAATTTGCGTAACGGTCTGAATCACGGAAATTTCAACATATAAGTAAAGGTCATAGTTGGAATTGTCTGCCATTTTACTATTGGTCACAAAAACAGGAAATAGCCCTAATAATGATATAGAAAATACGACAATACTCTTCAAGTATTTTTCAGGAAAAATGCTACTAATACCTACCTGTGTTAATTCTGTACCTCCGTCCGTTCATCCGTCCGTTCACCGGAGATTTTGTGATGTCATTATTCAAACATTGTAAAGAGCTGCGTTTTTTTCTGTTAGGGTGGACCAAAGGAAGATTTCTTTTACAAATGTCCGTTAGCGCAAGAACCTCGGCAAGAACATTTCCACCTGGTATCATATTTCGAAAAAATTTTACTGCAAGTACTTGTCATGTCTGTGAATCTAATCCAATTTAAAAAACTAACTGATGAAGTACTTATATTATTAAAAATGTTGCATTATGTCTGCACAAATGTTCGTTTCTTTCCACTTTCTATAAAAGCTCGTCATTGTAGACAAAGGGGTGTAATTACCAACTGCCCTTACTGTTCTATGCAGAATTCATTAATAAACAGAAAAGGCAGGTTTAGGTTGGAAAAATATAATTTTCATTTCATTCGATACACAAATGACGGAGAGGCCAAGTGGTGTGTGTTTTTGAATTTAATGGACTTAAAGTTTTGCATTGCATATTATATGATACTGATCTCGATACTGACTATTCCCAGTTTGAATTTCATGCAATTCGGTTTATAAATGGCCGGGATGACCAAAATGTACTGTGAATGTTGAATCGATTAGGCTCAACTTTTGGCACTACGCATTATATCTCTAAAGCAATGCCCAGTTTGAATTTTACGCAATTCGCTTCACAAACCTTACTTTTTGACCTACATTGCCACTTAACGAACTCGGATGTACAAATTTTATAAAGAATTTTGTTTTAAATTGATGAACATGAAGCCATCGAGCGAGCGAGCGAGGGAGCGAACGAACGAACAAGAGAGCGAGCGATCGGAGAGAGCATAAGCGTCTAACTTAACAACTTAACATACACGTTATCACCATAATTAGTGAGAAATGTTAATCTTATAGTAAGAGCGCTGGCGCTGACTTTGCATAACCATGTTGAATGCTCCAAAATTCAAAATCTGCAGTAATATGTCACAGTATCTACAACACTCTTGCGAATTGTCCAAATGAATACAAAGAAGGTAGATATAAGTGGTGAACACTAGGGTGAACATCACCACCATCATCACCGAGATTGCGCTTGAAAATGTACCTAATGTATCAAAGAATTAGTCCGGGCTAAATAGCTCTAAAATGATTTTTTAGAAACAAAAATTAGTCCCCGATCCCGATCCAAAAATATAAAAAAATTAATTTAAAAAAATATTATTTAACAGCTGAATTTTTTGTGGGCTAAATCTCAAGGGTCGGAAGAGGTGGCATTTTGCAATTTTACGCGAAAATGTTTGAAGTAAAACTATAGAGAATAAAAAATGAAAAAGTTTTGTAACTGCACTTTTTCAAGTGACCTCAGGTTTTCGAGAAAAACTAGAAAAACTGGTTTTTTTTTCGTTTTTTATGTTGCCAGTATCAGTTTTTATTACGAATACAACGATATATGGCACACAGAAAAAACAAAGGTTGGAAACTGTTGGTTTCAACAGGATGGTGCACTCGCGCACAACGCCCTAATCCTGCGAGAATACGTATCGGACAAATTTTCCATTTGCCAACTTTGTTTTTTTTGTACCGTACATCGTTGTATTCATAATTCATAATAAATAATTTTTTCCTCAAACCGGCAGGTAACACAAGCATAGACTTAAACGAGGTGACATACTTCAAAAACAATAATTTAAGTGGTAAAACATTTTCTTTAAAGGAAGTTAATGATATATTTCATACGGTCATGATGGATTGAATATATAAATGATTAACTTAATTTTACCCTACTGTCTGACTAGTAAGAAATATTTTAAATGATTCTATTAAACGAGGCACAATGCCCGATTGTTGGAAAATGGTGGATATTATTCCATTACCTAAATGTAAAAATCCTCAGACGCTAAATGATCTAAGGCCAATATCAATTTTGCCAGTTTTTTCCAAAATTTTAGAAAAGTTAGTGGCAAAACAGCTAATCGAGCATTTAAAAGAAAATAAATACTACCATCTATGCAGTCGGGATTTCGAAAACATTACAGTACTGCGACGGCGTTACTAAAAGTCAGTAGTGATATAGCTTCGGTTTATGATAAATCTCTTTCTTGCATTCTGGTGTTATTAGATCAAAGCAAGGCGTTCGATTTGGTGAGTGACAAACTCTTATTGGCCAAGATATCTTACATCGGTTTAGATCAACTCACCCTACATTGGTTTCAAAGTTATTTGTGTGGTCGTAGGCAAAGGGTGAAAGTTGATCAGGACAATATCTCTGACTTTATGCTAATAAAAAGAGGAGTACCACAGGGTAGTATATTAGGTCCCATTTTGTTCTCTATTTTTACCTTTGACCTACCATACGTGATAAAGCATGCTAGTGTTCATTTGTATGCAGATGACATACAAATATATAAGTCATGCTCAGTGCGAGATATCGAAGGAACAATAAAGTTATTAAATGCGGATTTGGATAGTGTCTCAAAGTGGTGTACAAGGAATGGACTAAGGCTAAATGCAACTAAAACCGTAGCTGTGTGTATAGGCTCACAACAGCAGAGAAGCTTAATCTGCAATAGTAGCTTGTCAATGGATGGTATCTACATTCGCTGGACAGAATGCATAAAAAATTTAGGTGTAATCATGGACAGTAGATTAAGTTTTGATAAGCATGTCGATCAGGTTTATAAAATTACTTTTTTTAAATTGAAGTCTTTATACCATCTTAAAGATAAGCTTTCACAGGATACTAAACTTAAACTTGTCAAGGCGCTAGTTTATCCCCACGTAGACTATTGCTGTACGGTTTACTACTACTTCTCATATGCATACAGCAAAAATAAAATCCAAAGGATTCAGAACGCATGCATGAGGTTTGTTTGTAATATACCTTATCGTCATCACGTTACACCTTTTTTGGTTATGCTTAATGAACATACCATGTTTGAAAGAATTACTTACTTAAGCTTAGTCATATTACATAAGATTTATCATACTCAAGAACCACCATACTTATATAATTTGTTAATAAGAAGATCAGAAATGCACAATATTAATATAAGAATAAATAGCTTTACACTTCCACAACATGCAACCGTAAAATATGAAGGGTCGTTTGAGTATTTAGCATCATATCTCTTAAATTTAGTATATTAAGTAAAATTGAAATGCCACCGTCGACTTTCAAAAAATTCAGTAAAGAATTCGTTAGAAATCTCACCTGGAAGGAAATGTAGTTATTATTATTATTATTATTATTATGAGGATTAATTTTTGTAGTTCAATTTTTGTTTTTGCATACTGTTATTTTTCAATTAACCATGTTACACTTTTTGTATGATTTATATTTTAGATGTATACCTACCTACTTATTGTAATTATATACCTCCGCAATTTAGGAACGAGAAAATGTAAACTTTTATTTTAAGGGGAAATGGAAGAACGGTTTTTACCGAATTTCCTCCTTTTGTGTATATTTTCTGTACGCAATAAACGTTATTATTATTATGGTCGGTGTTTCTTGTGAGAACTCAGGTCTAGCCTGGTTAACTAATCGCACGGATTAAAATCAAGTAACGATTAGTGTCTGTGT
>NW_022170738.1:28379896-28396632 GCF_008802855.1 Photinus pyralis | reverse complement strand
TTGTTCGGAATTCATTTGCTAACTTTAATGCAGAGCCGCATTGGTGACGACTTTAATTACTTATTTCAAATTGATCATTGATTTTAACTATATAGATTCAGGATCCCCGTTACGCCTAACACCCTTTTCTTCCATCCAATTCGATCTTCGAGAACATATCGTGCTTGCCAGCGCAGATAAATAGCTCCATATGTGGAGCATTTGTAGTGAGTCAGCTTATGGTTCTTTTCATAGACATTTCATGTGTGAAATACTTTTGCGCATATAGCAATTCAAAACAAATAAATCAATGAGATTCTTTACAGTTAGGCGGTTATTTCCGTAGTTGAAATAGCTATTTACCTAACAAGTTCGGTAAGTTAAATTTTCCCGCATGAGCACTTTGTTGCAGCACGACGCCGTAGGAGTGCTGCATTTTAGTGCGCAATGGAAAATTCTTTCCGAAAGGAGTTAGGTACAATATTTTTTGTAACGAATTGTGTAAAAAAGGTCAAAATTAATAAAGTTTTGTAAATAGCTTTTTTTTAATCATGAGTGTGGTAACACAATCATAGTTTGGTTGGTAACATAATTTTGTAACTACCCACTTTTAATAATGCACTGGGTCACATTTAAAACTTCCACATCTCTGGTTAATACATATTTTGCCTTTTGCAATGAGTGCCTACTACTGGTCACGGCATTGCCTCGTTTGCACTGAATATCTTGAATAAGTAAATACACTCGTTACATTTAAAATCCTTGGAAGCTTTGTGTTGTGTTAATATGTGCTGTTCTTAAACTGCATATGCGAATAGTTGCAGAATATCACTGGTCACATTTTAAGACTTTTAGCAATAAATTTTACTTTTTCTTGAGTTCCAATTCTGAAAAATAATTTGATTGCGTTATAAGTTCTTGTTTATATATTTACGTAAAACTTAGTGTACGTCTGTTTCCGATTAATCGCGCACTAAATACCCTCAACCAACGGTGTTAAATGAATTTTACAGCAGATGACAGTTAACCATGACATGACGTTCGTTGACTTCAATAAGTACTACCAACTGAGAAACGCGCATAACCCCTTCTCTCCAGCGGAAACTAAAAAACAACCGCGATGCCGGGAAAGTCGTTTTCCGCGTGGCATCGAGGATGCTTGGAACATTATCTTTCCAATCAATGAGTACATAAAAATCCAATTTCATAGCCTCCAAAATAGGAGAAAAACTTATCTCGCGATCCAGAACAAATTCGACAATCACACGCAACAACGGGTCAATCACCAGAAATAATATTTAAAGATGTTGGCAATTAGACCAGCATGGAACTTTTAAAAGAATCACACGGAAACGAAAGGCAACATGCGCCGTACCACCTACTACGAAATACTGAACATCAACAAAATACATACATTATATATCAAGGTAGAGAAGTACAGTATTATTGCCTGAGCACCAAGATTACATCTCGAGGCGCTTGCGCCGAGGGGTGTAAGGTGCGAAGGCAATAATAGACTTCTCTACCGTGGTATATATACTATTTTTTTCACTACTAGCACTTGAAGTCCTCTACATTAGCATATTATATTGATAAGAAAGTGAACGGTTGGATAGAATTTTTTGTTTATTAATTTAACATGTCAATCAAGTACGTAGAAGTACAAGTCAAACAGGCCGTATTTTGTTCTGTCATTGAGATATTTTCAAAGAGTAATTTCGTTCGAATTTTTTCAAAATGTGATAATTTTAAGTATGTAATTCCTCTGAAAATGGCGGATGGTGGCAATTATTCGTTTTAGAGAACTTGTCTAAACGTTCATTGAGCGAAATTTCGGGTTGTGTTTTCTAAAAGTGACAGCGTGACAGTTCTCATTATTGACTACTAGTTAATAATGTCCACATTATTAACCACTTTGAACAAATGCCGAGAAAGCCTACTTTACAAGTGGAAAAAAGGTTAATAATCATGTCATCAGACGCTATACTTCGTTCACCCAACAGAAATAGTTAAGCCCCTCCTCAACAATTACCGCCACATTTGAATACGACATTGTTATTGGTGTAATTTTTGAAGCCACAATCACACTTGTAAAGCGAATTGGCCGAATTGGGTAATCTGTCATCTTGCCTATTGCGTTTCTGCCGGTTTTTACGTTTTTACATCTTTACTTGCGTCAATTTGCCATTAATCTCCTTTATTCACACAAAATAGTCTTTATAAAGACTCGTCGGTGTATTCTAAAGATAGTCAGGTGAGTAATTATAAAATTTTATACACGATTTTTACATGCCTGTTTTTAGGGTTATATTATTCGCGATCAAGAAAAGTTGTACGCAAACATGAATGTCGCCGGTGCTGCTTTCTCTCCACCGAAAAAACGTTCTGCCAAGCACTTTTCAGTTGAAGACAAAACTGGCATTTTAAATATCTTCAAGGCATATTCGGAAGACAACCCGGAGGTATCTAAAACGGATAAAGTTGAGTTTACGGCTAAAGCAGCAGGTAATTTTCATCTTAGGCACATTCATTTTTACTTATTATTGTGTAATTTAGGTGTAAGCATTCCGAGTGTCTACAAGATTCTTCGGGAGTATACAGAGGTACACGAACTTCATTCACCTAAAAAATATTATCGACCACGAGCAATTTTGGACAATATTGATTCCGGAACTAAAAGTATTCTTTGACGTTTGCTTCATTCTTTCTTTGAAAGAAATAAACCACCTACCCTGAGTAAAGTTTTGGCAGTGTTACACGTCCACTATTTCAACAAGCAGTGGAACATGTTACTGCTGAAAATTGGAAGAACGCAATTCGCCATGCTCAAAGTGAAGAGGAAAAAATGTGGCAAATTGACATTTTAATGGACATCGTAGTGGAGCCATTAGTAATTCATGTGGGAGATGACTCGACATCAACGGAGTCCGAATCCGAGTGAAGCGATACAGGATTTAAATTGTTATGTACCTTTGTTTATATTCAAGTGCACTTGTAATTTCAAAACTTTGTGCTGCTGTAATAATACTTTTTTGTACTTTTCTCAATATAAACAATGTTTTTATGGTGCATATTTACATGTATTTAACAGTTTGCAGGTTTTACTATTTTTGCCACGAGTTATGTTCAGAGAGATAGCGCCATAATTAGTCTTGAGCAAGTGACATTTCAATTTGATTTTTCAAATTTTCCGCTTTTTATAATTTTGTGGTTGTAAAACTGGTTGCTGCTTACATTGGCCCAAATTTTGTAGGAGTGGCTTAACTATTTCTGTTGGGTGAACGAAGTATAGTAGTGTATCTACGACCATTAAATTATGCGCTTATAATATGCCTCTATTTCTATAAATAATGCTAGCCATAATTAATTGCTATGCAGTTATGGAATCAAACTTGGTCTACGATTGGTTGCAATCCATTGAATAATATTCATAACTCAATGGTTCCAAAATAGCGCGCTCCTTGAAAACAAAACATGAAAATGTTAATTATCGAGACAATCATTCTCGCTAGTATTTTTCCGTTAGCTTATTCATAAGTTAGGAATGGATCTCGATAGTGAGAACGAAAATAATGAACTCGTGGCCGTGGGTACACCTCCTGAGGTTATGCACCAGGCAGAATAAGTGTGTTCAAATTTGCCCGAAAAGTCTCGAACGAAGTACGAACACGTATATGGAAAGTTTATGGAATGGAGACGTCAAAAAAAGGTATCATCTTTATCTGAAAATGTTCTTCTTGTATACTTCGAAGAATTATCTAAAAAGTATTCTTCCTCTTCACTGTGGACATTCTATTCGATGTTACGAACTACATTAAATCTTCATGATGGAGTGGAAATTGATAAATATCCCAAACTACGTACTTTCCTTAAACGTAAATCAGATGGACATCTTAAGAAGAAATCTAAAATCTTCAGCCCCGAGGAGATAAATGCATTTTTTAATAATGCACCTGACGAAGTATATCTTGCAACAAAGGTTTCTGACGTTTCTTAGTACGGTTCTTAGTTTAATCTTTCGTATTTTTAGGTTGCATTGATAATGGGTTTAATGGGTGCATGTCGAGCCTGTGAGTTAAGTGACATGAAAGTCGAGGATATTAAAGATTTTGAAGGGGGAGTTATTATCACAATACCTAAAACTAAAACTAAAATTGTCCGAACGTTTACAGTTACGGGTCAATTCTTTGATATATACAAGAAATATGCGAAATTGCGCCCACCTACCGTTCAATCCCCCTTCTTTTTTTTAAATTTCCAAAAGGGAAAATGCACAAGCCAAAAAATTGGAATTAACAAATTTGCGAAAATGCCCAAAGATATTGCTACCTTTTTGAGACTTACGAACACGGATTTATACACCGGTCACTGTTTCCGAAGAACATCCGCAACAATCCTAATTGATGCTGGTGGAGACATCATGGCTTTGAAACGACACGGTGGCTGGAAATCGACAGCCGTAGCCGAAGGATACGTTGATACTTCCTTGACAAATAAGTTGGATACCGCTACAAAAATTTCAAGCTCTGTGATTTCTACTTCCAATATCGCTCCACAACCTGCAGCATCATCATCAAGACATCTTGTAGTACTAACGTATTAAATGCAAATGCACATTTTGAGACCCATGCTCAAACCAACTTGCAACCAAATTCTATAACATTTGTTAATTACGGTACCATGACAGTTAATTTTTCAAGATCTACCACAGAACTTACTCCGCCATAATTCGACGTTAAATAAGAAATCTTTCCTTTATAGAATTAAATCCTGCTTACTTTGTTTTCATTTCAGTTATTTTTGCGAGTATTTATTGTAATGTAAATGCTAATAAAATATTAATCTAATTGAAGTAATAGTCGTAGATAAAGTATAGTATTACACTCGCATGTTATGGCTCTTATTCACTCGGTTTACTTGCTCCACTCGCTCGCAAGCTCGCTCGCGTCGCAAACGTCAACCTCGTGAATAATAAGCGTCATAACATGCTCGTATAATAATATACTATTAATTTACAAACAAGACTGTTACAATGTTCAATAGCAATATTCAACTGTATAGTAAAATGATCATCAAAATACCGTATCATTTTGTATCTGTAGGTATTACTATAACGGTCACAAGTCACTGCTAACTATCATATCACTTATCATTGTGAATTACGATTTACCCAACTGCTATTATCGTTATACTTTTGAGGAGAGGTATGTAATCTATGTAGCCACAGGACCTTCGTATAAACATTTCTGATTGTATAGGTTAAACCTAAACTAATTGCATAAGATGGGTACATGCAACAACCAGAAAATAAAAATTTTAAAAAATCATTAAGAGAACAGTTTTTAATATTGCACCACACTCTGCAAATAATACAAAAACTGGGCGGTATGATAACAAATAATTAATAGTCAGGTACATAGGATTGCCTTCTGCAGATGCACCTCTAAAAAGCAAGCCTGTTGAGGGCCTAGAACAAGAGAGAGAAGTTTAAGCGATTGTCACTATTATCTACAGTATAGCAAAAAGCTTTTAGTAAAAATTTGAAGTCTCTAGCTATTATAATTGCTGAGATATTAGCCGGACAGCCAGCCAGTCATAACGAATATAATAACCTATTTTTTTCAAAAATGGCTGAAAATTGCTGAATTTTTTTTTGAGTTCAATTATAATTCATAAAAAATGTACAAATTTATTCAAGAAATAAACTTCCGTGGGTCGATCTCTTCAGGAATGTTAAATTGACCTTGAGCATAAAGTTTTTTTTTATACAAAATCCCCAAAACGATCGACTCCTATTTTTAGACAATGCAAAAATTTCAAATAGCTTACATTTATGGATGACTTGAAATTTTCTCCAATTCACAGTTGATTTTCTCCTTTTGAAAAGTAGCCGAAATTCAGAAAATTGCATTGTGGAGCGGTTTGTCCTGAGCAAAACAATCGGACCTATTGTATCGCATGGTTTTGAAAGATGATTGATGATTTGTATCAGGAACTAACTGGGCTTCAGGTTTCTCGGCATATAATAGAACTTTTGTTTATTTACTGCATTAATTTATCAATATGTTCCGTATTCAGGAAATGTCATAAGCAACCCTTATAACTTAGGGTTTTAACAGCCAGTAAAAGCGCGAAGGAATCGTCTTTAAACTTTTTACCGGTTACTATTTTATTTAGGGCTGCCCTTGTATACACAAAAGAGGTGTACCAATTTGATTAGTAAAGTTCTCTATTGTAACTTGTATTGTATTGTAATTGCCCAAAAATATCGCAATGAAACGTTCTGTACACTATAAGCACTTTCTTGGTAACTGTTTATTTAAACGTGATCACGATGCTCCAATAATGTAATGAAACGAAAATGCTCGCGTAAGTATTAAGAAAGTAACATATTTACTTTATATTGAGATACGGTTACTAAAATCTCTTGTGGGTGTTGCATGTAGTTTCAACTTTCACCACCTTTGCTAAGAAGATCCATTGGGCTGTAGGGAAAACATACCTACCTACCTTCTTGCAAACGATATTTGGAAGATATTTGAATAGAAGGAGAGTAGAAGCTGTAAAATACCGGTCTAAAGCGCTCGTACGATTGGTCACAATGGTCACTTCTCTTACCTATACACTCCACTTTATCTGCATCAAACAGCAGAAGTACATACACCTGTTGAAAATCAGAACAGTACCACCAGGAAGCGTAGACATGGATTACCTTGCAGTTAATAAAACTTTACCTAAAGGTCTATAAGTTATATATTTGTCAACAATAAAGTGTTAAATTAACTATACAAATTAGTGATCTATAATGCTAAAATTCTATTTACACTATTTACAACAAAAAGTTTAACACTTTGTTTAAAATATTTTCATAAACTTTAATATGCATCTATTCCATAATAATATGCATTGCTATAGTTTACATTTCTTGTTATATAATTATTTAATTAGTTACATGCTGTTTTTTTTATTAGTCCTCTACGTTAATGCTCTCTATGATTACCTACATGCATCTTTAATCCTTTATATAGAAAATATTTTAAACACATCCGTAATATTTTATTATATCTTATTCTTTAAGATAATCACAAATTTGTTACTGTTTTAATTAGATTCTGAGTAATTTGTGTACGCTATAGCTTTCATTTTGTTTCAATTCCAATAGACTTTAAAATATCAACAATAGGATAGAGAGGACACTTATGCTAACGAATAGACGGAGATAAAATTTGTTAAAATTGACTTATAAATGTTCAAAATATCGTAAGGCAGTATTGCGTCAACTTGAAGTTTTCATTTCTAGTTGAATTTGTTTAAAACAGGCACCCGTTTCTACTGTTCCCATCGTTTAAACTTGCACGTTAACGCAATACGGCGTATTTAGTAACATTACCTTATACAATAATTTACCTAAAATTTAATCGAAATAGTTTTGGAGCCTCAAAATTTGTTTTTGTTACCGTAGCATAAGACTTCGATATCACCATTCTACAATATCCATTGACTGGATGAATCCTAGAAATAATTGGCAGTACGCTTTGTTAAAAGTATTTTTTTTGTTTTGATTACATTTTCAAGATGAACGCTACTACAATAATTTTTTTTAAAAGTTGGATATTACCTTCGCGTTACGCGTGAACTAAATGCACAACTATCCATGTCATAAGATACAACGCGTAGTCCGACTTTTCCAAATTGATCGCCAATTCTCCACAGGTAGTTCACAATCATTTTATAGCTATCCGAAGGCGAGAGAACAAAGGCGACTGTAGTAACTGGTCGTTTTTTTTTGTTATAAATCTAAGTGAAACGGCACGAATACACGAACGCGCATGAATAGCAGTGCAAAATTCGCAAAAAATGGCCGCAAATGTCACCAAAAAATCCATCATTACCCATGATAGTTGCGCAACAATTTTCAAGGAGGATCCTCAGATCCTTTGTCTCTTATTGCTTTTAGGAGATGACTTCTAAGTTCTGATTCTGAACTTCGCCAAAGCAGTACGAGTTCGTCCTTAGATAACCTATCTAGTGGGGATTTGCCGTTGGAGTTTCGCGGGGAGCAGTTGGGGGGAGGTGGAGCCGGTGGTAGGTCGTGCTCTTTGCATCTGGGAGAGCGTGATCTGGAAGACTCCTTGGGAGGGTTACTGTCTAATGACCTGGAATGTTCGCTGAGCTTGTTTCTGCTACGGGAACGGTCAGTGTGGGTTTTGGTCTCATCGCCCAGGCTCTGGTGACGCTTCTTTATTTTTCGGGTGGTGCTCGGTGGTAGCTTCGATGTGTCTTCGACTTGAATACGCGGGGGATTTGTAGGTTTGGTGTTATTACTGTGACTTCTTTTTATGGGAGGTTTAATGTGTTCTACTTTCGTGGTTAGATGAGACTGTAATTGATCTATGGTTAATTTGTTTCTTCGGGCTATTTCGTCATCGGAAAGATTACTCCTGTGATCCACACTGGATTGCGATAAAGTTCGTGTAACTTCTCTATCGGTATCTAGGATATTCTGACAACTCTTCGTTAATTTCTGAGGAGATTGGCCCAGTTTGGTGTTCGGATCGGTACTGTTTAACATTTGATCACTTCTTCCAATTGTTAAGCTGTACTGTGGCTGCAGCCTGTGACGACTGCTTGGTTCTGTGTACTTTGGTAGTGTTGCCAGTTTTCTGCCTATGCTTTCGGAATCGGAAAGCTTACGCGGAAGTTCGGTCGACCTTGAGCTGCATTCAGAAACGTTTTCAATCGAGAGTACGGGGCTTTTGCCTGAAAGTTTGGCTCCTGTATTTACTATGTCCAGATGACTAGATCGTCTGCTGTTAATATCCGGTGGACTGTGCGATAAAAAGCAGGAAGCGTCCTTGCTTAGTCTTCTTCCCACAACGGTACTTCGGTCAGGTTTTAAAGTTTGAGAGGAAAACACACTGTCGGTACTAAATCGTCGAACGTTCAGTGCGGTTGAGCTTTTCGTTTTGTTTTTAGTGCGCGGACTGAAAAGTTGCTTTGTAAAGTGTAGCGCGGGCGATTTTACTTTCGGGGGATTTTCTATTTTAGGACTCGTGCGTAAAAACGTACGCCGTATGATGCTCGGGCTCAAATTCGTTTTCTTTTCCTCGGGTGTTAGCTGGTGTTCGGATTCCACCTCTGTCACGGACTCCAACGGTAAAGTTCTCTCTTCTTGTTGCTGTCTACGAATTGTACTAAAAATGGTCATTAGCGCTTGAAACATACTAATACTATACCAACCTTCGAATCTCTTGTATCATCTCAAAAAACTGTGCTTTGCTTCTCCTCCTTCTTCGTTGTTCGTGTTCCTTCTGAAACAGTACGGATTAAAAACTTCGAAATACTGTTTGGGTAACACAAATTTTAACATTCCACGTCTTTCCGACAGAAACTTTTCTCAATATTTTAGTCCTTACTGGAATAACCAGATCAATTTTATGCTCTGTAATTTCACTCTATGTACATTATTTTTAGGTTCTCGATAAAACGTATACCGGTATTTTTTTTTAATGTATACTATAAAAAAGGGATCAAATCAATAGAATCATGACCGACAGACCGATAGACCGACAGACCGATCGAGATTATCGCATTATCGAGATTTTGTATGTTTCGGATTCCTGGTGCTTCAAAACGTGTATTTCTGTCAAAAAATTGGGAGTGCATTCTTGACCCCAATGCAATACATCTCTTACTAACGTGCGGGTGGTAAAAATAAAGAATAATAGCTAACCTTAGTTAGACATTAAATAATCAAGGTACCGTCGTTTCCACAACAGACACAGAAATTCCTGTAAAGTTGGTTGCATATTATCACCATCTATTCCTTGCATTTGATTCGTTTTATACTATCCGCACGTCAGTAAGGGAGGTATTGCATTGGGGTAAAAAATGACACTCAACTTTCTTGACGGAAATACATGTTTTGAAGCACCAGGGATCCGAATCAAACAAAATCTCGATGATTTCGGTTTGTCGGTTCGTCTGTACTCTCATTTGCGGCTAGACGGCTCAACCGATTGGAACCAAATTTGGTTCACATATTCTTAGACATAAAAAGAAGAGCTGAAAGGCTTTTGGGCGGAATCGCGCATGCGCAAGTGTGTGATTACATGTGATGCCACTTGTAGCTTCCATATTTGGAATATTGAAGAAAAGTGAGAGACCACGTGAAGAGCAATTAAGAGATATTTCAGGAAACAAGCAAGGTCCACCCCATCAATTAACTACCATACCAGGCACAAGGAAAGATCGGACAGTCGATCTGGCTGTATCATGGATTTCTAAGAATCTCAAAGTCACACGGACTTCTTCATTTGATACGTCAAGGGAAGTGGACCTAGACTCTCCTGCTGACCAACGGACGCTTAAGTTCAGGGTAGGAGTGAAGTCGATATCACTACATGGGAATTTAGTCAGCTTTCGTGGAGCGTGATGTTGATTTCTCCTCTATTGTTAATGAAATATTGGCGTCCTTTTGGTCAAGTTAAAACATAAACTCCCGACCCTCCGTAGATGTCCGAAATGAGCAAGGATATGCACGTTGGTCAACGAGTTGGTGACGACCTCATCGCTTCCAACAATGCTGACACTCCAGTCTGTGTGACATCCCACTCATTCTAATCCCACAAATTTTTCGCAAGATTCATGTCAATAGGTGGTTGTGATTTAGAGAAGAAATATGTAGTGGAAACTACTTATAAGTTCTTTCATTTCTGGTTTAGCTGATGGTTCGAACGAATTTCGTTCACAAATCTTCAAGAATCTAATTTTTTCAAGCGTTCGGATTCAGTACTCATATTTCGGGCCAGGTTCCAACTGAAATCTGCTCTATTCCTATTCTATTCGGAATTTCCCTCCCAGCCATAAAGAAGAAGTTTTGCGAAACAAGACCTATTGCCGTGGGAAATTCATGGAGAAGAATAGTGTCCGAGATAGCACTTTGGCGAGTGACACCTGAGATATGGAAAGGTTTTTCTCCACATCAACTCCGAGGTGGGGTGAATGGAAGAGCGACAAGGTATTTCTGATCCGATCACCTTGAGCCTAAAGCACTCCTAAAAATTGGATTCTGAAACACTTTCAACGAAATCAGGAGAGACTATTCTCAATTTAGTAAAAGCCCCCCAATATTACCGGTTTTTCTTTGAACCCTACAGAAATGATTCCGTCATTTTTGACGATTCAACAAATATTTCTCAATTCCAGCATGGTTTTCCGTGAAGATTCATCCAATAGTTCTTGCAATGTGTTCAAATCGGAAAATTTGGTACTTAGATCATGGGACTTTTCCGAGTGACCCATCCACCGTGCATGATGACTTTATTTGAAGGTGAAGCAGAACCTGAGATACTTGAGAATTTCGAAATTCCACTCCTGGAATTGAGCTGATGATATTAACTGAAAAAGTGCTAAAGGAAAGCATCTCACAGTTCAGATGCCTTTCCTGCTATTTAAATTGTTTTTTCAGCTTCTATGTTCTTGAGGGTAGGCTCCACTTGAAATCCCATGGAGAGGTTGGAAAAATACTTCCCTTGAAATAATTGCAAACTGTAAACTCAGAGACTCATGAACACAATCCTCTGTTCTGGTCATATTTTGAGGTTCAGGAATCTGCCATTCCACGGATCTCCCCCCTGTTGCTGCCAGGCCTCTGTCCTCAGCGTATTCGCTAATCTCATCACTTCTGCCTCACGGTATCGAGTTATCGACCAATTCCTTCAGGATTAATGAATGGATTGAAGATATACCGTAAGCGTACCTGTCTTGGTCAACCTCTACGTCCCAAGTCGCTTGGAAAACGGCTTCAGACTCAATGATGTTCATAGCTATGCGGCTACCTTTTCCACAGTTGGGAACCGTATTGGACAAAGAGTCTTTCCGAGTAAGCAGTCTCCTATTTTCTTCCTTAAATCCTTAATGTATTGCATTGTGTGGGCTGCAGAGAAAGCAGAAGCGGAAAGCATTCAAATTTGAGTTTCTAATTCATTCTCAAACTGTAACTGTTGAAACAAGCGAAATTTGGGTTAAAGATGGTAGAGCACCTCAACTGTACAAAATTTGAACCGAATAAGTTCAGAGACAGAGGGCGTGGTCCTACGGGGTCATTGGATTTGACCCATTTTCAATATAGGAGTCTTACATGTGGGATATAAGTCAACTATAGAAACTTTGAACCGAATCGGTCCAAGCGTTTGGCAGTTATTGTGTCCATGGACGGACAGACGGACAAACGGACACCATCGACTCTCCTATAAAGCTTGCATCACTTTGCTCTGCCGCTTAATAAGAGCCATTGGCAAAAAAATTTCAACTGGAACGAGAGAGAAATATAATCCATAGATTATTTTAATATTTATGAATTGTGATTGCATTTTTGGAATTTGACTCATTTTCGACACAGCGGTTGTGTCCTGGTCGTAAGCGTGTCCCATGATTAGGGGGCGCTTTCTTGTATGCCCCAGTTCGCTCTTATACCTAAACTCTTGTTTAAAATCTTAACCTTACTGGCATCACCGTATCCAATCTTATCCCCATTCGGTAACTCAACATTTGCATGAATTCTGTAAACTATGTCCAAAAATTTCCTCCAATTAACGGCATTATTTTGCAAGTGGAAATATGCTCTTATGGAGTTTTTTGTGTGTAACAAGTGGTACCAAAACTACTGTAAATGTCGTCTTGAGGTACGTCAGCTTTGGACACTTTTTCATTCATTCAGCAAGGCTTTAAATGCGGATAAAACTGTCACCTGCGCCTCAACTATAATGAACTCATGTATATTTAAGTAATTTACGAGACGATGATCAATGCATTTTTCTGATTCCTCTAACCATCCTTGTCCATTTTCTATGTTCAAATTGTCCAATCTATCACTTGATCGTGCAGCCACCAAAATTAACGTCAAATACCTTTTAACATGATTGAACATTGAAATAAATCCAAAAGAAACCTGCGTACAAGAAAAAGAAATCCTAATAGCTTGAAATGTCGAAGAATAAATTGCATCTTTCACAGTTCCGGATCCATATCAAGTTCAAACTCATGATAAGAGAAACATACACTTAGTAGCAAAGTTACGAAGATCGATTCGTTAACTCTCACCTGACGACACCTAAAGTCCTTTTGATTTGAATTCTTCAGAGATAAACGAAACAAGCAAAATTTTAACGATATTTCCTTAAGGTTTGCAGGTGATGAGGGTGGTGAGCACATGACTTGACTTCTAGATGGAGCACAAAAATCAAGATAATCTGAATTCTTAACGTTTCCCTAACCAATTCGGAATAGGTTCAAATAAATATAGGTAGGTACGCTGTTGTGTTACGTTAATCTTAGCAACAATGTGAAAAACAGCCGGTTTTAGTTGCACTTGTCTGATAGATGGTAGCCTCAATGCAAATGTGTACATTTTTGTTTCACAAAGAGTAGGTCATAATCTTTCCGAACAGATCTAGTTACAAATTAAAGTATTTGACGTACCCTTTTGACGCTCTTTTGGAAGAGACTTGTAATCTGTCCTTGCCGAATTGTATGCACAAGTTCTCGTGCGGCGTGATGAGGTGAAACCAGTTCAACGCAGTTAATGAATCTATAAAGTTTCTAAAACACGAATCGTGTAAATTTGTTAGAGTTCAACCCTAAAAGCTTCTTACCTGACTAAAGAACATAATGTTTCGGCTTCTCCACACCGAATCTTTAGGTTTATCACGTAAGGCCGGCAAAGTGTAGCGAAAAAACATGTGTTCGACGAAGAGAATTAAACACCCTAAAATCATTCCGACTCCTAATAAAATAAACACTCCCGTTACGGCCGCAACCCCAAGAGGCTTAGGTTGGGATAGAGACTCCATGTCCATTGTCATGCCCGCTTTAAAGCATGGCAGTCCACCGTACCACTTCTCTTGCAAAATGTCCATGTACCCGTTACTTGAATACTTAGAAATAATGGCCGAAATACTATCCTAAAACAGCAACCATAACCGCAGGTTTGGCCCAGTTTCTCTTACTTTTAAAGGAAAACCCTTGTTCATCCCCACAGCGTACGTGTCCTCATTAATTGTGTCCCCAATCTGTTGAAGTTTGCATCCGTGATCAGTTGCTCTGTAATAATCGAGAATTGGAGTATCCGCAATTAGGATATCGAGCGTTCCGTTCCTAAGACGCGCAATTCCTTCCTCTACATTTTCCATGCGATATTTGTTGATGTGATCCCACAAAACTTTGTTCGCTCGTTGTACGTAATACTCTGCCGCTGACGCACGGGGTGCTCCCACCTTCTGACTTAGCAGCTGAAACAAATTAAATGAGATTACTTGCCGAATTTATCGTTTTAGCTTTAAACCCGCATTCATGATCCGCGAGTATCAACTCAATGAAGCGAATTTATTGGAACTTGATTTTACTTACGCTTCTGTCGTGGTAATTGCTGACAGTGTTGTGGAAGAACAAACCGGCAATTAACGCTGCAATGTTCGCCGTGTAGCTCGCGACGAATATCACAGAGAATCCTCCCCAGACGTTAATCAAAAACTTGTTCGGCCAACTCTTGGGGGCCTTAAATGCGACAAGATGACCGCAAAGTAAACCCCACATCACCCAAAGTGCGGAACTCATGCTGAAATTTTTAGAACGTTGACGTCCCCAAGGGTTTAAGCCGAAAGGCGATAGCCATTCGTATATCGCTACCGCTATAGCTGTTATGTTCAAACTTGTAAAGATCGCTATCCAAAGTTCGGGCGAGAATGGCAGTAGGAAAGCCAATAAGGGTATCTCAGATTTTTGCTGCGGAGCTGCTAGGAACGAAACTCCGCTAAAGTAATACGGGATACTAAAATCTATGACTTCACTTCTTATTCTAGAAACACTAAGGGCCGCGAATGACATATGAGCTGCACCCGAAACCAAATCGCCCACGACACCGTTCCACTTGAAGTCAACTTCATCGGCGACCTCCCGCGAGCTCGGTTCACCCGCGTGCACCTCCTGCTTAAAACGGTAATTCAAAAAGTGCTTCCCCACGTCCCGCTTATGTCTCCTAATCACATTCCTGCTCCCGTACAAACCATCCGCGACTATGTATAATCGAAAATCAAACTCGAGTTCGTGCGCAATGTTCTCCAAAAGGTCCATCGCTAAACCGTAACAGCAATTTGTGCGATATTTAATTTTTTGAAAGGGCGAAAACTTATCCTCATCATTTTCGCTGCGCATAAAATGTCCCGGATGTTTATACTGTGTGTTCACTCCGCTCTCCTCTTCCAGCCGTTCCTGCATTTCCATTTGGTTAAACACTAACGTTAAATTGTCCTTATCGGAAGTTAGTACGCGATGGCATGGAAGACCTTAAATTAAACCAATTAGTTTGACGCAAACCGCGGCTTAAATACCTCTAAGGCACTGTCCGTCTTCATCCAGCTCACCTTCCATAACGAAAGGGGGTGCAAGAGCAGTAACCACCCGAAATACGCTACGTGCTCTTGAAGACACTGCCGCAACCGACAAATCTCCTCCAGGCCATACGATGGTATCGAGTCGGACGGATCTTCCTGAGACGATTCCAACCCTCTTCCATTTCAGATCGACGCCATCTGATACAGAAAGGTATTAAATGGCGATTAGCACTAACGGCGGGTCCTACGTACCTGACACCGTTTTATTTGTTTCATCGTCTTTCGTTGTGCGGTCAGGAACTAAATTTAAAATCTCAAAATTAGATACTAATGATTTGTCCAGTTTGTCAACGCCATTTTCTTGTATAATTTTTTTACCGGCCAAGGCATCCGAACAGGTCGTCTTCAGCTCCCTGCAAAAAAAATAAATGTGTTACTAATAACAGTTAATACCATAGAACAACAAACTTAGAATGGAAACTGTAATGTAATGTAAAAATGACGCGCCATCTCGTGTATGTTCTCAGCAGCTTTTTGCGTGAATGGCGCCAAATTTAAATATTAAAATGTAAGCTACGTCCGCATGATACTGAATTTCTCCGGATCTGTAACAATAACATTGGATTTGACTAACTGAAACCTAAAAGGTAAATGAATCCAGCCAGTGAAGTCCAATTTTGTTTGTTAGGGGTCCAAATAAATTCAGTTTAATGCGGATGCACCTCACCAGTCAGGGCCTTCAAAGAGTACAGAGCACTTGTTTTATAAGTAACAACTCCAATTAATCCAATCCAGGAGTTATATTTAATTTAATATGATTATACAAGATACAAGATCAACTTCATGAAACTCTACTGTATGATGCTCTCGAGATCGTTCTAAAAACAAAATATGTAGCAATTTATTACAATTCAATTAGTGCTACCTGCTAAATATAATGTGCGAACTGCCATACGCTTTAAATCTCTTCGTGTTCCAGGTTCTAAAGCGCAGCCAGAAAAATGACGTTCACAAACCAAAAACTTTTGTGTAAATTTCTTCCACATTATATTCTAAACCAATTCTTAAAAACTTCGGGCTCCATTTTTTGGAAACGTCTTCACAATTTGTCACACAACATTTACGTTCTCGACTTGTATATGCATAATTCATTGTAATAATGAATAGTAATTATACTTAAAGCACAATAAGCCGTCAATCAAAATTCAACTGTCATAATGGCGCACAAGCACTAAAGTCACTAGATTTAGTAACTTTAACACGCCCGCTAACTATGCGCCATCTATTGAATGTTCTCCAAACAAACTATATCTGCACTCAGTTGTTCCCGTTTACGTTTCCCTTCTAAGTTTTTTGTTCTGGGGT
>NW_022170738.1:28111279-28379796 GCF_008802855.1 Photinus pyralis | reverse complement strand
AATGCCAGATAAGATAAGCAATTAAATAATAAATAATGTTTATTATTAAGCAGTTGTCTGTGATGGTCTGACATTATATCCGGTGTTTTGTGAGACACTGTTTTATAAGGAAATATTTCGAAAATGCAAATTACGCTCCAAAGTCTGACGTTTGGCACTGTGCTCGTTGTAGCAGTAGGTACTGTACTTTATTACTATTTTAAAAGAAATAACAACAATACGCACACACAAGACGATTCCGATGATGGGGAATTCCCCTTTGGTGGTCCAGTCGACGAACGGTATTGCCTATCAAATCTATTATTGCAACCTGTAATATTGTTATCCTTTCAGTGCACGAAGGAGAAGGAACGGCAGTTTAGGAGACACGAAATGCGTAATTTGTTTAGATCCGTTAAGAATATTTATTACCCAAAGTCTACCTTGTAGACATGTTCTTCATTTACACTGCTTTCGTTTGTGGATAAGGGGGAACCAGGCAACGCCCGTCTGTCCTGTTTGTGGACGAAGTGCCTTCTGAAATAATTTGATATTGGTGAAAATCTCCGCTGCTGCAAAACGACTTAAAGACATTAAACCCATTCGGTAATT
Source organism: Photinus pyralis (assembly GCF_008802855.1). Taxonomy (NCBI): domain Eukaryota; kingdom Metazoa; phylum Arthropoda; class Insecta; order Coleoptera; family Lampyridae; genus Photinus; species Photinus pyralis. Next base: position 28,379,205 of record NW_022170738.1, on the reverse strand, counting down.
TCCTAGTCAATTGGTGGACAGATTTTCGCGAATAAGTGTACTGCGTATGTTACCAGAATCTTTTATATTGTACTACATTATACAATTAGAATAATCCTTTAAAAATTAAAGCAAAGGAAAAGTAAAATACCTACTATTTGAAGGTGAGTTTTAAGCAACACATTGACTAATTGCCTATTCACCTTCTCCTAGGCTATCGCTCTACCAAGAGATATTATACACTACAGCAGAAAGTACAGATTTCATGCTATTGTAGCTCAAAAACCGTAGACAAAATGGAGCTGTCCTCCTGAAAAGGGACAAGCTTTCTTATGAAGCAAAGATTCATTAAAATGTGTAACATCCCCCTAAAAAATATCTGTTCGCGTCATAAAAAATCCTCACCAAGTCTTCGAACCAAATCTTTTATGAAATCTTGTTTGGCCGCTGCCTCATACATAAGTATATAATTAAAATATTAACCTTTGTCCGTACCCTTTGTCCCTCATTTTGTAACACATAATTGCGGGACAACCAAGGGAGAGTATTGTAACGTGATTTATAAATTCGGGTTCGATTTATATCAATATTTATTAAACAAAACTAAAACACTATAAAATCCGTACAATTTATATCGATTATTTATATCACACACTTCGAAATTTATATCAGCTTTTCGCGCTCTATGTTTCGTCCGTACTCGATCTCGTTCGATAGTAGACTCCCGCGATGTTTGGTCCGCAACCATTTATACACGCAAGCAATGTAAGTCCCGAACATTCTCGAATACGCGTAGAAAATTCCAGAGCGCCAAAGGCGACGTCATGTCTGGAGCATTTCCGTTACAGTATATAATGTATGCTGCAGAAGAAATCCATCGCGTTCTAGTTTGCTTAAAAGTATTTCTACGCTCTATTCGTACTTTTAGTTGAGTACCTAGTTAAGTCTGAATATCCGTGAAGGCTAAATTGTGCCAAATTGATCCTTTGTCTACAAATTGCAACGTTAAACCGTTTAATCTCTATTAGCTATTGTATAACATTGAGGTGTGTTTTAAGGTCCAGTTTGCATTGGATTCCATGTTCGGGAAATCTTGAACATTCCCACAAGTTAGTTGAATATTGCAGTGTTCACATTGAGATGAGACAATGGATTGGAACATTAATGTTGGCTGGTCCTTTAAATATGTATCATTGCTTATGGGTTGAGCATGGAGGAGTTCAGGTACCTATAGAAATTACCGGGAACTAAGTCAAGGCAAAGTTACATCAGGAGTAATAGTAAACTTCAGTGAAAATCATCATTTGTTGAGAATCCAAGGTCTGGTGACTGGGAAGTGTTATAGATGTCATGAATTCGGCCATACTATGTCGAATTGTCCTGCGAAGAAGCTCGATAAAAAGAAAACTTACGGATAGACCATGTTTTTTTGCTGTATCGGCGCTGAAGTGTCCAGAAAAAGGATGGCTTTTTGATTCTAGCGCAATTTCGCACTCTTGGAGAATTTTCCAGTTTTGAAATTATGACAGCCAATAGCCCTACAATGGAAGGACAATTTTTTGAAAATGTCAGTTTGCCTGTGAACGTCATTAATCCGAACGAAAGTGTGAACTTACAGTATGTTCTCCATCTGCCGGAAATTCACACGAACTTACTTTCAATTCCAAAGATTGTGAGCAATGGAGATTCGGTTATCTCCAACAAGCAAGGATGCAGAGTTGTTAATCAGAACGATGAAGTGATTGCCAGTTGCAACAGGAAGTAATGTTGGATATTTGTTCAAGTTAGATAAACCGAATGGAATATGATATGTGTATCAATAGAGAAATCAAGAAGTTTGGCTGATATTTGGCACAAGCGTTTGGGACATTCTTGTAACAACAGTACACGAGTATAATATGGGTTGAACATCTTGTTAAGGGAATCGATCATGCTGCCTTGAATATTTCTATATGTTTATTGGGTAAGATTCCTCGTTTGCCATTTAGTAATGTTGGCTCAAGAGCAACAAAGGGGAAACAAGTACCATTTTTGGTGTACTCCAAAAATTCAAATTAATTCACGTAAATTCATATTAATTTATGCTAATTCAAATTTATTCACTTTAACTCAAATTATAGTTCACGGTAATTCGCGTTAATTTAAGTTAATTCACGTAAATCTAAATTAACTCACTCTAATTAAAATTAATTCACTTTAATTCCAATTAATTCGCGTTAATAACAATTCATTCGCGTTAATTCAAACTAATTCAATGTAATCCGTACAATTTCCGAGGGGGAAGCACATTGATACGCCATGAGCTGTGATGGAGTCACAAATTTGGGCCAAATAACATTGAGGAAATTTCATTACATTGGGAAATCGTTCCTAGGGTCGTTCACTACCTCATAAATCATAGATCGGTTTTGTTGACAGCTGTATCGTTTCGCTTCCCACTAGTTTAGTAACGTAACTGCCAAATGTCTAGTCAGTCCGTCAATTCCTGTTGGCGTAATTATGCCAAAAAAGTTCGAAATGGGTTCTAATAGTGTCAAAACCTAGATCATTTTCTCTTTCTGTAGTAGATATGACGATTGACGATGGTTAAATTAAACCAAAGATGCGCAATTAAAGAGTTATTATCATGCTTTAAAGAAAACGGGAAAATTTCGAACACTTCCGAAGAAAAACCGAATATTGCCGATATCGTTTTTATTTTTTTCTGATGTCTGATGTTGAACAGAGAGAAAACAAAATTAAAAAAACACTTTCTCATTGCTACTTTCTGAGCTCTAGAAGACAGCGTTAAGAGACGTTCACTAGAACGTTTTGTTTCGGAAAAATCATCGTCAACTTCATTTTTTTATATGGTTCGTAAAAAAAGTACATACTGTTTGAGAACCATTTTTTATTACGAATACAACGATGTACACAACAAAAAAAAACAAAAATTGGAAACTGTTGGTTTCAACGGGATGGCGCACTAGCGCACATCGCCCTAATAGTGCGAGAATACCTATATCGGGCGTATTTCCCATTTCCCCCGGAAATTCACGTTAATTCAAATTATTACACATTAATACAAATTATTTCACGTTAATTCGAATTATTTCACACTAATTCAAATTATTTCACGTTAAATCAAATTAATTCACACTAATTTAAATGATTCCATATTAATTCAAATGAATTCACGTTAATTCAAATGAATTCACGTTAATTCACATTAATTCTAACCAATTCACGTTAATTCTAATTAATTCAGAGGGGTGTACACCAAAAATTCAAAGTTGTTTCTCCCTAGTGTATACTTGAACTGCTTCACGCTGATGTTTGCGATCTCATGGAGGAAATTTTATGGAACGGTTCAAGGTATTTGGTTGTGATTATTGGCGACTTCTTCAGAAAAATTTTTGGGTATATCTTGAAATTCCGAACAAAATTTAACACTTATATGGCAGAAAAACCAACGGTTTGCAAAGTGAAAATTCTACGAGCAGAGAATGGTTCGGAGTTTTGTAACTGAAAACCCTGATTATAGTGGCATATTTAACAGAAATCTACACCATATACTCCTGAGGCCAATGGCTTGGTGGAAAGGATTAACAGAACCTTAATAGAAAAGATGCATGCTGATTCATTCCAATCTTGGGTAGAAGTATTGGGCCGAAGCTGTGAATTCTGCGTTATATTTGATGAATCGTTTACCATGTAAAGGATTGAAGAGAAAAACACTTAAAGAAGTTTGGTCGGGGCGGAAACCAAATCTGAAACATTCGAAAGCTTTTTGGAAGCAAAGAAGTTATCCATTCCAAAGGAAAACAGTCAGAAACTTGATCCAAAATGGAAAGAAATGATTTTCATACGATACTGGGGTGGTTCAAATTCGTGGCTCACCATTGGGACCTCCATAACGGTGAAAGATACATCAGTGTAGGTTAAATAAGGGCAAAGTTGTCCCTTTTTTTGACTAAAAAAACGCATTTGAAATTTTTTTTATCTTTAAAAATAGGTAACCGAGATATCACCGAGAAACTGAAAATGTATAAAATTTCGTTTTCATTGTTTGTAGCTTAAAGGGTCGGAAATTGACGGTTCCCATTAGTGCCTTCTATGGGCACTTTTTTACGAAAAATATGAATCTGTTCTCAGAATTTCCATAACATGCTAGATGTAGAAGTACTACTTTCTTACTTCCTATAGACGTCATATTGATTTTTTTCGGAATGAGATAGAGAACAAAAAATAAATAAATACAAGAAATCTTGCAAAATCCAAGTCCAAGGAGTTTTCATCTTCTACCCAATAAGAAATTAAGAAGATGAAGGAAATACCTGATCAAGAAGTAATTGGCTGTCTATTATACATGTAGCGCACTGCATAAATCAGCAGACTTGATATTTCGTACGCAAACGAAAAGAAAAAATTAACACTTTAAGTTAGAGTTCAAGAGGAATGATGAAGACATAAAAGCTTCCACTGGCGCTGATTGGACCAACGATTTGAATAATCGACACGGTCAACCACGGGTTACAATTTCATTTATCAAAATGGAAGTATCTGATGGAGTTCCAAGAGTCGGGCAACCGTAGCCCTATCAACTACCTACTGAGGATGAGTGTACCTATATAGGTATGTCAGTCTCCACCACTTGCCAAGAAATTGTTTGATTAAAGAAATTGTCATCGGAAATTTGTGAGGCAGAAGAAAAACCTTGGAATTTGTATTAGTCATTCACGAAATTGTTTTGGGTGTCGCAAAATGCAGTTCCAGTAGGGACGCTGTTTTGTTCTCATTAGTTTCAGTTGGTCAGATTATAGATGCTTCACTTCATGATTATTATTGTTCTTTTGGTAATAAACTTATTAATGACATTATAGATCTCCAGCTTCTAGAAGACAACTGCGCGTCATGCTTGTATGAGTATGGCCAATGCGCACTCAAAAAATGTACAAATTGATTTTGTTCTAAATAAAGTTCGGTGGGAAGAGGAGGTATTTGGCTCAATACGGCGCTGGCAACATTCGCTAATCCAATAATAGTTACAACGGTAAACATTGCGTCGTAGAAACATTTGCGTAATTTCCATTCACAATTTGTAGTGCTAGTGCTTTAGAATCTTTTTCGGGTGTTTTCTTCGTTTTTTCTGTTCAGTTGAACCTTTCGATATACCTAACACCAGGTACCTATTTTAACCACTCGAGCTGCTGATTTTGTTAAGTTCAACTGATCTGAGCAGTGAGCCTTGTGCCAAAACAATTGACGTTAGTTCAGTAGCATTCAAATCATTCAGAAAGCGAGTTGATTCAAAAGTTATTCTCTCACATACTCGATACTCTCGGTTCAAACTGAACTTATTCGACATCAATGTGAAGCTTGTTTTTTAAAAACCGAGTGATAGTGTGCAGTGGAAAATAAGTTCACTCATTGGAGATAATATTCAGGTATCGTTCCCGCGCTGAAATTCTGTGCCACCTAACGGAATAAAACGTAACTGCGCGAATTTTGTGGGCAGGCAAGATAAGATAATATATGAAATAATAAGGAAAACAATGTTTATTACGAAATAAGTGTCAGTTGTGGACTGACATTAGATGCAGTGCTTTGTGAGACTCTTTCTTAAATACATGCATCAAAGCTGTTTTATATAATATTCTTAAAATGCCAATTCCGTTGCAAACCATAACATTTGGAGCTATGGTCGTTGTAGCCGTAGGTACTGCAATTTATTATTATTTCGCAAATAATCCAAACAATATGCATTCACATGACGAATCCGTTTATGGGGAATTACCTCATCACGTTCCACCCGTATCTTCAGTCGACGACCGACGGCGGTACTGCCCAAAGTAATATTGCAATTTATTTCTTATTATATTTTTAGTTCTCGAAGGAAAACAAACGACAATCCAAGAGAGTGCTCGATTTGTTTAGATACTTTAAAAATATCCAAAACTCGAAGCCTATGTTGTGGACACATTTTTCATGACCGCTGCGTTAGTAAGTGGATTAGCAGCCAACAACCAAGACCTACCTGTCCTGTATGTCGACGAAGTGTACTCTAACAATATTTCATAAGAAATTACTAATCTATTATATGTATTCAATTTTCTAATATGTTTTGCTATAAATGATTGAAAAATTTTTGTATATTTATTCGAATGCACTTCAGATTTTTAAGTATGCGCACCTACAAACTGCAAAGGAGACCAAGTTTGGGATTAAAACTTTCCGGTCTAGCAAAGATAAAATCATATAATTTGCTAACAAATTCAATATTGATATGTTCAATATTGTTCATATCAAATCAAAATCGAGTTAAAAGTTCCACATTGGTTAGAAAATAACTAAAATTTGCACATCATGGCCGCGCCCATGCTAGGGCCATTTCTACCTCTATGCAACTGTTTGACCAGCAGTCCATCTTAATTTATAAGTTCGTGGGGTTGGGTCATTAAAGGCAAAAATAAGCGATATTTCTGAGACAGTGGCGAGCGATCCCACATAACCTTCGTCCATTTATTTACCGAGTGATATCATCGACATATATATAAATGGACTGTGCGTGCCAATGCTAAACGCGGATATTGCAGGTGAGAGAGAAAGGAAATCTAAGAGGCAAGCTCTATCGATTTTCTGTTTGTCAGTTATGACTTTTGGTCGCATTCAATCGACATCGTTGTGATAATGGGTTGCCTAAAAAGGCTCCAATTAATTAATATGGCAGCCAGATCTTTGTTTGTTTTAAGAAGTTATTTTGGCTGCATAAAATTAGGTGCCCTTCAGCAGAGATTTGGTCATTTAAAAGTAGACATAGGGAAAAACAATACACGTCAATCACTATGTCCACTTCTTAATAAATAGCACTGTATATTATGGTCACTAATCTGCGCCCCTGCGTCATTAATTTGTGAATTAAATTCAAACAAGTATAAAAAATATATAGAAATGACAATCATTCACAAATCCATGACGCTTTGTTGTTTTCTTTATTTGAAATGTTTCTTAAAATTCCAAAAAGAAAAATGTATTTTGCGGATGATTAATAGTACTGCTCATCGTGATTACACTACTGTCCATTTTCACGTAATTTTTACAAAACTAATTTCTCGTAATTTGTTTGACTGACATTAATGTTTGACAACTGAATTTATCACGATCCGAGATCTTGATTTTTGCTGCACACATGTTTCCAAGGCAACCCTACAATGTGAGCTGAAGAATAATGACAAACTGGGTATACGACAGTTGAATAATAGACAACTTTCTCAATTAAAAACGCATCAGTATTCTACCTATTATTTAATGAGTAGAAAAATTCTTTTTTTTGTATGTATATTGTCCTGTAACATAAATTTAAAACGTGATTTATTTTAATGTTTATTTATATGAAATTGCAAGTAAGGTACACACGTAAAACGAGTGCATGCTTTAAATACGGAAATTTAATCAGAATAAATTACATTGCAAGACTTAATTTTGAAGATCGTAGTTCACCGAGTACCAATGGAAATAGGCGGGAGAAAAAAGTGGCCGCCAAGAAAAAAACCAGCCAGCAAATTAATGTTAAACGTATAGCACAATTTTATTGATTGTTTGTATTAGGACAATTGTCAAGTAAGTTTATGAAGTGTCCAACCTTAGGCATCATTGAAATTCCTAAGAAATCAATATTTGACACACATAACATAAAAATAACAAACATTATAATAATAAATTCACATGGTTTGAATATTGTGTGGCCAGTCCAAATATCCCACACATCACACAGAGTTGTCTTTAGTTGCTTTATAATAGTATAGTCGCCCAAACAAAGGGAACTCGTTAGTCGTTGGTGACAAAAGCGTACTCGTTTAACTGATGTTGGTGTACAAAATTCGCTACACTGCTCACCTCTTAAAACTGTTGCAGCTCGCAACACTGACAACGGTTGTCCCTTTCTTCCATTTTCGAAAAGTCATAAGTATCTGCTTTTATATTCCTTATCGCCGGGGTCTAATCCTTTCTCAAGTTGATGGCGCCTTGATATCGTTCTAGAAAGTTCGCTACAGTCCTTTTAATATACTTTAGCATTGTTGTCAGTTAATTACTGTTAGTACATAAAAAAGATGCTGTCGCAGTTACTACCAAATACCTTGAGATTAAGATTATTACCATAATAATAAAACTGCATTGCTGTAAGATTCAATAATTCGGGTTATCTGTAGAAAACGTACTAAATAACGTAAAATAACGTCAAGGAGTTATGTTTGACGTTTCTGATACATAACAGAGCTGATTGTTTCGTGCGGTCTGAATGATACAGAAAATGTTGAGACACTCTGTATAAATGTTCATAAGCTGTAGAAATATGGAAGAATGAATTATGTCAACAGATTTGTAACATTTAAAAATTAATAAATCACTGAAATGCTCTCGTCAATTTTTACCCAACAAACAAATTACAAATAAGTCAATAGAAAAGTCTGACAAGAATTTTGTATAAGATGCGATAGTTATATTTCTTTAAATTAATTATTATAATTCAAAATTCATATAGTACCACAATTTGATGTAAGTGGCAGCACCACTTTGGGTGTGAAAAAACACACCCGCGCACAAGATCTATTTTTTTGAGTGTGTAAAACCTGCATTAGCAGTAAACGCTGGTTAGTGCAAAATATGCAAACAAAAAATCCCTGCTCAACAGTGCAATTGACAGTTCGACACACGAATGTCAACCGAAAATGGCAAATGTTTTAATACGGTTTAGTTATTTAACAAAAAATCAAATCGGTAAGCACTTAGCCTACTTGTATTGAATAAAAATTGTTAAATATTTGTGTATGCAAACAGAAAACTAGCTCCCCGAAATAATGTTGGTTATGATTATATAATTCTTATTTATTTTCCTCTTTTCCAGGTGCATTGGGTCCTATTTCTTGCAGTCATGTGCAGCATTACTCAACACCACCCCCAGGCACTCCGCCTGCCCAAACCAAAACAAAGTTCGGCCCGCTTGCCGACCAAGATCGCATCTTCACAAATTTGTACGGCACTCACGACTGGAGATTGAAAGGTGCACTCAAACGTGGAGATTGGTACAAAACAAAGGAAATGATATGTAAAGGAGCCGACTGGATTATAAGTACGTTAGCATGTTGTAATAACTTGCCAATTAGTTTTGCCGTGTTTCAGATGAAATTAAGGTGTCCGGTCTGCGAGGGAGAGGAGGCGCCGGTTTTCCGTCCGGTATGAAGTGGTCATTTATGGTGAAGCCGGGTGATGGACGTCCTAAATATTTAGTGATTAATGCGGACGAAGGTGAACCGGGAACATGTAAAGATCGCGATATTATGAGGCACGATCCGCATAAACTAGTGGAAGGTTGTTTATTGGCGGGCAGTGCTATGGGTGCTAAGGCTGCTTACATATATATCAGAGGAGAGTTTTACAACGAAGCCTCTAATATGCAAGTAGCAATTGCGGAAGTAAGTTGTTGATTTCTCAGCATTGTTTTCCTGTGGTATCGAAATGTAGGTGTGAAGGTGTCACTATCAACTTCTGATACCACAATCTTATAATGTATACTCAACAAAATTATGATTTTAGGCATATCAAGCTGGCCTGCTTGGAAAAAATGCTTGTGGTTCTGGATACGATTTTGATGTTTTTATGCACCGAGGTGCCGGTGCTTACATTTGTGGGGAGGAAACAGCCCTTATCGAATCACTCGAAGGTAAGCAAGGCAAACCTCGTCTGAAACCACCATTTCCCGCAGATGTGGGAGTATTCGGCTGTCCCACGACTGTAACCAATGTTGAAACAGTAGCTGTGGCACCTGTAAGTTTGGTATCGCCACCTGTTGTTAACTCCAAAGTATGCTTTATAGACAATATTAAGAAGGGGAGGAGCATGGTTTGCGTCATTTGGGCGTACCCGTAATTCGGGTACGAAACTATTCAACATCTCGGGTCATATAGTGAATCCCTGTACGGTCGAGGAGGAAATGAGTATACCTCTTCGAGAACTAATCGAAAAACATGCCGGTGGTGTTACTGGCGGATGGGACAATTTGCTAGCGATAATTCCTGGTGGTTCCTCAACACCGCTTATCCCCAAAAGGTGAAGATAATTTCATTTGGCACTCGTCAAAATAATTGCATTGTAGTGTTTGCGACGATGCCATAATGGATTTCGATGGGCTCGTTGCATGTCAAACAAGTTTGGGAACGGCAGCTATCATTGTCATGAACAAACAGACAGATATTGTAAAGGCGATTGCTAGGTTGATTATGTTTTATAAGCACGAATCATGTGGGCAATGCACACCGTGCCGTGAAGGTAAAGGCCAGATTTGTGTTGCAGAAACTTAAATGAAGTTTTTAGGAATTAGTTGGATGAATAAAATGATGTACAGATTTGTTGATGGGAATGCAAGACCAGATGAAATTGACATGTTATGGGAACTTAGTAAACAAATAGAAGGACACACTATATGCGCCTTGGGCGATGGAGCTGCGTGGCCAGTTCAAGGACTTATAAGACATTTTAGGCCCGAGCTAGAGATGAGAATGGAAAAATTCCATCAACAAAACCAACAAAAGATGTCTAATTAGGGAATTGAACAATGTTTTATTACAGTTTGTGAAGATTAATAGTTCAATATACTATGTAAATTAAAATGACGGATTTTGTTATGTATTCGATTATATTGTTTTTTATTTAATAGTTGCTTGTAGCAATTCTAGTGATCAGTTTTGTCTTTGTAATATTTAAGTATGTTGTAAATAAAACATTTGATCTTTGCTGGCTACGAGCATAGAATATTTCTAGTAAATTTAATTTAAAATGGGCAACTCAAATAGATTTAAAAGTAACTCCACTCCTTTCCCATTTCTGAAAAATATTCTGATGTCTTACATAAAGTACATGAAATACATAATTGTTAATTAGCCGGACCTTCTCCAGCCCATAAGTTATCCAAGGTTCTGAATACGGAACCTTAAACCAGGGGTTGGAACCCATATGAAATATAAGTACCTATTAAAATTGTTTCTCATATGTGCACGTCATTCTTTATGTAACTGATGTAAATAAAACTGCCACTAAAACAAGCATGTTATAGCAAAGAATATATAATAATTACTCTTTGGTTATAGTTTATTGCCCATATAAAAATATAATAACAAAAACTATCAAACTACCCACATATAACTTCACAAAATACACATCTTAAAATCTAATTACAGACAGTGGGGCGTAAAATCCATCTTCTCCCTTAGATGACATGCACGAAAGGTGAATGGAATCCAAAACTTTTTCTCCAAAATAAAAATCTTTATATTTCTCAATAATGCTGGTAGCATTAAATGGTATCCGTTTTGTGGGCCATCTCGACCTTTTTGGTGTGTTTTGTGCAGATTTACTTCTGTACTTGGTATTCATAAGTGTTACGTGTAATCTAACATTGTCAGTATATTGGATCAGTAGCCCTACAAATAGGCGAAATTATTAGCTGTTTTAAATAATTATGATAATAACAGTCTCGCTTTTTTGCTATTCGCGCAATTGTCGCAGGGGCACTGGCTCCAAACACATGTCACTGGCACTAATCTATTTAGACGCCTATTGTTCCCCCACAGACAAACTCCAGGCTCATTTTTAGAGGTCGTAATAGGACCCTATTAGACTATTAGAAATTAGTCAGATACATTTAACAGTAACATGAAAAACAGGCCCTTAAAGCGAGTTTTATTTCTACACATATTTACCACGATTGTAGAAGTAATCAGAAATAGCATTAGCCAGCTTTTGCAGGACTTCTTCATTGTTATCTTGCACAATCTTTGCATTTGCATATAACACGTTCACTTTCGAGTGATTGTCATTCATGCAATCAATTCCAGCCACGTGTACTTTTAAGGGAGTTTCACTGCTTAAGAAAGTGCTATAAAGAGACAAGCCATTAAAGATAAATGAATAAAATAAATATCTCACTCTAAAACTTCAGTTTTGCAATCATTTAAGGCCTTGACAGCCTCCTCTTTCTCTGACGGACTTAATAAAACAAACACACAAATTGTTAAATGTAATTTGAGTGGCGATTGGAAAACACTGTCCTCCACACCTTCTATAGGACCAGCACTCAGTATTGCATCCTAAACACTGCGTGTAAATATTCAGTTAATCATCATAATCTCTACTTTAAATTGCTGAAAGTTTCTTTGTACTTCTTCACTATTTACAGGAATCGATATAAATTGAGCAGCAGGTTGTTTATTACGTATTTCGGCAACAATGCTTTGTACTGTCCGTCGAGCATTCACCACATCATCAGCACAGTCTCCGCTTATAGTCATACTGCCGTCATCCCTTTGTGGTGTGCGAATAACGGTGCGTGTATCTACCTCTATTTTCCTTCGGCTTAAGTAAGGGAAATTGTTTAAACCAACATAATAAACACTATAAACTCTCTTTCGTTAATACCATGCTCATTGTAACATTTACTTACGGTGGTAAGCAAAAACTTGTAGTGAAACGGTTATCCATCTCTGTTAAAATGAAGTTATGCTCTTGCTGTAGGTTCAAATCTGTTACAACAGAATCTATGCAGAACAGAAACATTTAAGCAAGCTATTCTTAATGTTTGGAAGGCAGTATAATTAATGTATAATATACCTGAATTGGTTGGCAAATTACGATTAAAGGCTGTTCTTGTTTCAAACTTAGGTATACTAAAGGCAGTTCCATCGATCCACATCTTTATGGGTTTCGTTGAACGATTTATTTTACCCATGCTGTGAAAATTAGTTGAAAAAATCACGTAAAGCTTTGAAAACCAAAATTCCAAACGAAAAATATAAAAACTGATAAATAAAGATAAGTGTCATCTTTGCTATAAATAAATCAATAAGTAGGTCCAAGATCCACCTTGAGTTGGTCCAATGCCCTACAGCAGGTGGCTAAAGCAGAGAATCTTTGATTTAGCGTGATGTGATCCACGGTTGCATACATGCACGTTCACAGTTAAACGGCACTAAAATGAACATAAAATTTTAGTCCTAGAATATTCTCGAGGCGTCATCTAGTCTGTTTAAATGCGTGTAACGCAGGTCGCAATGCTTTCGGGTTGAAATTTGGTAGGTTGTCTTCATGTAGATCTGGAAGTCTATTGGGTATTGTTGATCTCTGGAACTTTATATTGTTTGCAGTCAATATTGAAGAACACGTTACCATTGAGTATTTAAACAATGACATTAACGAGTATTCGCGATTTTCGGATCAAATGTGATCTCATAAGTCAGGCCCGCCGGCAAGGGGGGGCCAGGGAGTGTCCGCCAACCTCCTCTGGCCCTGGATTTATAACTTCAGATAAAACAAATTCGGCAAAATGTTTAAATTTTACAATATCGTATGGGATGTAATGGAAAATTTTACGTTTTTTTAAAAATTTATTTCATTTCTAGAATAGTGAATTGACTTAAAGTTTTTGACCCTCTCTACATTTTTTCTGGCGGTGGCCCTGTCATAAGTCATATTATTGAGCGCAATTAAATCATTCTGCAAAGAAAAACGGAAAATTCCGATTTCTTCCGAAGATATGCCAAAAAAAAACCGAAATTTTCCGATTTTGTTTTTTTTAACCCAAAATCGTCTTGAAACCTTCATGTTTGTGCCTACTTTCTGTCAGGAAATTTGAGCTTCCATGACAGAGACAGAGCAGACTACGTTTCCTGCCGCTTGTCACTTTACCGACCGCACCTGTCACTTTACCGGCCGCACCGTCACTTTCCCGGCCGAATTTGTGACATTTCTAATGTCTACAATGACTCCTGTCATCGCTGACAGATTGACATTAATCAAAGGTTTTATATACAAAACTCGTCAGTAAAATGACATTACTTGACTCGGAAAGGGCCTCGCACTTCAATATTTCCTCACCAGTAATGTGTTATTTTCCTGACTTTTATGTAAAAATCTATTCTGATGTTATTGAACAGATACAAAAAAATTTAAACAAAACACTTTCTCATTGCCTCTTTTTGAGCTCTACAAGACAGTGTTGAGAGATTTTCAATACAACGGAGAACCTCATCAACTTTATTTTTTTATATGGCACGTAAAAAGAAGTAAAAAAGTGTTTTGAGTAGCGTTTTTATTACGAATACAATGGATGGTACACAAAAAAGAGAGTGTTGGTCTCAACAGGATGGTTCACCAGCGCACAGTGCTTCAAATCGTGCTAGAATGCCTATCGGACCAATTTTTCCAGTTTCAATTTGTCCGATCTGTATTCTCGCACGATTATGGCATTGTGGGCGGTCCTTGTACGACTGCCACCTTTACATGCCCTCCGAAACGTGGTAGTCAGTAGTCTGTACCACTAAAAACTGGCAAGTTGTGGGATTTGAACTCACCACCTGTGAGATTAGAGTCAGAGTCTTAAACCGAAATTTATTTCTGAGCATACTTGCGCAGTTTTTCAAATGTTTAATATAATCAATGGATTTTTGTATGTATTAAAAAGTGCTACTGTCAAGATTTCAGAAAGATCAATTCGCAAATAAGAAATCTACTTCTGCGCATCTTTTTTATGTTTAATATAACGGATCGACTTGTCTTTATGAAATGGTATATTTTTCAGTTTTGCAAATTAAGTTTGCACACGCGTTTGTTAGATATGCCTCTCATACTCCAGTATGAAACCCAACACAAGCAAGTTTTCCTGCCACCAGGTAAAATAAGAATTATTATTTAATTGTATATAAATATTGTTTAGCAGTCAAAAAAATAATGTTTTATAATTCCCCCTCTAACACAAAATAAACGTCTTAGTAAGATTTAGGATAAATTCCCCCTCCCCCTCTGGCTTTCTTACATCAGGAAAATTCAAAGTATTTCCAAAGGATTGTCTGCAGGTTATGTTGGAGAGAATAAACTACAAGAGTCAACATGCATTCTAAATGATCTTTCCTTTTGCTACTTTTACATAATAAACGATCAGGAAAATTCAAAATGAACTAACACCTAATCTTAACATTGTAAACAGTTTTGAATTTACAGACCCTTTCTTATAAAGATGTACACACAGTTATTAGAGTGTCACCGACCATGCAAAATATTACACCCCATGTAGGAAAACGTACACAATACATACAGCTTCGTACAGGTACCTTTTAAATTTATCTATTAATCTGTCTCTGTCGCAGAACATTTAACTACGATTCATACGGTTACCCCATCCCCGACGGTGTTCATCCTTAAATTCGTCTCTCCGTCGCAGCCGTGCAAGCTCATCCTCGTCATCTTGCTCAACTTTCTTTTCGGCTTCCGCTGCCTCGTGTTCATCTCTCAGTGCAATATCGTCAGGGGTGGCGTTTTGAAGGCAGAAAGGTTTTTCGCTAGCTACACTAGGATCAGGAAATATTCCATCGGCGACACGCTTTTCGTAAAATTCCTGCACCGACATCACGGGTAATGAAGGATAACCTGCTCCGAAAACCGCTTTCTGCACACTGTCACGAGTGATAATCACCGGCTTTAGTGGAGGAGGTGGTGGTCTTTTAGGTTTCGGCTGATCCTCTTTAACCATATTAGCACGGATCTCTAAGATTTGCTTCTCGGCTTCTATACAGCTTAACTCATCGACTGCTTCGAATATAAACAATTTGATCATGGTAAGAAAATATTCGCGTTTCGAATCTTCATCCGCATTTGCCAAATTTTTTTTCAAATCTTCCAATTTAGACTTCAATTCCTTTTGTTCTTTAAATCTCTGGATTTTCTGTGCCCTTGTAATCACAAAAGTTTTAATCGTATCTGCATCTGGCACTTTAGAATCACACAAACTTAAATTTTTCATGGCGGGTTCGTCTTGTTTCAACTCGTGTAATCCATAGTCACTGCACCTCTGAAGAAAGTCTTTGTAATACACTTCGGAAACTTGGGTGATATCATTTCGATCTCTAGAAGTGAGTTTCAAACATAATGCCCCTAAAAGAGCGGGTAATAACATGTATTGTAAATCTTCTGTGGCTATTTCATCGACACTTTCGTTTGAACTAAACATTCCAGCCAGTGATACAAGGCGAGTTGCATTTTCAAATATATGTATAGCTTTTTTAATATTGGACTGTAAGAAATGTAAAAATTAAATAAATAAGCTTAAAGAAATAAAACCCTTACCTGCACCAAAGGGCTATTTGTAGGCTCATCAATTTTTCCTAAATTGTTATACAAATCTAAACCTTCTTGAAACATTGAGGCAAGAGTTTGTAAATCTGATTCAGAATTGCCTGTGGAAGATTCGTTGCTTGCCATTTTCGTTATAATTTTAATTTTTCGTCTTTAATTATGACCGTTTAATAATAAACAAATAAATTACACCTGTCATCTGTCAGCCAAAAATTGCCCGACACCCGACACGTGACTTAACTTACCAAGGAGAGATGGCGCACCATCCAATGGTTGGATTCACTGGATTAAGGGGGGATTAACACCAAAATGTGAGGTTAATATAAATTCAAATTTCAAATGTACAAATTTCAAAATATTTTTACTTTTTTCGTAAAAGATAATTCGTAACACCTTCATCTGAGACAACTACGTGATGAGATACATATTTCGCATTAATACAAAAGAAAAAAAAATATTACGTAATCTTTAAAAGTACACCACTAAATAAATATCAAATAGTGTAGCAAACTATTAGTGTCTTGTCACAAGTAGTACCCTGAAGAATGATGTAGTATTTTGGTTTCGGATGAAACTTACTTATTTTTCAAGTTTTGTACATTTTAGTGCCTGATCGCTAAAATGTGAGTTACCGCCATCAAATTCCACATGTTTTTCCTGTAATTTAATTTGTGGATTTCGTGTAAGATGGCGCTGTTAGCGTGTAGCTAAAGTCTGTATACAGTGTGGACGTTTAGGTAACGCAGTGACCTATTAACGAAGAATAGCAACCTGTAATATACTTACATCAATTTATCACATGGATATTATCGCCAAAGACTGACCTTGTTCTTAGAGATAAAGGTGGTGTTTTGTTTGTTATCGTAATTAGATACGTCCTACATTATGCTACAAACAGGATTGTAATTTATTCCACAGACCTATTCTTGCTCTGTCAAATTTTCAGGTATACAATACATCACCTGAACTGGCTTTGTGTTTGAATTATGATCTATTTTGGGATTCTTATCAATACACTTGATTTATAGTGTGTATAATCAATGTCAATACTTATAGTTATATTATATATACATAATATATTGGTCAACTTTTAATGTGCTGGTTTTATCAAGGTCCTTGGGTTTTATAGAAATATTTTATTATTAACGACCCTCGCGATCGTTTATAATTTTGTATTGCTGTCCGTCTGTCTGTCCCTGTGCACGATAACTTTGTGTAGAAACGTCCGATCGCTTTGAAAATAGACACACATGTTCTTCAGGATATAAGAAAGGTCCCTATTGTTTTTCGGCTATGTAGACTAACGGGCCAAAAAGTTACAACCCAAAAACTGCCCAAACCTACAAAAAAGGGTTCTGTTATAATTCTTGTTACAAAGAACATATGAATATCCGGTTTTCTGTGGTAGTAGATGAATTTTTAAAAAATTGCGCATGTGCAACCCAACTTTTGTATTTGAGCAATCCCAATTTTTTTATTTGTTATATTTAAATGAAATTTTGTATGTATATGCACCTCCCACCTCGTAAGTGGTATAAAAGTAAAAGTAATGCTAATTCAAAAATTTGTTTTACAAGCTATGCTGATCTGGTGGAACAGAATCAATCCCTGCCTTGTAAAAGAGATGCATGTGCGAAGATCTCAAGAATCGTTCGGTATTCAGTTGTATCGGATTTTTTGGTCTAATATTGAGGCTAGAGTGGGGCTCTGATATGTACCACAATAGCGATAATCGGATCTCATAAAACACTTATGTTTTTTACCTCTTAATAATGCCACAGATAAAATGTCAATCCCCTAAGAACTTGATTAAGGGTGGTTAATGGGGGTGGGGCTGGAAACAAGTTTTTAATTAAAAAAGAGGGACATTTTTAAAATTGCAACCAGTACTTGCACGACGCAGATAAAATGTGTCGCTTTGGACATAGATTTTTTAATCTATGTCTTGGGCGAGCTACACCCCCGAACGGTACCAAATTTGCGTTTTTAGTTACATTTTCTTCTTATGAACACAACAAGTAAGACTATCTGGGATTTTGAATGTATTATTTCTAATTTTGTATTTCCAAAGATGCACCCTTAAACGGGCGTGTGAAAAGCCTGGTCCCCACAAAATGTTATATTTGGAACTGCAATTGCGGACAGTTTCTTCGTGTGACTTTAAAAAAAAATTATGCGCACTTCATCGTTGAAATAACCTATACATATTGCACCAAATGTTCGTCTTACAAAAAAGTGGTGCGCATAGCGAATATGGCAGAGGGCAGTTCTAGGGCATTTTCCAATACATGTTGGAAGGCGCTATTATTGCCACTTTCTCCGTCCGTCCACTCGAAGCTGCATCTACTCTTACAGTTTTCAAGATATTTAGTTCGTTCTGTTTGCATTCGGTAGCTTAGGGTATAATAACAACCAAGAACCAAGAAAATTTACACCAATTGCTTGCTCCTGCGCCTGACCAGCGGCTGGTAAAGTTAAAACCAGTTATGTAGGTATTATTATTCATCATCCTTTATATCTCTTTTCTTGTTAGAAACAATACCTACTAACCTGGTACCTACATTTAAAACATAATATGCGCATGGTCTGCGCGTACAGAAGACAACTGTTGATTTATTAAGATATTACCAATGGACACACAACTAGTAGAATCGTTACCAAGAATATGTTTTCCGCTTGGCGACATATCGCATATATGGTAAATATCAGATGCGCGCATACGCATACTGCGCAATGTGCCAACTTTATAGTCATTTCTTTGAAATTAGTAAAGAAAAACAAGGCACATAGTAAAAAATAAATGTGTCATGCGGAAGCTGAGCGATATCATCTTTCTTAATCGGCTATTTTTTTGAAATTTTAACCATATGTGCTTCTAGTAAAGGCAAATTTATCGCAGCATTTACCTATACTACCGGCATATCTGCACATGCGTGATTCTACCCAAAAGCTTTCTGCTCTTTCTTTTATGTATGTCTAAACATATATGTATGTACCAAATTTGGTTCCAATCGGTTCAGTCGTTTACCTGAAAATGAGAATACCGACAGATAGACAGATAGAGATAATCCAGATTTTGTTCGATTTGGCTTCGTGGTGCTTCAAAACGTGTATTTTTTATTATTTATGCTTCTCAGGTATAAATATTGAGAAAGGTACCTACACCATATGCTGACCAATATATATTATAAGTCTTAAATCAAATGTCATTTATAGCGCAACGGATGTTGTATTGAGAACCGCTGACTCCGTACGGCTGGTTTTGAGAAACTTTCACTCGTAGGGAACGGATTTTTACATTGCATTTCAGGTGCATATTATTAAATACAACTATTGGTCGCGTTATAAATGACGTTTCATTTACGATTTAATAATTTATGTTACATTGCTGCGCATATGGACTATAGTTTACTGACGATATGTACTATATCTTGTCATAGAGTAGTATACTTTAAAAGTTGTGCTGCGTAAGGCGGACGTGAGATTACAAATTGTGCTGTGTAAAACTGGCTACGTAAATACTTGTACACGTGCTGCCATCCAGTGATGTATAACTTCATTTATTGGGTAACAAAACAACCTTAAGCAATTACGAATCTTTAACCATTGAATTTATAACTTATAAATTCAATGCTTTAACCATTATGCTATAGAATATAGAACAATGGTATAAGAAGATAGAAGCCCGGACATCCTGATTACATCGAACCCTAGAAGTATGACTTTTGCCACAGTTCTCCTTCAACCGATTAACATTCCCGTTTCAAAATTATATGATATATAACAAATGCTATTAATACTTCGAAGATATTAATAGCGTCCTTGTATAATGTGTTGCCTATAATTGGAGCAAAACCTTCGGTTAGTAAATCCCAGTATTGATCAGGCTTCACATACTTATCTTCTCTTCATACAAGGTCCCACAACAGTGATTCGGTCCTTCCTAGCTCATACCTGGTAAAAAATATAAAAAACTTTTGTGCAAGTGTCAACTATAAATGGTTGCGCAATGAGCATCCACAGAAACTATTTTTAAATGTACAGGGTGTCCCATTTTTACGGTGTCAATAAATAACTGATTTTTTTAAATAGAACAGCCTGTATGTTACTTGTTTCCATATCATTAATGTCTTCTACATACACTTTTTGGTTGCTTGTCAACGTTGCCATCTTATTAATTTTTAAGCAAGCCTCATTTGATTAATCGTAGCCACCTTGAATTTGACGTGAAGAAATACATTTGATCAATATCCGAATAGGTAAAGGGCAACACTTTGATAATGAGAAAGTTATAAGGAGTCCTGTGCTTAAAAGCCGTAGTTTTTAGGGTATTCAATATTTTTCACTTTAATTAATTACCTATATGTTTATACTGCACCTGAGTAGGCTGTGATAAGAAAAAACAAAAGAATGCCAAAAAGTAATAAGTGTCACAAATTAAATATTTGGTGCAAGTGTCCTTCTTTTTTCGTAGTAAAATAAGGTTATCTAAAAAAATTAGTTCATCTTTTTCGAAATTCGCCTTAATTAATCTTATTTTATTACAAAATAGGAAACACACTTTGCAGAAAATAATTAATTTGTGACACTTGTTATTACTCTATGGAATTCTCGATTTTTATTATGGCAGCCTACTTCGGTGTATAAATATGTAATTAATTAATGGCCAAGTACTTTTGTAAAAAAATATTGAATAACCTAAAAACTATGTGGCACCTGATCAAATGTATTTCTTAACTTCAAGATCAAGGTAGCTAAGATTCATCAAAGTGTGACTTGCTTATGGGGAATTTTAAGGAAAATTAAGATATCTATGTTGATAAAAAAAACCAAAAAGTGAATAGGTTTCCATGGAGAGGTTAACAAATGACATCGAAACAAGTAAAAATATTCAGGATGTTCTATTTAAACAATCAGTTATTTATTGACACCGTAAAAATGACACACATGCACCTACATTCAAAAATAATTTCTGTAGATACGCAATCATCTATAGTGTACAAAAAATTTTTTAAATATTTTTACCAGGTATGAGCTAGAAACATACCGCAGAGAATTTTTGTAGATTGTTATCGAGGGCACCACAAAGTTGATCATTAGTTACCGGCGATCCGGTGAAATATATCAAAATTGAAATTTGAGTGATTTCAATAACTATAAATTGTATATTGGTGAATTTAAAACTAATAAATAGCTCAGTCTATCTGTTCTCTATACAAAGTTCGGTACAAAATGTTGATAGATATTTATTAGTCATTATTTCATTGACCGAGGGTTGGAAGAGGGGGGGGGGGAGATCCCTTTAAACACAAATATTTAGAGGTCGTTTACTAGCTCTAGATCACTCTCAAATTATATTCTATTTAATAAAAAAAAATAAGTCCAATAGAAAATTTCACATTTAATGTGTTGTGTAGATGTCCCATTGGCCATTTGTAAGTACCCTCCTACGTTTCTATTGGTCTTTGTGAGTAGCACTTTTGGGCGACTATACACTCCGTTGTTGACGGTAGTTCATAAAAATCAATTCCTTTTGTTTAGACATTTCATTAGGTCTAAAATCAGACCGCAACTATATTGGTAACCTACGTACTATCAACAGTTTTTAGTGTATCTTTCATTAACAATACAGCGATTGACGAGAGCGAATCAAAAAGCGACGTCGCTATGAACGCTTGGCCGCCACAAGCCAGTTATCCCTGTGGTAACTTTTCTGACACCTCTTGTTTAAAACTCCTAAAAGCCAAAAGGATCGATAAGCCCCGCTTTCGCGGTCCCTATGCTTACTGAGCATCGGGATCAAGCCAGCATTTGCCCTTTTGCTCTACGCGAGGTTTCTGTCCTCGCTGAGCTGGCCTTGGGACACCTGCGTTATTCTTTGACAGATGTACGGCCCCAGTCAAACTCCCCGCCTGGCGGTGTCCTCGAATCGGATCGCGACCGAGCATGATTGCGACTTTCTCCGGCAGACGGACGGGGCAGCACGCACGGGCCTGTCGTGTTTGTGTTGTAAACAATTTATTTCGTAAAATTTTCAAAAAATCTAAAATAAATAATTTAAAGATCGTTTGGTTTAAATCTATGGTCACATATATCAAATTTAATTTGGTTAAAGTGAAATTAATTGACGTTTGTTAATTAATTAATTTACATGGCCTTTTTTTGAGTGGGCGGGGTTTCAGACAAGGCTTTAAAGGCTGACTCAAATCGCGTCTCATCGTACAACTTCGGGCAGACTCGTTTTACTGTAGCTCACATACCCAGACTTGACCATATTTCAGTTGCAATTAGCAGTCCATGTACTGTGCATGGTGTAAGTTCCTATCACATAAAATCTGTCAAAGATCCCGACCATTACAATGACAACAAGTTGACCTTTGCTTTTCACTATAATGACATACCTAACGGAAGAGCGAATAGGGCTCTGGAATGTAAGTATTAAAAGATATGGCAAGGGTTCAAAAAATCCCAACATACTGAAACTAGTGACAATAATATAGTCTTCTGTTTATGCCGATCGGCAATCTATACTGCGTTCGCTCCTCCAGATGCAGTATGAGGTCTTATGGGCTAAATGCCTCTCTTACTAATTTGCGAAGACTCCAGTCTAGCGTCGTTCATTGTGAGGGTGGGATATCGCACGAGAGGGCACTTTCATTGTGTATGAGGGTTATGTATTCAGGTTCATGCGTGCCCGATCATCATAAAGACCCCTCTCATGGGAGTTACGTTTTCAATGTGAGTGCTACCGGGACAAAGTGGGCCCTGACTCTTGCATACCCTGGTTTAGTTTCAGGTATGATGGTAGGGGTTGCACAAGGGGATACGTTGCCGAGTGGCATATGGGGACCTGGACGTGAGAAGATCCTCTGTTCTCGTTAACCCAGCTACTAAGTGTAGTGTAGCATGGATATTGATGTGTGTCTTTTATTGTGCATGAGGGTTACTTCATGAGAGTTACTCAACTTTTACGGACTTTTTGTGCCGATAGTAAGGTGCTATCTGGAAATTCTTATAACGGTTGACCTTTTTGTCATTAGGCATTTTATGATATGATTCGTGTGCTAAATTGTAAATAAATATTGATATATTACTGCATAATCCACTTATACCTACACTATTGACCTCTGATTTGCGGAAATCGACAAATTCTAATCTTGCATTAAAGAACTAAAATTTTTATAAATCGCACTATAATTATTTTCTATCTATTGAATACGGAAGTGCATTATAGATTAACAACATAAATTGATAAAATCACGTCAATTTTAAACCAAACACGAGCCTTCCAATGTAAGAAAACTGGATAGGTATACAATCAGAATAGGTCGAATGCGGTTGACTATTAGAATATTGAATGCTTGAATATCAGTGATATGTTACATATAAAAGAAAGTCAGATTCCATTTGGAGAAAACATGTGCCATCATTTCTTGTTACTTATAATGGAATAGAAACACTACTTGCAGTAATAATGCATTCTTATGGTAACAATTATTTTAAAGCAAATAAAAGTGATGATAAAATATGAGTATAGCTTGGCCTCAAAGTAAGAAGGTCGTATACCTAATCACACTTGGCCAACTCCATTTGACTCGGGAATATTTACGTAATTCATTTAGAGAAGAAAATAACAGTAAAACAAAATTGAGTTGCCACTTCGCCACACTACTCGAATGGAAAATCGATCCAATTCCAATATAAACATCCATTGGCCCCAGAAAAAAATGCTGTATAAACCATGAAACTATGGTTTTTTAGACGCAAACTTCACTTTACATCGGTAAAAAGTTGGTACATACCTACTGATAAAAGGATATAGTGCATATCAAAATTGTCGTTGAACGATAGAAAAGGTAACGGGGGGTCGCATATCTTACTAAATTTATCAAATTGGTCAATACTATACGAAGCTTTGGAAAGGACATATACAAAGATTTTTTATAATTCCCAGTTGTAACTGTAAATTATACTAATTCTCAGTTGTAACTGTAAATTAGTACTAATTCCCAGTTGTAACTGGGAATTAGCACTAATTCCCAGTTGTAACTGGGAATTAGCACTAATTCCCAGTTGTAACTGTAAATTAGCACTAATTCCCAGTTTTACACTTACAACTGGGAATTATAAAAAATCTTCGACACATTTATAATTCCCAGTTGTAACTGGGAATGAAGAAGAGTAGGTACCAGAGACAGAAGAATTGAATCGTAAATGTTCGTTAATGCATGTATTTTAGATCGATGAAGCAAGAGTGCCACCACTCATGCGTGTATATTAGGTCGCTGTTGTGTAGGCGCTTAATTCCACCACACATAAATAACGATTCTTCTTTTTCTCTCAAGATTCTTTCATTAAATTTGTTAAATACGCCATAACTGACCATTAAGTCATGGGATTTTAAAAATGTTTTTAATGAAAAATAGTAATAGAAAATTAAAACTAATAAAATTTGAAATTTTGTTTACAAACTTTTTCAATCGCAGTGAAACAAAAGTTTGTGGTCACCAAATACAAATTTTAAAATTCCAAATTTTTTTAAACAAAATGGTTGATTTTTTAGTAATTTGCTGCGTTTTTTTATGCCGAAGCGCCTGTTACTAGAAGTATTGTGAATTCAATCTTAAATGGTCAATTTTGTCACTTTTTTTGAGAGGCGTGTCACCTCAAAAAACGCGAAAAACTAAATGTATCGATAACATTTTGCAATCTTTAGTCAATTTATTGTTGTTTATATATTGATATTTTCGCGATTTTGTAAAAACGAACCCCATGAATTTTGTATAAATTTTCAGGAAGGTACGTGTTTTATTTTTGGAGAATTAATAAGGTTAGATGTTCATTTTAAATATTCAATCAATAAAGCATTTATCTAATTTTATAAAAATTCGAACTTAAAAAGCAAACACTATAACCCTGCACATGATAAATGTGTTGTATGAGCTTTAACTTTAACCCTCCGATAAGAGCAGGGTCTCGAGCATGGTATTTGGTATAAAATGGCATTTCTCAGAATTGTTGATAAAAGTAACATTATTATTTCTCCAAAAATAAAACACTCCTGAAATATCGTATCTCATAGAAAAATTTCACATAGTTCATGAGGTATGTTTTCACAAAATCGCGAAAATATCAATAAATTAAGTCTTCCACAATTGTTTGAGATGACGTACCTCTCAAAAAATTGCCACAAAATTAATAAAGTTGTGGTCTAACAAAATACTATGTCATGAAATGTTCAATATTTTGTCGCGATTCTTGCGCAAACCGAAAACCACAATAAAATAACCAAAAATCGCAGTTAGCGATAATTTGAGTTTTCCGCATTTTTTGAGGTGACAAAATTCAAAAGTATTCATTGACAAAATGGGCCATTTAGGATTGAATTCACATTTTAATACAGGTGCTTCAACAAAAGTAAAAAAAACGCAGAAAATAAAAAATCGCGTTTTTCGCATGTTTGGAAATGGCGCCCCTTTCAAAAGATTCTGAAAAAATCATGAAAGTGGTTTTTAAAATAATACACCTTTTTTTTTAAAAAAAAAAATAAAACTGCAGCCATCTTAGTAAAAATGTGGAAGTTTTAAAACTTCAACATTTATTTAGGTTATGTTTCAGATTCTTTCAAGCAACAGTATGCCAGAAAAAAATTAAATCCAAAAAATTCGGTTTTTCGATGGTTTAAAGTGGGAGGGGGATTAGGGTGGTTCTGACAATGCCTAAATTTTTTTCAATAACCCCAATCAAACAAACAATGACAAAGCAAAATCAGTCTTAATGAGTATTTTGATAACTTACACCAATAATTTCAAATTTAAATTTTGTTACTACAGTCATTGAATGCGCAATATTTTTCTCTTCCTATTGATACTATTTATTTTTCTGTAAAATAGATTGGCAAGCAAAAAACCAGCAAAAACGTTTAACTATCCCTATCCCTATGTTCCGACTTTGAATGAACACCTGGTATATCTGTGTAGTAATTACAAATGTTATCCCAATACAAACTTTTGCCTGCTTTCTGCAATAAACAAGATAGGTACAAGTTAAAAAATATTGCCTCTACTTTTAACACTACAATGTTTTGTCAAAAACCTATGGAACGCCGTTTTATTATTTATTCCGACATTTCACAAAGTATCATTTTAAATAACAGTCAATTGTATGTCTCTTCTTTTTACAATTGTTGTTTTTATGTTATTTATTAAATGTGATTGTTTTTAAAATGTTACTTAATAAAAATGTTGCATGAATTAAAATGTTTGTTGATAATTTTAATTGGGCGCTAGTGTACACGTGGCCAAATGGACTAAACGGAAGTTCCTGAAACTCCCGCACAATCTCAGATACGATTTAAAATTATCAACAAACATTTTAATTCATGTAACATTTTAATTCATGTAACATTTTAATTCATGTAACATTTTAATTCAAGTCACATTTTAATTCAAGTAACATTTTAATTTAACAATCACTTTAAATAATTTTTTCTAATGTTAATAGAACGAATTTATATGATTGATGAATTAAAATGTTCGTTGAAAATATTTGTACAACACTTAAATAATTGAATTAATATGATTGTTGAATTAAAATGTTTGTTGAATTAAAATGTTGTTTGATAATTTTAATTCCACATTAAAAATGGATGAATCTTTATGTTTGTTGAACAAAATCGTTTTCTTAATGGAAGTATTTCCTCCAATTCAATTTAATTTTTTGTTATTAATTATTTGTTGAGAATAAAGTCAAATGCATTCCACCCATATAACAATATAATTCATGCAACATTTTTATTAAGTAACATTTTTTAAACAATCATATTTAATGTGTTAGATAAAAAGAACAAACAAAAAATAGTAGAGAATAAGAATGACTGTTATTTAAAATGATACATTGTAAAATGTTGGAATAAATAGTAAAACGGCGTTCCATAAAAACCCATTGACATGCAAGTAAATATTGGTGCAATAAATATACCAGATTCACTTAGAAACTAGGTTCTGAATATCTATGTAAAGAAAGGGCCAACGAACACCAACCAATGAGATTTGGTGAATAATACAAAATGTTTGTTGTATGCGATACCTATGGAAGGTAAACTAAATACATCGCTTGTTCGTTAGCTGAACCCCCACCCTTCCTTTGTCAATTTCCGCCATATCTTTTGATGTTAGTAATGGGTTGGAAACAAGAGCTAGGTCCAGCTCTTAAAAAAATATCGATTACTTACCAATTACTTTTTCGGCTAATAAAGTTTTAATGAAAAAGTAATCGGGATTCCAGAGCCCTTTAAAAAGTAATTGAAATGTAATGTAATTTATTTATACATTTCTCGATTTGTGTAGGTATCAAACGTTTAGTTTCGGAACAGATATAAACTATGTTCACTCTGTAAATTAATTTATTAGTTGGTAATACTCATAATAAGTAATTAATTGTAGCTTTACATTTTCTGTAATACGAGTCATAGTCCCAGTTAATCCCCTAAATAAAAAGTAAATTTAAGGTTTTACTCTCAGTTTAGTAGTAATTTTAAAAAGACCGCTCATTGAAATACCTTGTATTATTGTAGTAAGTTGCACTTTACGCTAAAATTTTAGAACTTAAATGGCGGTCAAGTAAGCCCCCTTTATTAAACGCCCTAGAGTTTTTAAAACACTCAGCATGCCTGCAGTCGCTTAAGATGGACTGCTTGTATATTATGTACCTATACTGTGATATGATAATTAATATGACGAGATTGGTTTTTTTTTAAGTATCATACTATGATTGTGAGTCTTTGATATTTTACTCGCTTAAAACAATATAATTTGTACCTGTACGCCTATGTGTAGAATAAAATAGATTTAAACGCGCGCCTATGTTGTGCGTTCTTGCGAGCGCTAGGGCGTTGCGCTTGCGTCCTCATCCTCACAAAAATTGGAGGTATAACCTGAAAAAGGTAGAGTTTCCTGTTTCGTCATTTTTGAAAATGAGATTAATTATTAATTGCGTCGTTGTTTTACTGTTGTAGTGCATTGCGTTTTTGAGTTTTGCGTTGTAGTGTATATATATTTATAATATTTGCGTCGTCGTAATAATATAAGAAAACACAGTGTAGTTGGATTGTACTTATCTAGTTAGGTATCTAACTGATTGCTTAGTTAGTTAGAACATCTTGGTCAGGTAAGGGTTGGATTCGTTTTTTTGTGCACCCTTGTTTATAGGTGGGCCATCTTGGGGACAGTGCATCCCATCCCGGCGATGTAGGTCCCGGCGACGTACACCCCGGCACCAATTTTCCGGCTTCAAGCCATCCCGGCGAACATTACCATACCGGCATCGATCATCCCGACGATTTATACCCGGCGACGACCCATTCCGGCGATGACCCATCCCGGCGACGGCCCATCCCGTTAGATTACACAATTTGTAAACCGTGCAGTAATTAGTTCAAATTCTTCCTGTAGTTATTCTCCAACATGGTAAGGGCGTGTACGATGTCTTCAAGTACAAATGCTACGGAAGCACTCATTCCCTCAGCGTGCTAAAATGACACCGCTTGCGCTTGGGGATGGATGGATCTATAGAAAATTTTTTACAGGATTGAAAAGAAACACTCAAAAGAATTTTCTTGACCTTAAGTTTATTTTTCATTCCCGATATGACCCAATTTTTGCCATCTTACCTGTAACACCCTTTATGAGAAAAATTACGTTACTTTTTTATTATAGATGGACGAGCTTCAGAACTTAGATTTAGAGCAGTTTCTCAGGACTAGAGGAGTTTCAGAGGAGATAATAAGTAAATTCAAATCGGAAAATGTAATTGAACAATCACATGAAAACAATTGACTTTTAGTTTATAATTTTAGATTGATATTGTGGCTGTGCAGGTAATGCATGAAGATGAATTTAAAGAACTTATTCCGAAGAGCGGGGACAGAGCAGCCCTTAAAGAATTTAGTAGACGAAAATTAGCACCCAGGAAACAAAGTTTAATTGAAAAATTAAAAGATAAAATAGCAAAAGCGAATAATACAAATCTAGCTCAAACTCCAACCTTAAAACATAAAAGAAAAGCAACAAGAGTTGTACAAGTTGGATGGATGAATTTTAATGAGCAGAATAAAAAGTTTCAGCAAGTTAGGCTTAATAAAGGAGGAGGAACTAGAAGTATAAGTGTTGATAGAGATTGCCAGGTGAAAATGATTTTAGAAAAAGCGATTGAGATATTTTTTCCTAATGGAATTTCTCCCAGTGGACCGGTAAATAGTTTTGAGTTCAAACTACTTGATTTTAAACAACATGAAATAGACCACAATATGAGAATTCAAGACATGTTTGAAGTTACTGGTTTAAGTAAATTAAGGTTTTATTTGGCAAGCACCAGTTCCAAAATTTGGTGTAGTTCGACTAACAATAATATACCGTCTTCTTCATTGCCAATAACAGTAGGTAAGCTTAAAATACAAGGAAGTTTTTAGGAAGGAAACTGTTACAAGTTAACACAAACTTTCATTTAACATACTATATGTATTTTTGAGGGCATGTGATTTTGATTTGCCAAACCTAATTAGGTTCCATAACTTGCAACTCATTTTATTGTTTTATTGCTAGTGTTGTAAGTAATTATTGTATCTAGTATTTCTCTAAAAAAATCTTTGTGATAAAGTTTTATTTGTGATTAATGTTGTCACCTAATGTTAATATTGTTTATTTTTAATATTTGCATTGGGGAAGTGAGTGGTATGCCAGTTAATTTGAGCAAATCATAATATTGTGAAATTTCAAAACCTTCACTTTTTCTTGTTTTTATCGGTTTTGTGAACATTGTGTATTTAATGAGTTAATCAAGTTCTATTTCTGAATGTGCTTCATGTTTATTGCATACGTGTTACCTTTGTTATTTTTTAGAATCAGACGACGATGTAGCGGTGTCGTCGCCAACTCATGCTTCTAACACTGAATTTCTAGCTCCAAATGCAGAAGTAAGTTTATATTCTTATTTTATTACCACATGTTTATACATTATGTCGTTCGTTGCTTATTATGCGGGTGATCATCGTTATAAAACAATGCAGTTTTTTTTCATTTTCTTCGTGATAAGAAAAAATCTTAATCCTTATAAATTATTATAATGGACAATTTTCAATTCATTCCTTATAAATTAAGTAAATTAAAAAAATTTTAAAGTCCAAAACCTAGCCAACTGCGGAATTTTAAAGTTTTCAGATAAAGTTGTAGTAGCGATTAAGATACAGCAAAAAAAGTATTAACAAAAGTTGTTGCAAAAGATGAAAATATCTCACATAAGAAATTTCGCTGAAAAATTCAAATTTTTAACTTTTTTACATTTTCTCAACACTTTTTACAAAGTTCACTAAGAGTGCCGTGAAGTAAACAACTGAAGCATAGAAATGTCATTGCATAGAGCAGTGAACTTGAGTGACAGTGTTTGCTGTTCCTAAAAAGGTAGAAATTATTCGATTTGGATGACTTAATCGAAAGTTACGATATGAAAACTTTCTTAATAGGTATTGCTACATTTCTCTTTAATCAAATTTTTGCGCTTCACAAAACGTTGAGTAGTTTTATTGTATGGCAATTCGTAAAAAATTTAAAAAAATAAAAAATTCGAATTTTTCAGAAAAGTTTTGCATGCAGGATTTTTCCTTTTTCCTTTTTTTCCTTTTTCTTAATATCTTTTTTCTCTATATTAATCGCTACTGTTACCTACTTTACCTGAAATCCTACTTTTATCTGATTGCAGTTGGCTACGTCTTTCACTTTAACGATATTTTGTATTCTTAATAAAGATGCATCTTAACGTCCTAAAGCTGCGTTCGGTTTGGTGCTCTGGAGGGGTCTCGGAGCTTGGTTGTCATGATTACAATTATTGGCAATAATGAATACCATGGCAACCAAGCTCTGGGAGCGCTCCAGAGCATAAAACCGAACGCAGCTCTACATAACCAGTAAAAATTTTATACTGATTGCTTTGAAAATACAAAAGTTATTTAGGTGTCTACATCTAAAATGAAACGCACTGTATCATCATGCAAAAAAATTTAATTATGTATTATAAAATTAATCTTTAATATCCCTGCTTTACCAAACAATGAAAGCATGGACTATAAAAATGATAATTAAATTCAATAGCAGATGGATTTGGCAACCGTGTTTACAAGAAGTAAACAAAGTAAGTAAAGAAAGGGTACAATAACTGGTTTACTCCGTCAACTTAGTAATTTTGCAACGCCTTAGGAAAAATATCAAATTTTGACAGATAATTCAAATAGTCTTGTCAAATAACATTTGAGAGAAAGTTTTGACGCATAATTGTCTCTTGGATTTATTGTTTGTTGCTGCTTGAAAATTTTACTCATGATATTTGTTTTGACAAAATCACTTGCTTGTCAACAAATACCATTTGTTAAATGATCAAGCAATGAACATTCATACCAGTTGAAAATTTTGCTAATGAATAATTATACAACCATGAAGGTAATAAGTAGTTAACTACCGTTTTTTTGTTTTAGGATGAATGGATAATGTTTTCTGATCGTTTAAGTCCAGATCTTCCATTAGGTAGATAATAGAAAAATTACATAAGTAAATTGGGAACAAATGTAACATTTTCAGAAAACACACAATCTAGTACAGTATTGCAAAGTCATTGCAGTTTACCTGACACAAATGAGTTGACTGTGTTAGTAAATTCTATTTTGGACAGTTGCGACAAAAATTCTACTTCAACAGCAGATAACGAAGTAGCAAATAGAAATAAATTCATGGAAGTAGATTACGAGGATCCAACAGATATTGAAGAATTGTTAATGAAAATAAATAAACTAATAAACAGTTCTGTTATCAACAAGGTAAATGTTTGTCGTGAACAGGTGTTTCAAGGTTTTGTGCGATCAGTACGAAGACCAAGATTCTCTGAATTTAATAAATTTTCTGTGAAATTTGCTGATGTTGAAGGAATTGCAGAAGGTGCTATAGATGAGGGTGGCCCTACCAGAGAAATGTTTCGAATAGCTTTGCAAGAAGTACAAAATAGTTCAATGTTTACAGGTAGGACACAAAAGCACTTGTGTCTATCTGACAAACATCTGAACAAAAACGAGTATTTTGAGGTTGGAAGGTTGATAAGTTTGTCTCTAGTACATGGTGGACCAGGTCCTAGGTTCTTTTGTGATACATTATTTGGTCTTATTGCTAACATAAAAGTGCAGCCGACTTTAGAGGATGTAATTCCAGAAATTCAAGTTGAACTTGCTCAGCTCAAAGATGCGACAGAGCTGAGTGTCATGCAAGATGTCGTACTATCTAGCAATGTGTTTTCTATTGCTGGCTTTAAGTTTGTAAAGAAAGCCGAGGACAAATTGGACATCATAAATGGTATGTTGTATGTATCTTTTATTTTTTTATTTTTAAGTGATGATTACAACTTTTGCAAAATCTAGGCAATATTATTATTTCTATTATACTTAAAATGCAGTGTGAAACTAAAATCTAACAAGTCAATTTTTAGGAACTTTAAAATTTTATGCCGTCAATGTTATTCATGAAGCGTTGGGACAGCTTCTAAATGGTCTAAAAACTTGCAACATACTAGAACATATTCGCCAATATCCGAACTTGTTCAAAGATATTATGTGCAGTAAACCATCTCTAACTGCAGAGCGTTTAGAAAATCTTCTACTCCCAGAATGGAGTGAAGCTGGATCAAATAGAAGACATATTGAGAATCGTGTCATTACCTACTTTAGAGATTATATCATAGATTGCGAGGGTACGTACTCAACTATATAGTTTTTAATTAAAGCTAATTTAACATATTTTAGATTCAGAATTGATTTCTTTAAACGAAATTTTGGCGTTTGCGACTGGTTTAGATTCCATACCTCCTCTGGGTTTCCAAATCAGCCCCAAAATAATATTTTTACATGACGAACCAGCATGTAAATTTCCAAAAGCAAACACCTGCAGTATAGAATTGAAATTACCAGTATGTCATAATAATT
This sequence comes from Photinus pyralis, assembly GCF_008802855.1. Lineage (NCBI taxonomy): Eukaryota > Metazoa > Arthropoda > Insecta > Coleoptera > Lampyridae > Photinus > Photinus pyralis. Next base: position 28,346,054 of record NW_022170738.1, on the reverse strand, counting down.
ATGATGATTTCAAGTTGGACATGGATTTTGGTATTGGCAATGCAGTGGGTTTTGGTTTTGCATGAGTTTGTAGGGGTAATTAAGTTCTTAAAATAACTATTTTGATTATATTTTCAGTAGTTGTAACATAGTAGTTTACTACCTTACTACTTGTAATATAAAATGTATAACATTTTGAATTATTTTGTATTATTACAAACTATGAGACTACATTTTTTGTTTTATACATGTATTGCTTTGTTTGTCATTTTCTGTTTAATATGTATATGTATTGACAGACACACACACGGTGTTCTATGAATTCTAAGGACCAAATTGTAAAGTGGTGCCAAAAATGTCAACAAATTCACTTATTGGACATCAAAACAAAGCGTTTGGTCTTTTTCCGAAAGAAATTCGTGCATAAATAAAGATTTTCACTCTGAAGAGTCAAATTATTGTGAAGTAGTGCCAAAAATTTCATCAAATTCACTTATTAGACATCGAGACAAAGCGTTTGGTCTTTTTTCCGAAGAAATTGTTGCATAAATAACCTTAAGGGTGAAATTTTGAAGTGGTGCCAAGAATGTCATCAAATTTACTTATTGGACATTGAAACAAAGGGTTCAGTCGTTTTCCCGAAGGAATTAGTGCACAAATAGACTTTAACATCGCTGGTCACAAAAGTAGGGGGGTGGCAAAGCCTTTTTCGACAAGGGGAAACCTGATGCATGTAAGTTGTCACATAGGGAAAGTCCGAAGTCGATAGGTTAGTTAAATGTATTATTTTTACGTTCTCGCTGCATATAAACCCTCGCAACTTTTGACCCGTGCTACAAATCAATAGCAAACTGTCTGAATGTTTAAGGAACCAATTTATTTATTTATTTATATGTTCGGTGGTAAGTGGCCAACAGCCGAAGTCAATTACAGGCTCACATTATTTCATAAATATTGGTGCATTTTTAAAAGAGTTATCGTGCACACAGGCGGGTAACGCTACAAAACCATAAAGGGTCCTTAATATAATATAAACCACGGGTAGAGGATTTTCCTAAGCCTCCTCACTTATATTCCTCAACGCGGCGCGTCTCTGGAAATAATACTGCTTGGCATAGAAAAACGTCTTCTCTATCTTGCTTTATAATTACTATTTCAGTGCACATCATAAATGAAGTTGATGTGGTAGGTGTAGTGCCTCCACTACTCTTACAAAAACTTGGTTAAATTTAACATAAAATTGGCGAAATATGGTGTTCACTGGCATCAATTAAATATACATAATATAAATTAACTAATGATGGTTTTGGCCACATGGGTTGGATACTGAAATAATTGGAATTCCAAATAAAAATAATAGTCTTTATTTGCGCATATACAAAAAGGTTTACTTATAAAAAGTATTTTTACATGCAATGTGCTACAATGCAACAATGATGCTTCAACGCCAATTTCTACCGATGCTTAAACTCTACAATGCAAAGAAGACATAAATCATGTGGTAGTGATAAAATTTTCTAAAAATGATAACGCAAGAATTTTCTCTAAATGCATTAAGTGGCAAAATATGGTAGTAATTGGTGCCTTAAATTTAAATATAAATCAACTGCATCTGTTGAAGTTTTAGGCATAACATATCCATTTTCACTCATTATTATGACACACAGTTCATAAAAATCATCATCACATGGACAGTTATGAAACAAACACTGTTCTTCATAATCACCTATATCTGCACTACTCAAATTACATAAGTAATCCTTGGTTCCATATACCTCGGGGATGTTATACATTATAAAAGGTTTTCCTATGGGTGAAACTGCATTTCTGGACCTGGATATTTGATGTAAATCCCATTCCATTGCTACAGTATCCAATTCTTTCTGTAATCATAAATAATTAATATTAACACATGACCACTACTGAAAATCCTACCTGGATAATACTCATAAAGCAGAATTGAATGAGGGATTTATCTAAGAAGTTTCCTGAATATAAACCATCATCTTTCAATTTATGAAATAAATTAAGCCAATATTGTGAGTGATGTTTCCTTAATATAGACCACCAGGCCTCGATTCTTTGATTATTTGGACTTGTACCATATAGAAACGGTGGTAAGCTATAATGGGTGTGATTCTCCCCCAATTCTCTCAGATGGACTTGAACTTGACGTACGATCCCATTTTCGGTACCAAGATCTGCACGAACAGTTTGAGGACATCCTCCGAGGTCTTTAATAATTTGTATATAATAACCACATATAATACGAGGATCATTGCTATTTCTTCCAGCTTTGAGCCATACTATTTTACGTGAAAACCCATCAATACAACCGCTAACACATATACCAAAAGGTTTCAATTTATCGTAGCAATCAATGTGCCATAAAAAGTTAGGACCTTTGTTTTTATATTGTCTTCGACGTAGTCTTCTTCTTCTACGTATTTCTATTCCGTCTGGATCAACAATGTGTAAGATTGAACGTACTACTTCTTGAGATACGACAAAACCATTTTGTATGCACTTCAGATGCATCCAACGATACCCGTGGAGTTGCCCGTGATTTCTGACATTTTCCGTAATGTATGCTATCACTTCATCAACATTCGTGTAATATTTCCTTCTATACAGCTTGAGTTGATGCAGCTTTCTTCTTAGGTGACGTTCACTTATAAAAATGTTGTGCTTATCTGCTAAAAATGCCAGGATCTCCGACTGCTTGAGACCCATTAAAAAATAAACTGTAATATAAGAGTATAAATCGGACACACCCTCCATCTAAAAAAAGTACATCAAGACATAAGTATCAACAACAATACTCACACTTCCGCAAATGTTATACAAAACACCAGTGGTTATCTAGAAACCACCATAAAACAAAATCATGTTATTTTTATTAGGTGATCATGACCTCAACTCGCGACGATCGGCCCGAACCGAACCAACGAAATTGTTGTGTCTCTACTACCTACCTTTTCTTAATTCCCAGTTACAACTGGGATTTATAAATGTGTGGAAGATTTTTTATAATTCCCAGTTGTAAGTGTAAATTATACTAATTCCCAGTTACAACTGGGAATTAGTGCTAATTTACAGTTACAACTGGGAATTAGTGCTAATTCCCAGTTACAACTGGGAGTTATAAAAAATCTTTGTATATGTCCTTTCCAAAGCTTCGTAGTTTTATGAGTGGTGTTGTTGACCACATATCATTGCACAAAAGCCCACAGCATTATTTATTTGGCGGCCAACGTGGGGCTAGAGTATCATTTATTTGGCGCCCGAAACGCGAGGCAAATCAGGAAAACGCGTCAATTTTGCTTAATTAAATTCAGATTAGGCAAACTAGGTTGTACCTAGGGTTGTACTGTAACATTATTATGGTACCCAAACAATTATTTGGCGAGGGTTTCTTGCAGGAATAATTAAAGGGTGGGTAGGGGTAAGTAGGGTTTTAAATAGAAAGAAGCACTTTTAAAGTTAGTGAAATTAAGAAGAGATGGATTCAAAGCTCGAAAGTGGAATCGAAGTACCAACCGAAGTTGGCAAGGAGATAATGCCCGGTTCTGTTGAAGAAAACGGAGAAGTGTCTACAATGGAGTTGATGACCTTACAGGAAGGGTATCTCGCTTCGCTTGTAGAGTTAATATAAATGCAGTCAAGAAAGTAAAATCGATCCCGATGCGATCAAAGAATAAAATGAAAAGGGTAAAGAATCGAATGGTGTAAATGAAGAAACAAATGATATAAGGGAGGAAACAATAGATGAAAATGGAGCAATGGAAAACGTATCTGAAGAACGAAATGGGAGTACAGTAAAAAAAAAGAGAGATTATGGAAGTAAATTCAACCACTGAGGATACAAAAAAATTCTGATGAGACTGATGCCAAGACGGAAAGAAGAAATGAAACTAATAAGGTTGATAGCGTAGAAGGTACGAGTCAAGAAAAACAGAATGAACTGAACCAGGACGAGGACGAAAGTGTAAATTTTATAGAAGAGAAACCGAATCAAGACGAAGTAGAAGTTGAAGATTATCAACAAGAGATTCAAGGTGGAGTATAGGAGAAAGAAGATACATGGGGTTAAGTAGAGAAAGGGGTTGAGTATCTAATTCTGAATGATTCTCGGTATTTGACGTATTCAATGACAACGCGCGTTGCGAGTAACAGGATTTGTTGTTGGGCTGTAATTTTACAAGAGTATTCGTTTGAACTCAAGTACGCAAAGGGAAAAAACAATGTAATCGCGAATGTTTTATCAGGGAAGGAGCTAGGAGGAAAATATTATCTGTTAGGTAAATGAATAAGGGAGAATTTCTATTGTAAAAGGGATTTAGGAGTAAAAGTAAAGTAGAATAAAGGTCATTTTATGCACCTTTGGAAGGGATAAAAATTTTAGAAATCAAGGTGAATTAGGTCTATTAAGAGAAGAATTATAAATTGTAATTATTTGAGTGATTTAATTAAAGATGGAAAGAGTAAATTCATTTCAGTAACTACGAGTCTACTTAATGTTTGTGATTTTTCCAGAAAGATCCTGGCTAAGTTTAGATAATGGAGAAAGGACAAAGGTTAGAACAAAGTTTAGGGATGATACATCATGTCCGGATGTTGAAGGCTAATCCCGACATATTTGAAGGGAGTGAAACAACCATAATTTCAAAGATTTGTTTTGTTTAATTTTTATTTTGTGTTCAATTCAATGGGGGAAATGTTGTGTAAACAGTTCTGAAGTTATTTTGTTCTAAAGACAAAAAATAATGACGGGATACCCTGTATACGAGAGTATTTACGAATAAGCACAGAAATGGTTTATTTCATTTGAATTTGATTTTCCATTTTAGAATTGTTTGTAATTGCGTAATGTTGGTTGTTTAACTTTATCGCTTGTGTAAATTGTTTATTTAGATTTGTGTATTTAATTGTAAAATGTAAAATTGCGTGTAAAAATGTAAGAACATCTAGTCAAATTTTGTCTATTTTATAAAATGTTATTGTGTTAGCAATAAGCAGAACTTTTGATATCACGGAAAAGATAAATAATTTCAACGAAAATTCACATTTGGCGCAGATAAGATAATGCACGTGTGTTATTTGTTAAAAACCGCAAGAAAGAGGTTTATTTTATTATGGAAGTGGTGTTTCGGTAAATACTGTAAGCGAGAGGCTGCGGTTAGCTGTCTCGCGACGCCGACGCGACGGTTGGAAAAGAGTGTACGTCTCTTTACGCTATTTTTACGCGGGTAGTTTACCCTGTTTGATTTATTGAAGACGCATTTTGTATTTATTATGATAATTTTGTACAAAAGCAAGTAAACAAAGTCGTGTGCGGAGTTTAAAGTGTTTTTTTTAGAAACAGTTTTAGTGCACCATGATGCCTTATGTTCAGATCCTGAGTTATACCTTTCCCACCGCCCACGCCACCGATAGTTTCTGTAATCGTATTCAATAGGCCAGTTCGTTTATCATGAAGATTTGTGTCCTAAGAAAAGTGAAGTTCAGAAGCTGTCCGTGTTTGTGTGGTGTTAAGGGCGCCTTGTTTGTCGCAAACCGTTAAACGATCAGATTATTAGGATTATTAAAAGAGGAGAAATACTGTAAATAATTTTAAGATTTCCTTTTTTTTCGGGCGCCTGTGTGCGGGGTAATTTGTCCAAACAAGCTTGGCAAACTACTCTTTCTTTCGGGGATTTTGCTTTAATTTTCTAATTGTGTCGGAATAAATTTATTGTCAATCAATTAATTGTGTGTTAAGTTGAATCTGTTGTGCGACCCGTATAGAGTCTTTACGTCAGATTTTTCGTATCCAAGATTTATTTCAGGAGTTGGTAAAAATTTGCTTAGTAAATTATTTGGCATTTCGAAACTTGATCGAGGCGATTGAGTCTTCCAAATTATTAACTTCAATCAATATTGGGATTTTTCTTTGTAGCAGATGCCTGATATGTATGAGGAGGAATTAGAAATTTCTTAAAGTCTTTCTATTTTAAGCTGTTTGGACGCGTGGGTGAGATAGTTGACCACATACCATTTGCACACAGCAATATAGTTCAAGATACGAGGGAAACTTGGAAGAATTTGAGAGGACCTTAAAAATGTTGGTGGAACCCGAAGAACTACTGAGGATGAACTGAGAGGAACAATGCATTTTATGAGGACTTTATGGAATATTGAGAGAAATGTGATACTAATAATGGCACTGGAGTGCAACTTGATGAGAAGGTCGAAAGGGATTAAACGTAATATGAGACCCTAACAGTAACTTTGGAACTTCATACGAACGTAAAAGAGGCGTTTAGAAAAAGAGAACTTGAAAGGACTAGAGGAAAACTATTCGGGAACTTGACGGTAAGAAGAAATTGAAGATAAGTTGAACAGAATGAGAGACACTTGAGAAGAAATTGAGAAACACTTTAAGAAGCCTTGTCTAACCTCCGATGAACTTCGTCAGAATTTCATAGGGATGACAGAGAAATTGAAAAAGAAATCGCATAGTGAACGTGAAAGAAATTTGAAGAAAACTTGAAAGGTATTTGAGAGGAAAACGAAAATTTGACAAACCTGTAAGAAATTTGGGAAGAAGAGTTGGAGGAAAAGTTCGATTAGTTTGGAGTAAACTTGGGTTAAGGACAAACTGTGGTTTGCAAAATTTTAGCTAAATCGCTAAACGCAAAGTTATTAAAAACATTACACAGTTTACTGCTATTTGATTTTGACCTCGGTCTCGGGAAAGAAAAAAAAATTAATGGTTACCAACTAAAACTAACTTTAGTAGGTTGCGCTAATTTATGAAATCGTAAATTTCAGTTTATTTTCCAGTAAGCAGATCATATAAATTTGATTTTCGCCGCATTTCCCTGCTGGAAATCTTTGGCTTCTAGTGATGACAGGAAATGCAATGTTTAGATGGTGTAAAGAAATAACGAATTATATAAGGGTATCATATGAGCTAATTTTGATTACGATTAAGCAATGGCGGTGTAAAGCTGGTGCAAAATTATTCTTCTTTGAATTTACTGCGCGAAGTAACATTTCATCTAAAACATTGGCATAGGCAGGATTGAAATGTGGGAACTTTTTATACTTGTGCTTTATTAAAAGCTTCGAAATGTGCAAATTGACCTACATCCGTGGCCATAAATCAGTTTCTAATAAAAAAACGGAGTTCGTACGTTCAATCTTTGATTTATTATGGAATATTGCATACCCAATGCGCAAACAAAAACTGAAATTATTACATTTCCTTTTTTAACGAAGCGATAAATTAAGCTTACCGAGGTGTCTTTTAGTGTTGAAATCAATGTAGACAGGCGATTAGTGCAAAAAAATTATTGGCTCTTCGATGAAAACGCTACACTCCTTGCAAAACGATTCAATGGGGATATATCCGTAAGTGATACGTGGCATGTCCTTTATGAGTTCCCTAGAAGAGCATCGTTACACGCACGTCACGCCTCAGTGTGACATATCAACAGTTTATCCATTGATTTTCTAAGACAGTACACGCACTAGCTCTCCTTCTTTGCTAAGTTGTGCTAACAATCCTCCTAAAGAAAAACGATCGTGTCAATCGTGCACTCCTATTTTATTTATCAAGTGGAAGAATTGCGTTGCCGTCTCCAATAAATTGCGAAAGCGAATACGGACTAAAGGACATTTACATGGCATTAAGCTAAAGAGTAATGTAGGACGTCTACAACGGTAGGGACAATATACATCAAGTGCAGTTCAGGAAACTACGACACAAACAATTTTAAAAGCTGCTAGCGTGTCAGCACAGCTCCCTAATGAACTACTAGTGAAATAATCTTGATTGGGTTGTTTTATGTCTACTTATAGCGAACAGGAGCATGCATTGTGCAGTAATGAGACGTAAGTTGGAGATGTTCATTATCGAACTGTCTAGTTAATTGCTAATTATGGTTTCACGTTCTCGGTTGATAAAGGTTAAAGTGTCTTAACAGCAGGAGAAATCGATGTGTAGTAAAAATAACGGTTACAATAAGGCAAGACATTGATTGGGGGTTGATTTCTTTTCTTTTCGTAAAATCTTTGCAAATTTAGATAAACCTTATTAAAAAGATCGGGGTGGATTTTTTGACAGTAAAACGGTTAAAGCTCACTGCGACCTCAGCCAAAAAAGAAACATATGAAATGTTTTCAATGCTTTACCGTGTATACAGGATGTTCCAAAGGCTCGATGTATCATTTTATAGGACGTCATGTAGTCCGCTCGAAAACTGGAGGGAAAATCACATAAGAATATTGAAGATATAAAGTAGTGCAGTTTGATGAAAAATAGTGGTACACTCATTGCATTTTGCTAACGAAAATCGAATCATTTCAAAAAATGTTTCTACTTTGCAAGCAGAAAGTGTATTTGGAATAATCAGCAAAAGATGCTTCACACTACACGAACGCAAATTATATCCTCACTATAGGAGTTAACGGTGAAATCCGTCCAATTAACTACTTCCGAATCCGAATATATAAATGATGGCAATTCAAATTCCATGCGTTCTAATTCAGTGCTTTAGCTGTTTGTTTAAGCGGTTTACGACACAAAGAGACAGATGAAGGTTGACAACCAAAAATCACGGCCGATGGAGCCATCTATCAAATTGCTTTAAATGGTAATAATGCTTTGCAATGATGAAGAATATAATCGTTACAACTGTATGTCCATAAGCACCATACTAACTCTGGAGGTGGGAATGCGCTTTAGCTACGTTTATTTTTAAGATACAAGTCCGCATTTCTTACTACACATGAAAGATCGAGTAAAAAGGTAAAAAATACGTATTTTACATAATGATTTCTCGCATCCAGTGGCGTAGTCAAAAAAATTTTGGACCACCGTTTCTGAGATTCGACGCATAATATTTTTTAAATGCAACACTCTGTAATTAAATTAAAAAAATTACGTAAAGAACGCACAAGTGAAAATCCTAATCGACGTGTCCGGGCATTTAAAAATTGTAAACAAATTTCTTCCTTGCATTACGAACGTACGGTATATCATACAGCTTACATTTTTGTGACGTATCATTAATCATCGAGACATAATTTTTTGCGGACTCGTCAAAAATCGAGAAGATTGAGTACCTACTTACCGTTTCTCCACTCCACCCAATTTTCATTTTAAACAATATACACAGAAACGCACATGAGATAATATGCAGAATCATGCAAGTCTATCAACTGACTGAATAGTAATAAGCAATAAAGTTTCAATCAATAAAAATGACACACACTCGTGATTTGTATCGCTTGACTGCATGCAGGATATCATATTTGAAATTCACATCAACTTCTGGAACATGCGCTTCTTTTAGTGGAAACATGGCAATATATTTCACTTCTGTTTCAGACGATGTTCTACACAAGAGAAAAAAAAACCTGACAGAAAATCAGTAGATTTCTCTTCCGAGAAGGGGCACGGACTGTAAACTTGAAGAATTAGGTTTTCGGGTCGAAAACTTATTCGGTTGAGAACATTTTGGAAACGCTCCCTTTGTATGAGTACAATGAAAGGCTGAAATTAACGCGATGACGTTTTCATTTTTTCCGCAACGAAGCAAACCTCACTTAATTGTAATACGCGAATAAATCAGCGCAACATTCTATAAATCGATAGCCTATTTAGACGAATTATTGACGTAGTTCGATGGTGTGGAAATAATTAAGAAAACACTTGAAAGATGGAATACCATCTTCACTTCTATGTTTTGAGGTTCCAAACTCATTCAACCGTTTCTGTGTTAAACGGTAAAATTCTACGAATAATCCCTGAAAAATTCTGTGTAGGTATATAATATCCTTTTGCTAATAGAGGGTACCTATAGCTAATTAAGTATGTAAAAAATTGGTTTGAGAGGCGGCCGAAACAAAATTGTTCTTTCTTGCTCAGTTGAGAGGTGCGTCATGCGAGTTTTGGAACTTTCGGAAGCATAAGAAGTCCCAGAAGAGGTACGTTTATCTCTCTCTAGCAGCAAATTTTTTTGGGAGACTTAATTTACACCCAGTATAGTTTGGAATACGAAAAACCTCTTATATTGCTCTATTATGGAGTAGCGAAATTCTATTATAAAAAGCTTTCGAAATATTAGAAGACTGCTCAGAATCCTAGGTTGAGCACCAACCACTAGGAACTTTGTTTCCATTTTTTTGGGTAAAGTCAAAAAATCGCCCTAGTTTTTGTAAGGGTTAGAAAACAACTTGCTAGAAGCTAGAAAAACTTCCAGAGCGCATCACAGCATATACAAAATTCAAAATGTTTCTAAATTAATGCTTACAGAAAAATGCCTTCTGAGCCTCCCTCGGTGTTTTACTCCTCTCAACCGCCGCTATCTCCGTCACTATAATTCATGGTGCCCCCCTCTTAAGGCGGTGAAATTTAATGGCCGTCTGACACACCTTCAAGCTTTACGTTACCTATTACAAAAAATTCCAGGACTCTAGAACCATTCCAATAAAAGTAGTTTAACACGGTAGAAGTGGTTCCGGACGGACAGACGAACAAAACACAACAAAATACCAGATTTTTTTACTTTTTGGAAATGCATTAAAAATTTTACTACCTTGGAAGTGCCATCTGACACAGAACTACAAAAAACTTTAGTAGATAGTGTTATTGCATTCTTTCACCTGAAACACAATATTAAAGATTAAAGAGCATTTAAAAAGATTTTCAGAACCATAGTACAGTTTGTTACAATACAGGGATTGAAAACCCTCGAGCATACCATTTAATATTGAATGTTTACTGTAGTGACGATTTTTTCAAAAGTTATTAAGCTCCATGTGATTTTTTTTTTTAATTCCTCATGTAATAATAATACTTGGAATTACCCTGATACGAAAAAAGATGGTGGTTCTCTCTCACACAAAATACCTCTCGCTCCAAAGCACCCCTTCCTTGCACTCCTTAATAAAAAATCGACAAATCTCGAATTTACTACAAAAAACTACTCATCCTTTTACTCACATATAAATTTGATTGTCTCTTTTAAAATACATATCCTGTTATTGAGCCATACATAACTCAGCTGAGTGGTCACCCCTTTTTATCCTACATCGTCGAACATGAACCACCCGTTCCTTAAGGATTTGATTTTCTTTACTATTCAAACATAAATGTAATTTATAGTATTTTACATTATTAGCCAAGGTAAGTGAGTTTTTACTGGCGATAGGAGAAGTTGACTAGCGAGCCGTTAGGCGAGCTTGTCATCTCCTAGAGCCAGTAAAAACTATTACCTGGCGTATAATGTACAATATTTTATTTGTTACTCATTTGTAAACAATAGTAAACGTAAATAATTAGTTTTTAAATTGATCTTGAAGAAATGTCTAAAATATCATGTTATCCATGTAACAGAGACTTCGCATTAATTCTGGCCAATGAAATTACTAGATTACTAACTTGTAAAATTTTTACAGGTCTGCTGTCAGTTTTACAAGTCTGCTGTCAGTTTTACAAGTCAGTAGCGTTTAAACATGACGTTTACCCGTTTGCGTTTTGTCTTGTTAATCAACGTTTACAACTGAGTAACAAATAAAACTTTTTTCACCCTTAGAGTCACGGAAATGGATTGAATACAACACTAGAAAAAGGATAAGTTTACCTTATTTCATTGCTCTCGAAAATTACTGCGTAGTACATTCGATTACAGGACAATTTTACTAGTGTTCGATTAAGGCCCTTACTTTTGGAACTCCTTGAATGGAAAATTCTGGTACTCCTTAGAAGAAAACGATTCTCAGCAATTGTTAAACAAAAAGAAAACTGCGTCATAAAAGTTTCCGTTGTGCCCAATTCCAAAATCGAAAGTTCGTGAAACTGTTATCAAGAGAGGTAACGTCAGCAGTCAAGTTACATCGTAGCAAACAATCTTTCTCTATTTCCTCTCTACTTTCACTATTTTTAAAACATACGCCTACAGTATGGTGTTCTTGGTTTCACCTAGCGGTTCTCACCTGATAACAAGCGGACCCAAATCACTAGAAAATGAGAAAATGAGACCTAATCTCCTGTCAACGGGGCGCCAACTACTTTTCGGTGCAATCATCTGATATCAACTGATAACAAACTTTTTTCGGGAGCAATTAATCGGTCACAACTGCATCCGGCACTCGTTGAGTTAAAAAAATGTTGATCGACCAATTTATAGAGAAACCATTGACTTGGAAAACCATAAAGTAACAAAATTTTGGAGTAAACAGTCCTCTATCCAAACTAACCTGAACCGCTTTTGCAACATACTTCTTTTTGGTTTTCATTTGTAAATCATTAAAACAATAAAGAGTTTTACAGAGTCCACAAACTGCAACGACCCCAGCCGTAAAAAGTGGAATTATTTCTTTGTCACGGATTGCAGGCCCTATAAACACATTATGTGTCGTAACGTGAGACTAATCTTATCAACTTCCTTTGTCATAACATTTTTTATTACTGTCGGGAAACAAAAGATAATAATTCATATAGCGTTTTGCTGAACAGCACTTCCCTTATAGACCTACTACAGAAATTAGTAGCTTTATGTGAGCTTGAAGGCCGTATTTTTATCTCACGTGACAAATCGAAGTCTTTTCATTCCTTGATGAGGACGAAACTGTGTTTTCTCAAAACCCAAACCAGCGATCATCAGTGAGTCGATTTAGCAAATGGAAAACCTTTGTGCTTACGTTCGAGATGAAGTGGGCGCAAAATTAGTTTTATTAGTCATCGCAATGGAAACGTGTCGAAGGGAGTATGGCAAAAAATTAAAAGCTTCCTCGTCCAATTTCAGAAGCATTTAACCCTATTCTAAAATGAATTCTGAAATGTTCGTGTAATAAACTGAGTCGAACTAACAAAAATATAGTTTCAATAAAAGGTTCACCTCAATATCTGTTATTTGGGGCAATATGAAAAATTTGTCAAATATTATTTCATATGTGACATTACGATCTACCCGATCGCATATTGAAATTTCCGGTATTACTTCCGGAATTGGAGGAAACTTTGGTTTTTCAAATGTAATGCCTACGTTTTTTTAAGATAAAGAGCAATCAATATTTTGTACGACAACATACAAAGGCATATGGTTCATATACACAAAAAATAGAGAAATTCGTGGTTCAATATTTAGAAAACTGATGAAATCTAGCATGCCGTGTGCTATATCACACAGAGAAGACCTACATCAATGTTTCGTTTTGGAGATTTCCTTTTGGGCAATAATTTCTACGCGTGTAACACAACAGACGCCTCGCATCCTGACACCACACGGCATGCTAGATTTCATAATTTTTGTAAATACTGAATCACGAAATTCTCCGGTTTTTTTTTATATATCAACCATATGCATATTTTATGTTGTCGCACAGAATATTGATGGCTCTTTCCAGGCATAGGTATTGCATTTGAAAAACTAAACTTGCATAGATTTTTTATTAAACTGGAAGTGATACCGAAAGTTACAATATGCGATCGGATGGATCGTAATATAACATACAATTATTCATGATATATTTTTTGTATCTTGCTAAATAAAAGAGATATTGAGGGGGCCCTCCTTTCTCGAAGGTGTTGTATACGTAATCATTTAAATCTTAATTAAGGAAGGCATTTTTCGGATTCAATCTCGTGTATGTTAAACGTTTTCAAAGTTCTCTCTTTCGGTGGTTTAGTTTTATCGCCTCTTTCAAGAGTTATTTTGTTTTAACAATAGATGTCAGGTTGCTAGATTGTATAGTTGTAGACGTTGATGTTTTATTACTATTACGGACATACGGGTTTTTATTTTCTGGCATGGAACTATTGATGGTGGGTGTCGTTTGAGGAGAGTTGGTTTCTGATATTTTAATTTTTTTGTAGTAATAACAGTGTATTTTTTTACCAATAATACCAAAATCCCAAATACAAAATATTCCCCCAAATGTTCAAAATTATTAATTACGTAGCTCAAAACCCTTAATGAATTAAATGTTCAATAATTGGGGGGGGGGGGGTGTCGATCACCCCTTTAATTACCTTAAATGATCTGAACCTTTTACTGGGAAATTATACTTTCTTTCTGCAGTTGACTTTGTCAAGATTCTATTGGAGATGGGCGCCTGATGAATTTCCGCGGGTATTGAGTGGTTGTGGTTTTTATTTTCTATTGTCAGGAAGAATTTCGTTGCCTAATGTCATTTATTAATAGCGTAATCCAAATTAATGCGGTCACTATAATTTTCGAAAGGGAAAAGTTTAATTCTGCATAAACTGCTACACTAAATAAAACGTTCATTCGCGATTAGGATAGATTTTCCATTAAACCTTTCTACGTAATTTCATACGAAACGTACTCTTTCTTAAAGGTTCTTTAGCACATTTATCGCTATTATCGTATAATCCCTTTTGAACGACCGTCTTTTATCGAATACTTGACCTTCTCAGGGTGAAAATACGCCATAGGATTTGAGTACCTACCACCATAGCAAAAACCCGAATGCTTTACCGCTTGATTACTTTTACTGAGCGCTACAATGGCTCAAAACTGAATCCCTTCAAAAATCTGCTACGGATTAGTCCCTACCTAATTAATAATTGACAACCCAAAATGGCGTTTTATTAATGAAATTGGGCTTTTTTGATGAAAGATTAATCTGATTCGCAGTGCACCACGAAGGACAATGGAGCTGGGGTTATAACTCAAAATCCCACGCACGTTTAAACTTAGAATTAAAATTCTTCCCGTAGATGTATTAATATGTTGAAATGATTGACCTCTCGATTGACCCTATACTGCAGACACCCTGTGTACTTTCTTCTACCCCAATAAATAAACCTGCATAAAATCAATTTGAAAAAATATACCACTTTAAATGCTTCCGTTAATATTGCTACCAGTAATATCGATAACGGACAAGAATTTCAGCTTTTCGTAATTTGGTTTCATTTCTATGGTTTTTAATAATTAGCGAACCTGACCCAAATATTCAAAGCTCACAAGTAATTCCTTGAATATAAAATTTAGTTCCAAATAACAACATCTCGGCAGAGCAGTAAAAAATCGTGTCATTCTACTGAGGAATATTCCTCCTTAGGGTTTGCCACATGTAATTCTCATGAAAGCTCTCCGGCCTTTGTCGTAAAAACTCACGGTCTTGAAATTGTAACGACTACACTGTTTAGTTTATTTAAAAAATGGCATGTTCTTATAAGGATAAGGTTTCTAATTGCGTCATTGAAGTAAATTAACCTGACTGCGTAGTAAATGACAACTTTACTACTAAAACGGCCGCCGTAGTTGGGAATTTCTGCATCAATATAACATCGTTGAGAATTGCGTTTCATAAATTATTTCGTATTGTATACGCAAAACTTAACGTTTTAATCACTACTTCAGAACACCAAAGTTTAGCATACACATCCCTATCACGTAACGTTTACGTGCGAACCTTAACCGAAGGAATTTTGTTTGCACACTTAACTTTAATGGAACAATCAAAAGTTCCTTGAATAACATTATTCTAGATTCCACCGCAGGATAATTGTTTCGGGTAGGTAATAAAAAACTGCAATTTGCAGAGACCGTGGGCTTCCCTCGTGCGTATGTGTCAAGGATCAACGAGGTGAAGTGATCTCGCCAAATCCGGTTGTTTGTGGAATGATTTGCGAAGATGAAAATTAAATTTCTAGGGGCGGAAGCGGTGCGTTCATTTATAAGTTCCCTTTTTGTGTGCACACGCCGTTAAAAACAACGGGAATCTATCTGAAACTGAAAATTAAAATATATTTTAAATCCTCGACGCGAACGTTGGGGTATAAAACTGTACTTCAACTTTCGTATTTGTCTGAAATTCGTCAAATGAGATTTTTTGGCAAGTGCAAGTGAGGACTGCTTGTGACCTATCCACATTTGTCAATGTAAATATCGAGGTAAATCTGGTTCCAATTATGTCAAATTTGGTAAGATAAATTAACCTGCAGGTTAAAACAGTAGCTTTAATGCTGAGATCTTAGGTTTGAGTTCTTCACAATTCCTCTACTCAAACTACAGTGACGCTCAAAATGTGACTATGATACACCCTTTCAGGATTAATTATTGTTCGTCGGACGATACTCAAAAGCAAATAACTTCTCTGCTCCCTTCCGTGCTTGCATTTCTGCATTCTCACACAAGTTGGTGTAGTACAGATTACAGTGACAAGCGCAACCATTCTTTACAGTTTCCGCTGCACTAACAGGGAATCACTAAGTAAACAGGAATTCAAATGTGACAGATTCAGAGGTTTCGTTTCTGGATCCATACTGCATGAGTACGGATCCATCCTGTACCCTTAATTCAAATCAGTCGTGCGGGAGAACAAAACAATCATTTTTTAAATTAAAAAAAGGGCTTAAAAGCTTCAAGATTTCCTGTTCAAATTGCACTGTTTCCCCTTCGTATTGTCTACAATTCCCCGGGTAGCTATTAAATCGGTAAGAAAATGCTGAAAAACGCAATGAATCCAACAACTTATACTGAAGAGTAGCTGCTGGATTCGATATTGTTGTAATACGTGTATGTGCGATGCCAAAATTAATTTCTTCCCACTTAATTATGGAGTAAACCAACGGAAGTTTGGGAACGAATTCGGATGTCTTAGGCAAGTATACATACTCTGCACGTTAATGTAACACATTTCGGGGTCGAAAGTTAGTAAGCAACGGGGGATCGCCTAAATCGCGTATGCCTTCACGGAACCCATCATAAATTTTCGATTATATTATTAAATTACCGGACCCGGGTTTTTAATAATAACAACCCTATCTGGAACGAAGGATAAACGTCGGTTTCAATCTTAAACACTAAACGGAAATTGATATGCTTTGATGAGCTTTCGTCCAAAACTGTCTAATAAAGAAGACATTATATGTTCAATTTTAATGGAAAAAATTGCGCATTATCCACTAGTGTATAGTATTTTGATTACTCAAATAAATATCCAAAACTCATCATCTCACATTGAACGAAAACTTTCGATACTGGCTGTGGCTTGAATAATAAACGTAATGCAACGATGGAAATAGAAAGAAGCGAAAAAATTTTTAACTAAAGGTAGTTCTGCGTTGAAACTGCCAAAAAGCTGATTTAAATTTTTCAATGAAACGCAACTCGGCGCTGATCTGGCTAAAAGCGACGCTTTTCTCGTTAACGTCCTATTTAAGGCGAAACCCTTCTTCCGATAATAAAAATTACAACCAATCATACACAGTTGACAACAAAACTATCCCATCAACGCACATTATTAGTCCAACAAAAATAGAGGTCGATTATTTTTCTAAATCAATTTGTTATCAGACTTCAAGTGATAAATCCAAATTTAAATAGATGTGAAGAAGATCTTAGGTCCAAAATTGAGTCAGTTTTTGAAGATATGATGTGGTGGTGTAATAAAAACAATCTAATCTTGAATGTGGACAAAACTGAAATTATTAGTCTTTCTAAAAAGAAGGTATTTGATGACGCATAAGCAATACAAAAATAGTACTTAGCCAAACGGTAAGGTTCTTAGGGACTGAGATTGATAATGAGTTAAAATGGGCTGCACACACTGATATGGTTCGAAAGAAATTAGCTAAATCATACTTTGCACTATATCAATTAAAAAATCTTTTGTCTGTTAAAGGGCTACTAAACACGTATTATGGTTTAGTGTACTCAAATTTAGCATACAACATTGCCATATGGGGCAGAACTCAAAACTTAAAACAATTATTAATAAGACAAAAAAGAATAATTCGCTTAATATTCAATCTTTCATTTAGAGCTACGTGTAAGCCTATTTTCATTAAGCATAAGATTTTAACTGTTCCTTGTATTTTCATATATAAAATTTTATGTCTAGTCAAAAAATATATCTTAAACAACACTGTTAATCCAAAAGATATTAATGGGTATAATACAAGGAGAAACCAGTTACCTGTACCTCGTCATAAAAAAAGTAGTTATGAAAGCACGACACTTTATTGTGGAATAAAGTTTTATAACAAACTGGACAATGCAACTAAACAGCTACCTCTGAAACAATTTAAAACTACAGTCAAAAATCTTCTTACATCAAAAGCATTTTACACCACACAAGAATATTTAATTGATCAATAAACAAAACATTCTATTTATAAACTTAGCTTGTTAATTATTTTTATATATTTTATGTAGTTTGTACGTTTGTAATTTTAATACTATATGTTCCAATGTTTTTATGTGATTTTATCTTTATCTTTTATCTATTTATTTAATGTATATGTGCCCTAAGCTTACGATGCAGTTTTTAGCAGTTTTATTGTAACGTGATGTCTGACTTGTCCTACATTCAAAAATGGATATATTGGATCAATAAAGATTATGATTATGATTATGATTATGATAAATTCTAGGAAAAATAAAATTTCATCTCTCTTAACTACACGGAAAAGGCGACAAATCACATCTACCGGTCCATTAAATTAAGCATTTACATTAGATAACAGATAAAGGCCCAAACATTTCCCGGAACTTTCTACGTTTAAATAAAATATAAACAAAAACAAGCTTGACCGCTTTCTTGTATAACACAATAATCTCCATGCCGTTACATAGACCAACGACAATTAATAAAATTAATTAGGAAAGTTAGTGAAACAAAAAGGACCCCCCTTGTCCAAGATGGACAGGATTTCCGAAAATTTTATCCAGCCGGACGAAATAAACCCAGAAATACTTACCACATTCATGGTTTTACGTATATTCATAGCACATGCAACGTTATGATATGGAAAAACGGTTAACTTAGCTTCTTAGTTATCCTATGTTTCATTTATGTGAAAATCTTTAGGCGATTTCAATGACAAGAGTCGCAAATATATTGGTGTCTCGGTAATATGAAATAAGAAAATGCTTTTGTTTACTTGGCATAGAAAGCCAAAATAAATTGCTGTGCTAACAACCTGGTTTTCAGGAAATTAATGTTGATGGCAGATAAAAGCACCTACCCTCAACGTAATTTTTAGAATTCTTGCCTTTATTGGCTCCCTCTGACTCATTAATTATCGTTTCCTGTTTTATCGGGCCTCTTTAAACCTCACCTAGCTTTCGTTCTGAAGAACATCGAATATATAATCGTCCTGTCGTTTTATTGATTCTACGTACTTACACTTATGTTTTATTATTTTCGGGGTACAAAAGTGAAAATAATGAAATAATGCGTAAAGGAGAGCAATGCAAAGACCTATGTATCGTTCCTTATAATAACATATCCTTGTTTGTATGTTACATTAAGTATGTACAAAAAATTGGATGGCAGAGGGGACCAAAACCGAGGGTGTTTCATTTGGGAGCCACCCTAGCTCTCCATGACGGGTTCTTGATCTTGATGTTGACGAATTTTGGAAAAAGTTATTTTTCGAAGGCAGGTGTTAAAGAATGATGTATGTTTAATAATAACTTCATCAATTTCTTGCTGAATTAAAAAAAATTTTGGCTCGATGGGTATTAAAATCTTCTAGAGTATCTATCGGTGTAATTTTCTTCTCAAAATAAAGTGGGATGAATAAAGTTTGTTTAAAGTTGACACGAACCCTTCCTCATGCAACTTTCATTTCATGGGAAAGTTTTCGTGTCAACTTTTACAAGCTTTTTTAGCACAACAGTGATATTCGCTTTCACAATCGACCCGAAAACAGCCTCATTTTTTTCGTTTTAGTATTTAAAGGAGAAACCACCTCCATTCAAGAAGTTCTACGGGGTGTCAATTTTAAAACTTGCAGTCGGCCATATTTTCCAAACTAAAGAAGATATTGAAAATCGCACAAAACGTTTCGGGGGTATCGAGGGGGAACTAGAATGACGTTATCAGTGCACTCGGTAGAGCATTCTGTTTTCCGTGTTTTTTTCACAGCTGCAAATTATATTCCATTGCATTTTTACTAACGAATATGAACGATTGTCATCATGGAATTATAAACAGTACTATTATTTCTTTAAAAATATTACATTTAAATTTTAATGTAGCACTTTACCGTTTTCAGCTAACCAAAAAATTACTGCCAATAAAATTTTTCTGTTGAAGGAGCTCATTCTACTTCCAAAATACTGAGGCCCCTCCATAATTTTCATTTTTTAATAAATTTTATAATAAAAAAAGTATGTACACGTTCCGGCGCTTTAATATACGCTAAGGGAAAAATTGTAGTGTTTGGAAATCATATACTTTCAATTTGTTATATTCATCTCAAATGTTTAAACTTTGCATGTTAAGCTCGGATATATTGACATTAATTTATTGATACTTTGCCATTCAACATAATCTTTAGATTAATGGCCGCCACAATTTCTTCAATTAAAAATGGTTGGTTTCGTATGAGATACTTAAAAGTGCTCGGAAGGCGACTTTAAAGTAATTATACACTTTAAAGTTAGTTATAAGTTAACAATACTTTGTAGTGATTTCCATTAGTAATTGCTACTATACCATTACCTGTTCAAAGTTCCGTAATTTTAATCTTTTAAGTGACGTTCTACCGACGTAGCAGGAACTAAAGACACGACTGTGTAGTAATGCCTACTTTCAAGTAGATATTTGGTGATTTGCGGGAGTAACAGCCACCTCCTTTGTATCACGGTTAAGGTTTAATAACTTGTATTGTAAGTGACATTAATAGTCAGTGGGTAGTTCCAAACTTATTTCAATGTTACTAGAAAGTTAAACTACTTCAATGTAAATTCCGGTAGTGAGCGTTAAAAAAAATATAAATTGAAGTAACGTATGCAATTAAGTCGTTAATTTGGTCGGTTCTACGTGAAAATCACTTACTAGAAGTGGCGATCTCACTAATCACAGTTTTTGGGACTATAAATGCTGCTTGGGCAGCTAATAAAAGCGCATTATTTAAATTTAAACGTTTATGTACCCTTGCGTCAACTACGCTATACGCAAATTCGATCATATGATTTGAATTCGAGGACAATTTTAATTTGTAAAGGAATTATTTAATGTTTTTAGTTTTGTTATTTGCTTTTTTTTGTATATTTTACTGTAATATTTGATGTACGTGTTTTAGAGGATTAAGTTAATTTTTATTGTATAATTTATCTCCGCTCTTTTACGATAAGAGTCCTTATCGCTGCGTAAGATAATTAGGTTCAAGATAAACACGTCACCGAAGTAAGCAAATGTTTTTGAAGACGCAGTACTTTGCTAAAGAACGAGGAACGGAAGTAAAAAGGGAAATTGGTTTAAATAGACAGGAAGCCGTTAATCGTTGCTTTTTGTTTGGTGGGCGTTTATTGTTCCAAAGCAGTTATTTTTGCCGGCATCATTTTTTGTAAGATAGTTCGTTCCGTCTGTTCTAAAGCTTTCCAGAAGGAAGTCTACTTGAGTGTGTGTTACGTTACACGGAGAAAAGTAAATTTTGTAAATCGAGTTAAAGCGGAATGGTATTTTACATTTTCGAAGGAGTTTCCTAATACCCGCTATAGGCAGTGGTATCTACCATTAAAGGGCTAATACTATTACAACGAAGTCAGTGCCGTCTAAATAGTAGAGATCCGAGTCTATAATGGGGGTTTACAGTATAGTGGAATTCCGTTGTTCTCATTTAATAAGCGTGTACCTGAAACCATAAAACATTTCTTTGGACAGTAAAAGTTTATTTAAAAATAGAAGCTGATTAGCAAAAAAATAATGAACATGTGCGGTTTTAAGGGTTTATTCAAAACCCATAAGCCCGACCAATCAGCTCCTAGAACCATGCAAATGACATATCGAATTGGCAATATAGCAGGAGAATGTCATTTGTAACCACGATACACTTACACACGGTATGCTCATTATTTTTCTCAAACGCGTTTTCTACTGCGCATTACGTCACCTGCGAACGTGTGGCGCCAAAATTCAAATGTTTACGCACGGAAAAATCCAGTACAGATGTCACGGATGTCACGCGTGACAGTTTGCACCTTTTCAGTTGTATTTACGAGTTTTATAGCGTTAATTTGTTGATAGCTAAGCATTAATGTGTTGATAGCTAAGTAATCATTAGTGAAAATTCCAAAATGCCAGGTTGTGTGTGGAAATAAAATAGGTACTTTCGATTTCCGAAAATTGAAGACTTTTCTCTAAAATGGATTGTTGCAAGTCGTCGTAAGGACAAAATTACCTTGAAAAATGGTGTTACATTATTATTAAGTGGTGTGTTTAAGTCTTTCCATTGCTGTTTAATCCTATATCCTGTATTTGTTATGAACATTTTGAAGCCAGCCGTTTTGAAGCACCGCTAAGGGAACGACTTCTTAATTAGACCTACTTTTAAAAACAGCGGATGTTTGAAACCTGATGCTTTACCTACTTTAAAACTACCGCGTAATAATGAAAATCAAAATAAAAGGGACACGGAGGAGAGATTAGATATTTTGATAACGCATTAATTATATAATTTTTACTGAAACAGCCGCATTTCATGTTTAGGATCAATTTTGGTTAGAGTTTATTTCACACGATCACGAAATCCCAGAAATAACTTACGCGAGGATCTCTACACAAATCAGTATGATTTGTCAACTAACCTTGTGATTTGTCGATCTAAGCATCGTAATTTTGCTCTATATTCTGTGGTTTTGTTCGCACGTGACGTCACGCTAGATGCGCAAGAGCATACCGTTGTAAGTGTATCGTGTTTGTAACTTGCGTCACCTCTCACAGGCACTTGTCACTTGTCGTTCACTTTCGCGTTAGATCACAGCCGTCTATAATTACAAGCCATGCTGAGAAGTTTGGCAACGTTGTCCGAAAGTCAATCGGTGGGCCTATTGAAGTTTTAATGGAGTCTTGTTGCTCTTGAAAAATGCAATTTTTCCTCTCTCCTGTGTTTCGCCTTGGTGGTTTTAATACAGAAGAAATATACTTAGGCAGCTTACAATTGTACATATGTTTTATTTATTTACAAACATGGATAATAACATTTTTATTTGACATCATAATGTATTTTCCATCGAGATCTCCGAAATTGGTGAACTTCTGTCGAAAGAGGTCGAGGTGAAGCACACGCTTGAGCACTTAATTTCGGCAAAAGGACAGTAAATCGCTCTGCATAAGCGAGGCTTTATCAACGACCAGGTGTGATTCGGAATGGCAGACTTTAAGCCAGTCGCTACTCCAGTGGGTCTAGGTATCAAGATTTTAAAGAGGGGAGCCCCGTAGACTTCAAATTCCCATACCGTGAACTCCTGGAAATGTCGGAAGGTTCCTTCAGAAAATCGACTTGACATGTCCGAGCTAGAATATCTGAAATACAAACTAATAAAATAATAATTGTATTCTTTCACGATAAACACTTACCGTACTTACGTACCATGTAGTGTGTAGGTCATATTTGAGCTTGTTACAGGTACTACAAATACAAGTGCTTGTAAAGGGTCCAGTAAGAAGTAGCCTGCTTTAGAGGTTATGACAACAAATCGATATATTTCGTTTAGCAACTTACCTGAATAATAATTTCTGTTCATTCCATACGGAGTAACACAAATTGTCGCAATCTCACCCTGTTAAAACAGGTAAATTGGAATATTACACCCAAAACACATATAAAATACACCTGAAATCTGCCAAGTTGAATTAGAAAATCGGCCTACCATGCAGTGTTGCCATAATTCTCAGCACGGCTTGTAATTATAGACGGTTGTGGTTAGATGCAGTTAAACATGCCTCTTAAAACGTCAAATCCGACAAACGTCAGACCCTCGCACAAGGTTGCCGGCTCACTTCTACGTGATTGGTTGTAGGTGTGTGACGTATTTAGACTGAAGCGTTTCAAATTCGGACACAGCTTTTCAATAATTTATTTTGGGTTTATTTTACTCGCAAATAAAAATTGAGGATACACGGGTCTTTTTATTTTTAATGTACTTTGTAGATCAAAAATAAAAAATGAAGGCGGGATGCCCCCATTTAAATGGAGAAAATAAGTTTCGGAGCACCTAATGATTTGTGTTTGTGCGTCATTTATTGTAAATAGCAGTTACGAGCGCAGATTTTGGATTATAAAAACTTTAATGTAATTAAGATATCTTGAATTAATTGTTCTATTGATCCCTTGTTGCGTGGTATGCGTCATTTTGGCCCCGAGTGCCAGTTTACTATCAGTTTATTTTATTGTTTATGTCTGCACCACTGTAATTTTGTGAGTAAATTTTTGTACTCATTCCACTAAATAAAGACAAAAGGCAGAGCATTTAATTAATAAGGTCAATGGGTCGCATATCTCCAAGAAAAAATGTAATGAAAAGAAAAGATTATTTCACTTAATCTCGACACCACCCCTAGATCCAGTAATATTGCGACCTGTAAATCCCTTGATTCCTTACATTACAGAAATAATTTACGTTAAAGTAAAACAAATTAAGACCCGTGGGCCAGCGATACGTCTGTTCAATAGCTAGACATTTTCCTTTGATGGCGAACCTGATATGTATAGAAAAATAAAGGTCTGTAAAAATTGTAGCTAGAAATGTAGTAGTCTCCAATCGAATTAATTACATAGTAAGTATAACGTGAATAAGTTCCTGTCTTTCTAAAGCATTGCATTGGCGAGGCGCTGCTTTGAAACACAGCAGAATTAATGTGCAGTAATAAAGATGTTCTCACTTCAAATAGACTTTGATGAAGGGACGTTATTTAAAGGGTAAATAACAAACATTACACCACACTATAAATACAAGTGTCATTAAAGCGCGATTCATTCCTTTCATTACAGCCCGTTCTGAAGTAAATTTAATGGGTTATTTAAACTTTGTTACACTTTACTTTGGTTAATTAGCACTGGGCATTAATTTTCTTATACACGCTATACCATCGACGAAAGAGACGCGAAATTCGCTTATTACAATCGATAATCCCGAAAAAAAGCCGAGTTACGAAATATAAGCACATCGTTTGCATAAATTTAGCCGTCTCGTAAAAGCATTTTCAAATTCTGTTTGCTTACTTTACGAAAATTGATCACCTGCTATCTTGATTTTTAGTAAAACTCTCCTCACGCTTCGTGATGGGCAAAAGAAAATAATTTCTATTTAAATATTCTTTTGGCATATAAATCACTCTTTGCGCGGTTAGCAGCGTTTCCCAATAATAAATCTCTTGTTCTGTGAGCTATAAATAAATCAGTTGGTAAGTCCCAAATACCATCATGGAGGATTTTAATTTAAACACAATTTACGCTCTGGATCTCTTTGCAATTATAACTTAGGACTATGCTTATTCATGTTCATTCGTGTTTCTAATACATTCAATTTTTTAAGAGCGCACCAAACGGATGTGATCTAGGGTTAATCGGTGGTTGTTATACTATATTGAATGGATTATTCAAGTAATGACGGTTAATGATACTTATCTAAATAGTCGGAATGAAATCTTCAAATTCGGCAGTCCAGCAATGCCCTTTTGTTCCTTGGAATCTGAGGCCAAGCGGAACAGTCGGTTATCACGTTGACATTTTCCTTAAACTGCACGACCATGCCGGTTTCAATCCTGGATTTTCGTACATCATTATAAAATCGATTAATCGGTAATTAACGGATCTAAAACCTAATAAGATTGATTCTCTCTCTTCTTTCCTGGCAAGAGAGCTTTCGGCGACCCTAAATATAATTTAAATATGTGCAGGAAGCGTTGCAAAACAGGTAGTTCACTACGAAACTTACTTGCGTTATCGTCTCCTAGAGCAAATAATTAAATTCAGAAAGTACTTAGTAACGCAGCGCCCATCTTAAACGTGTCTAGATACCAGATATTCAGCAAAACTGATCGACTTCACAAATATATACGGTGTGGTCATATCGTATGAACTTTAAGGCGGAAAACGGGTTCTTCGTTCATTTCTGCGCGGGAAGTAGTTTTACACGATTCAGTTTAGTCACTTTGAGTATAGAATGCGCAAGCAAAGGAAAAACAAAACGCTGCAATCTTACACAGTACGCTATGCTTTTAGGCAACCATTTACAAATGAAAAGTTTTAGCTTTATCAGGACGAGGAAATAACTATCCAAAATAAAATATGATATTTAAAAATTCTCAACAGTCAAAGTCAGTATTCCATTTGGAGAAGTTGGAGAAAGTGACACATCAGCCAATGGGATGCCAGATTTCCCTCGTCACAGTTGTAATAATTTGGGTGTTTAAAGGTCTCAATGCCCTTGCGGATTTAAAGGGATGCCGGTCAAGGAACGAGGTAATGGTTGTTCTCTGAGAGGATTACCACTTATACATTAGCGGAGTACTGCACCCGTAAATTTTAGCGCAGACTAATTTTGTTTTTTGTGCAACACTTGAATAGGGGACTTATTTCGTGTTTGAAAAATTCGAAGCGAGTCAAGTAGAGAAACTCTTGTGATGTTGATTTTTTTTGGTAGAACGCTGGAACAGCTCAACTGTAATTTTTTGAAACACTCTGATTTATTTATTTATTTATTTATTTATTTATTTATTTATTTATTTATTTATTTATTTATTTATTTATTTATTTATTTATTTATTTATTTATTTATTTATTTGCTTATTTATTTATTTATTATCCCTCTCTTGTTCTGGGTCCTCAAACATTTTGGGGGAAATCAATTAAATATTGTGCAAGACCACCTCGAATGCAATGCAGTGCAGGTAGCTACCTAGTGGCAAAAATGTAAAGCAATTTCAATATACCAACCAATGCGATGTATGTTCCAGGGATTAAACCTAAAATCTATGGAGGTCAACGCAACATCGAAAACAGGAAGCAAAATTGGTATCTTAGGGGTGCCATACAATCGTGCGTAGGTACTTGTTCTCACAACATTTACAAAAAAAGCTCCACAAAAATTACTTTTACTTCTACCACACATCCCAAGTAGGTAATTCGGATTACTAACGTCTATCTTGAAATAACGACAGACGTATAAAAAGCGGCTCTTCAATCTAACGTGTTGGACACATAGAAAGAATCAGCCCTTGATCTTGACCCAAACTGAAAAAATGATTGATGAGTGTACATATCACAAGCTATACAAGTAAAAAAAACGTTCCCATTTGGAACGTATACTATATGAAGGACATCAGAAAATAAATAGGATACATTAATTGACTTTTAAAACCGTTGACGTATATCAACAATGACATTCGTCATTAATCACCGGCACCCAGGAAATTTATTTTTCTTCGCAATCAAAATAAGTAGGTATGGAAGAGTTGAAAACCTATTTATGTCAAAAAATTATTAATGATCATTTTTAGCCTACAATTTCGCTTTCTTTCTTCGTTCTGTTTGCATCTAGACGATTGAAACATGTAAATAGAGAAGTATATTTTATATCTGAATATCGGCATTCCGAATCTTTATAGATGTGCCTCTTTATTTGACTTAGATGGAACCGGGAAGCTTTCAAATGTCGGACGCTTACAAGCGATAGGACCGTGGAGATTTACAGTTTTATTGGATTGCCGCTTTTAATATTAAAGTGATTGCTACAAATACCTAAAGCACTATTTAAATCCTCGTCCTCATGCCGACGAAATGCAATGCACATTTGCAAATCCTGATGTCTTTTCGGAGTTTTTATTGAACCTGTATGAGAAACAAACTGTGTGTAAAGTTAAAATTGATGTCTTATTAAAAAAAAATATGCTATGAACAATATTTATTGATAAACGGAAGTACGAGGTGCCCAATTATTAAGACCTATTATTGTAAAGTGTGTATAATTATGCATAATATGATTCAAATACAACTTAACCCTAAGTAGTTTACTGGCCACTAAACCTTTCAAGTTTACGGGCGTGGCGTGGAACGAACCCCAAATAGAAAAGACTAAACTTGAAAGGTACTCGAGCTCCCAGGCCAAAATATTGAAATAAAAAAAACTTATGGAAATTGAAAGTGGCTGTGGGGTGCGATCCACCCCAGACCTGTAAACTTGAAAGTTTTTCTAAAAGTAGTGATAAAATAAAAACTCAAATTCTAAGAACGCCAAAAACGTCAAAAACGATAGAAAAGACTAAACTTGGAAGGTACTCGAGCTCCCATGCCAAAATATTGAAAAAAAAAATTTATGGACATTGAAAGTGGCTGTGGGGTGCGATCCACCCCAGACCTGTAAATTAGGGTTAATTAAACAACTACAAGACATACGTAGATGGCCGGATTATGGTACATAATGATCTTTAGCATCAATATGGTAGAAACTAAAATTATGGACAACTCCATACACAAACAAAATAGAACCCTACTTGGGAAAGTCTCTAAGTAGTGCAAGATATTTTAATCTCGTATATAATTCCAAAACTAACATCTTTATGATTACAGTTTATGAAGGCGAAATTAATCCCTTTACAACACAAATCCTCTGTCCCCATTGGTTGATTATATTAAACGAAACGATTCCAAGTTACGGTAATCATGGGGAAAGTTGGGTTCAGGTACTGGACTAAATATGGGTGGTTTTACGTGCCCAGCAAACACACTTTACGTTTACAAACGGTTTTAAAGCGTTTTGAAAGGATAAATTCGATTTTGGTAGTATGGTATACCTACCTACGTTTTTGTGTAGACGAATTTTATACCTACGTTTAAAATACGATTTTTATTCATATACAGTGTGTCCCCGGATGGACTGAACAAGAGGAAAAAAATTTTTAATTTTAACTTTACGCAAAAATGTCATTCTTTTTCTTAAGCTCTAAGGTGTCTTTTTTAACTTGATTTGCTTATCAGATTGCCATGGAAGATACAATGATTTTAATCAAAAACATGCAAATTAGAAAAATTTCCGCTGTAGATTTTGCGTTTTTTGTCATTTTCTCAGCTGCTAAGAGGAGTATCTAGATTTTTATTTCAGAATAGGTGGTTTTGAGGCAAGCAAAAATTTTTATAAAGAATGACATTTTTGCGTAAAGTTAAAATTAAAAATTTTTTCCCTCTTGTTCAGTCCATCCGGGGACACACTGTATATTTCGATGACTTGCGGCAAATTGTGTAGAAAATCGACCTTTTTACACCACGTTCAGTAAATTCCAAACAAGCGACCATTTTGCCTCCAACGTAGCGACAACATACAAGGGTAATTTTGAAGTAGGTATCCCAAGTGGTAGATTGTGTTTCCCTTCGTCACCAGTCGGGGCGTTAAAGAGCGCTCTCGGTTACATTTTGTAAACATTTATTTGCGTTCAACGAGTATAGAACCTGTGTACGGTCATATGATCATATACGTTCGTGTGTAATGCGTTCATGGCAATACACAAAGATGATTGAAACTCATGGTACGGGACATGTAGATCTCGCCGTGCTTTTTGATGGTGCTTCATGTCGGAAATGTAGTCTAGTTCATTACTTTGTGGTGAATTCATAAATCAAGGTGACAGAGTTTTCAATTTTGTTACAGAATTTTTTTCTCCTATACGCCGTCTACACAAAATTGGTTAATTTCCCCCAAAACTGATTTATTACTGAAATAAGACAAAGTTTACGAAAATCCGATCCGATCCGATCCTGTCTCCAACTTTCTTTCACAGATGCACAAAAAACACACTCACAACTGGTGTTGCTTCTAATTCTTCTCTTCTTTTCAATTCCTTGTTTATTGACTCAAACGAAGTGTACCCTTGTAGTCAAAAGTGTGAATATGGCTCTTTGGTAGTGGATGCTTCAACTTAACGACCCCTTGAATATCCTTTGAAAAAGGCCTCATTTACCCTACAACTGTCTGAATCGACAAAGGCATTTATAATACACTGAATATGTGAAAAACATTGGGCCTGACTCGATCCTGGCGAGAGGTGTAGGAAAAATCAACACTGTTGCCTTCAGATTACATTAGCTTTCACGAAGATAAAAGAATTGCTTATCGCCAGACCTGATTTTCATGAAATTGATTTTAAAAGCACTTAACGCAGTTTCCTAGGTTATATAGAAATTTAAAAATGTGACAGGTGCGGCCGGAAAAGTGACGGGTGCGGCCGGTATAGTGATAAGTGCCGCCGGTAAAGTGTCAAGCGGCAGGAAAAGTAGTCTGATCTGCCTCTGTCATGGAAACTAAAATTTCCTGACAAAAAGTAGCCATGAAAATGAAGGTTTCAGGACGATTTTGGGTAAAAATGCTTTCGCTAGGCAGACCTATTGATATGCACAATATTTCAATAATGTATTCGCAATCAACTTAGTTGTTCGGTAATAAAAATAATGTTGCATATAAACTGCTTCTGCTACATAAACTGAAACAAATTTATATACATCGAAGTTCTATTTAATTAGTTGCAAACGATGTAGCGTATTATTTGAAATGTTGAAAACCTATAATCCGATTAATTACAAATACCTACCGAGCACAAATGCGATGAATTTACATTTATCCATATACTCAGAGAATCGACATAAAATTGAACTGCATAATTTAATTAATTAGATCGGATTAAAACGAGCACCTCTCATCAGGCATATCCCTCCTTTCGCAAAAAAACCTATCATTTGTAGTGCCGATTCACACAAATGGTCCATTTCTGTAGTTGAGTATTAACTGTTATTAGTAACACATTTATTTTTTTTGCAGGGAGCTGAAGACGACCTGTTCGGATGCCTTGGCCGGTAAAAAAATTATACAAGAAAATGGCGTTGACAAACTGGACAAATCATTAGTATCTAATTTTGAGATTTTAAATTTAGTTCCTGACCGCACAACGAAAGACGATGAAACAAATAAAACGGTGTCAGGTACGTAGGACCCGCCGTTAGTGCTAATCGCCATTTAATACCTTTCTGTATCAGATGGCGTCGATCTGAAATGGAAGAGGGTTGGAATCGTCTCAGGAAGATCCGTCCGACTCGATACCATCGTATGGCCTGGAGGAGATTTGTCGGTTGCGGCAGTGTCTTCAAGAGCACGTAGCGTATTTCGGGTGGTTACTGCTCTTGCACCCCCTTTCGTTATGGAAGGTGAGCTGGATGAAGACGGACAGTGCCTTAGAGGTATTTAAGCCGCGGTTTGCGTCAAACTAATTGGTTTAATTTAAGGTCTTCCATGCCATCGCGTACTAACTTCCGATAAGGACAATTTAACGTTAGTGTTTAACCAAATGGAAATGCAGGAACGGCTGGAAGAGGAGAGCGGAGTGAACACACAGTATAAACATCCGGGACATTTTATGCGCAGCGAAAATGATGAGGATAAGTTTTCGCCCTTTCAAAAAATTAAATATCGCACAAATTGCTGTTACGGTTTAGCGATGGACCTTTTGGAGAACATTGCGCACGAACTCGAGTTTGATTTTCGATTATACATAGTCGCGGATGGTTTGTACGGGAGCAGGAATGTGATTAGGAGACATAAGCGGGACGTGGGGAAGCACTTTTTGAATTACCGTTTTAAGCAGGAGGTGCACGCGGGTGAACCGAGCTCGCGGGAGGTCGCCGATGAAGTTGACTTCAAGTGGAACGGTGTCGTGGGCGATTTGGTTTCGGGTGCAGCTCATATGTCATTCGCGGCCCTTAGTGTTTCTAGAATAAGAAGTGAAGTCATAGATTTTAGTATCCCGTATTACTTTAGCGGAGTTTCGTTCCTAGCAGCTCCGCAGCAAAAATCTGAGATACCCTTATTGGCTTTCCTACTGCCATTCTCGCCCGAACTTTGGATAGCGATCTTTACAAGTTTGAACATAACAGCTATAGCGGTAGCGATATACGAATGGCTATCGCCTTTCGGCTTAAACCCTTGGGGACGTCAACGTTCTAAAAATTTCAGCATGAGTTCCGCACTTTGGGTGATGTGGGGTTTACTTTGCGGTCATCTTGTCGCATTTAAGGCCCCCAAGAGTTGGCCGAACAAGTTTTTGATTAACGTCTGGGGAGGATTCTCTGTGATATTCGTCGCGAGCTACACGGCGAACATTGCAGCGTTAATTGCCGGTTTGTTCTTCCACAACACTGTCAGCAATTACCACGACAGAAGCGTAAGTAAAATCAAGTTCCAATAAATTCGCTTCATTGAGTTGATACTCGCGGATCATGAATGCGGGTTTAAAGCTAAAACGATAAATTCGGCAAGTAATCTCATTTAATTTGTTTCAGCTGCTAAGTCAGAAGGTGGGAGCACCCCGTGCGTCAGCGGCAGAGTATTACGTACAACGAGCGAACAAAGTTTTGTGGGATCACATCAACAAATATCGCATGGAAAATGTAGAGGAAGGAATTGCGCGTCTTAGGAACGGAACGCTCGATATCCTAATTGCGGATACTCCAATTCTCGATTATTACAGAGCAACTGATCACGGATGCAAACTTCAACAGATTGGCGACACAATTAATGAGGACACGTACGCTGTGGGGATGAACAAGGGTTTTCCTTTAAAAGTAAGAGAAACTGGGCCAAACCTGCGGTTATGGTTGCTGTTTTAGGATAGTATTTCGGCCATTATTTCTAAGTATTCAAGTAACGGGTACATGGACATTTTGCAAGAGAAGTGGTACGGTGGACTGCCATGCTTTAAAGCGGGCATGACAATGGACATGGAGTCTCTATCCCAACCTAAGCCTCTTGGGGTTGCGGCCGTAACGGGAGTGTTTATTTTATTAGGAGTCGGAATGATTTTAGGGTGTTTAATTCTCTTCGTCGAACACATGTTTTTTCGCTACACTTTGCCGGCCTTACGTGATAAACCTAAAGATTCGGTGTGGAGAAGCCGAAACATTATGTTCTTTAGTCAGGTAAGAAGCTTTTAGGGTTGAACTCTAACAAATTTACACGATTCGTGTTTTAGAAACTTTATAGATTCATTAACTGCGTTGAACTGGTTTCACCTCATCACGCCGCACGAGAACTTGTGCATACAATTCGGCAAGGACAGATTACAAGTCTCTTCCAAAAGAGCGTCAAAAGGGTACGTCAAATACTTTAATTTGTAACTAGATCTGTTCGGAAAGATTATGACCTACTCTTTGTGAAACAAAAATGTACACATTTGCATTGAGGCTACCATCTATCAGACAAGTGCAACTAAAACCGGCTGTTTTTCACATTGTTGCTAAGATTAACGTAACACAACAGCGTACCTACCTATATTTATTTGAACCTATTCCGAATTGGTTAGGGAAACGTTAAGAATTCAGATTATCTTGATTTTTGTGCTCCATCTAGAAGTCAAGTCATGTGCTCACCACCCTCATCACCTGCAAACCTTAAGGAAATATCGTTAAAATTTTGCTTGTTTCGTTTATCTCTGAAGAATTCAAATCAAAAGGACTTTAGGTGTCGTCAGGTGAGAGTTAACGAATCGATCTTCGTAACTTTGCTACTAAGTGTATGTTTCTCTTATCATGAGTTTGAACTTGATATGGATCCGGAACTGTGAAAGATGCAATTTATTCTTCGACATTTCAAGCTATTAGGATTTCGTTTTCTTGTACGCAGGTTTCTTTTGGATTTATTTCAATGTTCAATCATGTTAAAAGGTATTTGACGTTAATTTTGGTGGCTGCACGATCAAGTGATAGATTGGACAATTTGAACATAGAAAATGGACAAGGATGGTTAGAGGAATCAGAAAAATGCATTGATCATCGTCTCGTAAATTACTTAAATATACATGAGTTCATTATAGTTGAGGCGCAGGTGACAGTTTTATCCGCATTTAAAGCCTTGCTGAATGAATGAAAAAGTGTCCAAAGCTGACGTACCTCAAGACGACATTTACAGTAGTTTTGGTACCACTTGTTACACACAAAAAACTCCATAAGAGCATATTTCCACTTGCAAAATAATGCCGTTAATTGGAGGAAATTTTTGGACATAGTTTACAGAATTCATGCAAATGTTGAGTTACCGAATGGGGATAAGATTGGATACGGTGATGCCAGTAAGGTTAAGATTTTAAACAAGAGTTTAGGTATAAGAGCGAACTGGGGCATACAAGAAAGCGCCCCCTAATCATGGGACACGCTTACGACCAGGACACAACCGCTGTGTCGAAAATGAGTCAAATTCCAAAAATGCAATCACAATTCATAAATATTAAAATAATCTATGGATTATATTTCTCTCTCGTTCCAGTTGAAATTTTTTTGCCAATGGCTCTTATTAAGCGGCAGAGCAAAGTGATGCAAGCTTTATAGGAGAGTCGATGGTGTCCGTTTGTCCGTCTGTCCGTCCATGGACACAATAACTGCCAAACGCTTGGACCGATTCGGTTCAAAGTTTCTATAGTTGACTTATATCCCACATGTAAGACTCCTATATTGAAAATGGGTCAAATCCAATGACCCCGTAGGACCACGCCCTCTGTCTCTGAACTTATTCGGTTCAAATTTTGTACAGTTGAGGTGCTCTACCATCTTTAACCCAAATTTCGCTTGTTTCAACAGTTACAGTTTGAGAATGAATTAGAAACTCAAATTTGAATGCTTTCCGCTTCTGCTTTCTCTGCAGCCCACACAATGCAATACATTAAGGATTTAAGGAAGAAAATAGGAGACTGCTTACTCGGAAAGACTCTTTGTCCAATACGGTTCCCAACTGTGGAAAAGGTAGCCGCATAGCTATGAACATCATTGAGTCTGAAGCCGTTTTCCAAGCGACTTGGGACGTAGAGGTTGACCAAGACAGGTACGCTTACGGTATATCTTCAATCCATTCATTAATCCTGAAGGAATTGGTCGATAACTCGATACCGTGAGGCAGAAGTGATGAGATTAGCGAATACGCTGAGGACAGAGGCCTGGCAGCAACAGGGGGGAGATCCGTGGAATGGCAGATTCCTGAACCTCAAAATATGACCAGAACAGAGGATTGTGTTCATGAGTCTCTGAGTTTACAGTTTGCAATTATTTCAAGGGAAGTATTTTTCCAACCTCTCCATGGGATTTCAAGTGGAGCCTACCCTCAAGAACATAGAAGCTGAAAAAACAATTTAAATAGCAGGAAAGGCATCTGAACTGTGAGATGCTTTCCTTTAGCACTTTTTCAGTTAATATCATCAGCTCAATTCCAGGAGTGGAATTTCGAAATTCTCAAGTATCTCAGGTTCTGCTTCACCTTCAAATAAAGTCATCATGCACGGTGGATGGGTCACTCGGAAAAGTCTCATGATCTAAGTACCAAATTTTCCGATTTGAACACATTGCAAGAACTATTGGATTAATCTTCACGGAAAACCATGCTGGAATTGAGAAATATTTGTTGAATCGTCGAAAATGACGGAATCATTTCTGTAGGGTTCAAAGAAAAACCGGTAATATTGGGGGGCTTTTACTAAATTGAGAATAGTCTCTCCTGATTTCGTTGAAAGTGTTTCAGAATCCAATTTTTAGGAGTGCTTTAGGCTCAAGGTGATCGGATCAGAAATACCTTGTCGCTCTTCCATTCACCCCACCTCGGAGTTGATGTGGAGAAAAACCTTTCCATATCTCAGGTGTCATTCGCCAAAGTGCTATCTCGGACACTATTCTTCTCCATGAATTTCCCACGGCAATAGGGTACGGACACTATTCTTCTCCATGAATTTCCCACGGCAATAGGTCTTGTTTCGCAAAACTTCTTCTTTATGGCTGGGAGGGAAATTCCGAATAGAATAGGAATAGAGCAGATTTCAGTTGGAACCTGGCCCGAAATATGAGTACTGAATCCGAACGCTTGAAAAAATTAGATTCTTGAAGATTTGTGAACGAAATTCGTTCGAACCATCAGCTAAACCAGAAATGAAAGAACTTATAAGTAGTTTCCACTACATATTTCTTCTCTAAATCACAACCACCTATTGACATGAATCTTGCGAAAAATTTGTGGGATTAGAATGAGTGGGATGTCACACAGACTGGAGTGTCAGCATTGTTGGAAGCGATGAGGTCGTCACCAACTCGTTGACCAACGTCCATATCCTTGCTCATTTCGGACATCTACGGAGGGTCGGGAGTTTATGTTTTAACTTGACCAAAAGAACGCCAATATATTTCATTAACAATAGAGGAGAAATCAACATCACGCTCCACGAAAGCTGACTAAATTCCCATGTAGTGATATCGACTTCACTCCTACCCTGAACTTAAGCGTCCGTTGGTCAGCAGGAGAGTCTAGGTCCACTTCCCTTGACGTCTCAAATGAAGAAGTCCGTGTGACTTTGAGATTCTTAGAAATCCATGATACAGCCAGATCGACTGTCCGATCTTTCCTTGTGCCTGGTATGGTAGTTAATTGATGGGGTGGACCTTGCTTGTTTCCTGAAATATCTCTTAATTGCTCTTCACGTGGTCTCTCACTTTTCTTCAATATTCCAAATATGGAAGCTACAAGTGGCATCACATGTAATCACACACTTGCGCATGCGCGATTCCGCCCAAAAGCCTTTCAGCTCTTCTTTTTATGTCTAAGAATATGTGAACCAAATTTGGTTCCAATCGGTTGAGCCGTCTAGCCGCAAATGAGAGTACAGACGAACCGACAAACCGAAATCATCGAGATTTTGTTTGATTCGGATCCCTGGTGCTTCAAAACATGTATTTCCGTCAAGAAAGTTGAGTGTCATTTTTTACCCCAATGCAATACCTCCCTTACTGACGTGCGGATAGTATAAAACGAATCAAATGCAAGGAATAGATGGTGATAATATGCAACCAACTTTACAGGAATTTCTGTGTCTGTTGTGGAAACGACGGTACCTTGATTATTTAATGTCTAACTAAGGTTAGCTATTATTCTTTATTTTTACCACCCGCACGTTAGTAAGAGATGTATTGCATTGGGGTCAAGAATGCACTCCCAATTTTTTGACAGAAATACACGTTTTGAAGCACCAGGAATCCGAAACATACAAAATCTCGATAATGCGATAATCTCGATCGGTCTGTCGGTCTATCGGTCTGTCGGTCATGATTCTATTGATTTGATCCCTTTTTTATAGTATACATTAAAAAAAAATACCGGTATACGTTTTATCGAGAACCTAAAAATAATGTACATAGAGTGAAATTACAGAGCATAAAATTGATCTGGTTATTCCAGTAAGGACTAAAATATTGAGAAAAGTTTCTGTCGGAAAGACGTGGAATGTTAAAATTTGTGTTACCCAAACAGTATTTCGAAGTTTTTAATCCGTACTGTTTCAGAAGGAACACGAACAACGAAGAAGGAGGAGAAGCAAAGCACAGTTTTTTGAGATGATACAAGAGATTCGAAGGTTGGTATAGTATTAGTATGTTTCAAGCGCTAATGACCATTTTTAGTACAATTCGTAGACAGCAACAAGAAGAGAGAACTTTACCGTTGGAGTCCGTGACAGAGGTGGAATCCGAACACCAGCTAACACCCGAGGAAAAGAAAACGAATTTGAGCCCGAGCATCATACGGCGTACGTTTTTACGCACGAGTCCTAAAATAGAAAATCCCCCGAAAGTAAAATCGCCCGCGCTACACTTTACAAAGCAACTTTTCAGTCCGCGCACTAAAAACAAAACGAAAAGCTCAACCGCACTGAACGTTCGACGATTTAGTACCGACAGTGTGTTTTCCTCTCAAACTTTAAAACCTGACCGAAGTACCGTTGTGGGAAGAAGACTAAGCAAGGACGCTTCCTGCTTTTTATCGCACAGTCCACCGGATATTAACAGCAGACGATCTAGTCATCTGGACATAGTAAATACAGGAGCCAAACTTTCAGGCAAAAGCCCCGTACTCTCGATTGAAAACGTTTCTGAATGCAGCTCAAGGTCGACCGAACTTCCGCGTAAGCTTTCCGATTCCGAAAGCATAGGCAGAAAACTGGCAACACTACCAAAGTACACAGAACCAAGCAGTCGTCACAGGCTGCAGCCACAGTACAGCTTAACAATTGGAAGAAGTGATCAAATGTTAAACAGTACCGATCCGAACACCAAACTGGGCCAATCTCCTCAGAAATTAACGAAGAGTTGTCAGAATATCCTAGATACCGATAGAGAAGTTACACGAACTTTATCGCAATCCAGTGTGGATCACAGGAGTAATCTTTCCGATGACGAAATAGCCCGAAGAAACAAATTAACCATAGATCAATTACAGTCTCATCTAACCACGAAAGTAGAACACATTAAACCTCCCATAAAAAGAAGTCACAGTAATAACACCAAACCTACAAATCCCCCGCGTATTCAAGTCGAAGACACATCGAAGCTACCACCGAGCACCACCCGAAAAATAAAGAAGCGTCACCAGAGCCTGGGCGATGAGACCAAAACCCACACTGACCGTTCCCGTAGCAGAAACAAGCTCAGCGAACATTCCAGGTCATTAGACAGTAACCCTCCCAAGGAGTCTTCCAGATCACGCTCTCCCAGATGCAAAGAGCACGACCTACCACCGGCTCCACCTCCCCCCAACTGCTCCCCGCGAAACTCCAACGGCAAATCCCCACTAGATAGGTTATCTAAGGACGAACTCGTACTGCTTTGGCGAAGTTCAGAATCAGAACTTAGAAGTCATCTCCTAAAAGCAATAAGAGACAAAGGATCTGAGGATCCTCCTTGAAAATTGTTGCGCAACTATCATGGGTAATGATGGATTTTTTGGTGACATTTGCGGCCATTTTTTGCGAATTTTGCACTGCTATTCATGCGCGTTCGTGTATTCGTGCCGTTTCACTTAGATTTATAACAAAAAAAAACGACCAGTTACTACAGTCGCCTTTGTTCTCTCGCCTTCGGATAGCTATAAAATGATTGTGAACTACCTGTGGAGAATTGGCGATCAATTTGGAAAAGTCGGACTACGCGTTGTATCTTATGACATGGATAGTTGTGCATTTAGTTCACGCGTAACGCGAAGGTAATATCCAACTTTTAAAAAAAATTATTGTAGTAGCGTTCATCTTGAAAATGTAATCAAAACAAAAAAAATACTTTTAACAAAGCGTACTGCCAATTATTTCTAGGATTCATCCAGTCAATGGATATTGTAGAATGGTGATATCGAAGTCTTATGCTACGGTAACAAAAACAAATTTTGAGGCTCCAAAACTATTTCGATTAAATTTTAGGTAAATTATTGTATAAGGTAATGTTACTAAATACGCCGTATTGCGTTAACGTGCAAGTTTAAACGATGGGAACAGTAGAAACGGGTGCCTGTTTTAAACAAATTCAACTAGAAATGAAAACTTCAAGTTGACGCAATACTGCCTTACGATATTTTGAACATTTATAAGTCAATTTTAACAAATTTTATCTCCGTCTATTCGTTAGCATAAGTGTCCTCTCTATCCTATTGTTGATATTTTAAAGTCTATTGGAATTGAAACAAAATGAAAGCTATAGCGTACACAAATTACTCAGAATCTAATTAAAACAGTAACAAATTTGTGATTATCTTAAAGAATAAGATATAATAAAATATTACGGATGTGTTTAAAATATTTTCTATATAAAGGATTAAAGATGCATGTAGGTAATCATAGAGAGCATTAACGTAGAGGACTAATAAAAAAAACAGCATGTAACTAATTAAATAATTATATAACAAGAAATGTAAACTATAGCAATGCATATTATTATGGAATAGATGCATATTAAAGTTTATGAAAATATTTTAAACAGTGTTAAACTTTTTGTTGTAAATAGTGTAAATAGAATTTTAGCATTATAGATCACTAATTTGTATAGTTAATTTAACACTTTATTGTTGACAAATATATAACTTATAGACCTTTAGGTAAAGTTTTATTAACTGCAAGGTAATCCATGTCTACGCTTCCTGGTGGTACTGTTCTGATTTTCAACAGGTGTATGTACTTCTGCTGTTTGATGCAGATAAAGTGGAGTGTATAGGTAAGAGAAGTGACCATTGTGACCAATCGTACGAGCGCTTTAGACCGGTATTTTACAGCTTCTACTCTCCTTCTATTCAAATATCTTCCAAATGTCCAAACTAACTGGAGGTGGATGGCGCCAAACTTGAACCTGGTGCTATGCACTGAACTGATGCAGCAGTTATAATATTCTTTCCTTTTTCATGAATGACTTCCTATTGTCGCTTTTAGCGTTCAAAAACAAATTTGAATAATGAATGATAAAAAAGGAAACATAAGGCACATAGCCGCCAGAATATCGTTTGCAAGAAGGTAGGTAGGTATACATATATTCCCAACAGTCCAATGGATCTTCTTATTGAAGCAAAGGTGGTGAAAGTGGAAACTACATGCAACACACGCAAGTGATTTTATGTAACCGTATCTCAATTTAAAAAAGGAAAAGCTTTCAACTGGGATTTGTACACAGACATCAAACTCTTGCCTGCAGGCTGAGTTAAAATATCAAAATTACAAATGTGGAAGTATTGCTCACAAGACACGTATCATTAATAAAGTAAATATGTTACTTTCTTAATACTTACGCGAGCATTTTCGTTTCATTACATTATTGGCGGTCTAGGACATTTTGGCGCGGCCACTTCGGCGCCGCCACTTTGGCGCGGCCGCTTTGGCGCCGGGACAGTTTGGCGCCGGGACATTTTGGCGCCGGGACACTTTGGCGCCGGGACATTTTGGCACCGGGACACTTTGGCGCCGGGACATTTTGGCACCGAGGCAGTTTGGCGCCAGAAATTTATACACATATAAAAACCTAATCGTTATTGATGATATACAATTAGATGAAATTTACCTGACACACAAATAGTTTACTTACTTCTGTTATGACCGTTTGCACCGACAAAGCTTAGCTTAAGCGTCGTTAAAAACCCACGGCGACCATTGTCGCAACGGGTTGCCATGGATTTTAATCTATGCTTATGCTAAGCTCCGCTTAAATTTGCCGGTGCAAACGGCCAAGGGACATAAGTTCTTTAAGATATACACCACCGTAGGTAATAAATGTGTCAAAATAAGCAGAAGGTGCACATTTCTGGTATTGTTAAATATTCTATTGTTTACTTGCCGACAAATAAAAATATTTACACCATTAGGACCGACTGTGGTAATTAGGAAAAACCAGAGACTTGCTATAACTAGACTGCGCTTAACGTATCCTTTGAATATAAAATTAGGAAGAAGTCTAAGCCTGTACTTTCGCGTGGGTCTCTAAAAGTACCTTGAGCGATAGATGGAGCCACGAAATGAACGTGAAAAGTACCTTTGGATTTATATACGCGCTTTCCGAAGGCAGTCACTGCTCTTCCTTCTTACAGCGCGTTTTATATGTAGGACAAAGATAGCCTGAAGTCTCCCACTTTCACTCATTGATTTGTTACCGTACTCTTATGTTGATAGTAGGCGCGCGTACATAATTGAAAACGCTGCAAATACCAATTTAGACACAGAAAATTTCATAGAACAAAAATTGTAGACAATTAAATTTACTATAAAAAAGTCCGTGACGGCATATATCTATCTTTAATCGTTTAGCCTTTACCAACCATTTAAAGTTGTACCTAGTGTCCTCGTTGGTTTCAATAATATCTTTGAACGCTTATCATATATTAATGGTTAAAGAT
This sequence comes from Photinus pyralis, assembly GCF_008802855.1. NCBI lineage: Eukaryota > Metazoa > Arthropoda > Insecta > Coleoptera > Lampyridae > Photinus > Photinus pyralis. The sequence goes on along the minus strand of NW_022170738.1, from coordinate 28,304,613 downwards.
ACATATATGCTGTCGCGGACTTTTTTGTAGGAAATTAAATTCTCTACAATTTATGTTTTATGAGTTTTTCTGTACGAAGTTTCGTTTTCACGGCGTTTGAAAGTAAATGGGGGTACCTTTCGTTTTGTGACTGAATCTTAAATTCAAAGGTTGTGAGAAATTTTATGGTACGATTCAATGTTTTCTTACCACTATTTTATTTCTCTATTCGATAGGGTTTTGTGTGCTATTTAAGTTTTATAAGGAGTCTCCTGTGCCTAAACCCCCTAATTTTTAGGTTATTCAATATTTTTCACAAAACAATAATGAATTACATGTTTAATGTTTATAAACAGGATCGAGTAAGCCGTGATAATAGAAATAGAAACCAATAGAATTTCAGTAAGCAAGTGTCAAGTAAATTATCTGCTCCAATTAATGTGCTCCCTATTTCGTAGTAAAATAAGATTAATTAAAAAGGCGAATTTCGAACTAGTCTTTTTAAAAAATCTTATTTTACTAGGAAATAATGAGTACACTTGCAGCAAACAATTAATGTATGGCACTTGTTTACTATTTGGCATTCTTTGGTTTTTTTATTATCACGGTTTACTCCTGTTTATAAACATGTAATTTATTAATGTGCAACTGCGTAGTGAAAAATATTGAATAACTTAAAAACTACGGGGATCAGGCACAGGATATCCCTTCTAAGAATTGAAGAGCGCACAACAGACCATCGAATAGAGAAACAAAATAGTGGTAGTTCCATTTGAATAAAAATAGTTATAGCACTTTGAAATCTAGAAATTTTACAATTTTTTTGTGTTGCCTTTTATTCGAATTAAAATTATTGATTTCTTTTTCTTAACTTTAAAATCAAGGTCGCTACGATTTATCAAAGTGGGGTTGGTTTATAGAGAATTATTCGAAAAAAAATTAATAATTTGGCCTGCAGAGGTTAAAAAATGACATCAAATTAGCTAAAAATAAACATACTGTTCCATTTAAAAAAATCAGCTGTGTATTGACACCGTAAACATGAGACACTCTGTACATTCAAAAATAATTCCTGTATATGCATAACATTCTATAGTTGACATTTGCACAAAAGATTTTTTGCTATTTTTTACCAGGTATGAACTAGAAAAGACCGACGCAGTGTTATAGGACCCTGTATAATTGTTATAAAACGTAAAAAAAGAAAGAAAGAATGGGAAAATTTGCATTTGACTTCAATTATCTCGTTATCTATTGCTCTGAGAGAAAATGAAGAGAAATAAATTTGATTAGAATCGAATTTTCTATAAGATACAGTTGGTATGGAACATTCATTTTCAAAAGTTATTGCTTTTTTATGGAAAGATATAAAAAAAGTAATCCCGAAAATTAACAATCTGTTACTAATCAAAATTCATCCTATCTTTTATATTATCCGTAGCTTGATAACGGAACAATACGGCAACCGATCACCCGATCACCGTAGATATCATAGTCATTGATTAATTAAAAATACAAATTAAAAAATCCATGCTTTGTCTTTCAAGGTGGGTGACTCCCAGATTCTCCCCCAATTATTTCCGCTAGTGGAACCCTAAGCAAACCGTTTCCAAGAATTGTCCCGATGATTCTTGCAAATCGACGGACTGTCAAATTTTTTTTGAAAATCCGAAGACTTTTGCTAGTTAACAAATGGAATAATTTCCGAAATATAACAAGAAATCTCCATAATAGGCGAACAGAAACCTCTCGGAAAATGTACCTAATATTAAAAAAAAATACGTCGAAATCCGTCCGTCAATTTGCAGAAATCATCGAGACAACTTTAGGAAAAGGTTGCTTTGGGGTTCCACCATCTGTACAAAAATTTAGAACGTTATGAGACTTATCCAATTTGTTTGTTTATTTAATCAATGACTATAATACCTACGGTGATCGGGTTTGTCGTATTGTTTTGTTATCAAAAGAAGGGACCAAATATGAATGATGAATAGTGATAACAGATTGTTAATTTTCGGAAATGCGTTTTTTTATATTTCTCCATAAAAACAATAACATAAGAATGAACGTTCCACACTAAATGTATGGTCTACATAGACAATTCGATTCTAAACAAATTTACTTGAATACCTCACCGGAAAAAAAAATGGAAAAGTTCATAAAAAATATCACTTCTCTTCATTTTTTCACTCGGGGCGATAGTTAACGTCAGTCAAATGCGAAAAAAAACATTTTCCCATTTTTTTTCTTCATTTTTCTGTATAACAATATATTTCGGGAGTTTCCGGCCAGGGGATTATGATTTTCAGATTCAGCGGATTTTTTTACATAGAGTACATTTGGTTTTGTTGAGTGAAATGACATCCAGCCCAAACCATACTTTTGATGAATTATAGGGCTTTGCTTCACGCCCTTCTGATAGTGTATTATTAGTATGGGTAAAAATATCTGTGTAAAAAATATAGCAAACGAGCTCTTGGGTATGGCTATAGTATGTGCAAAACCAAATTGAACCTGGTGTTAGATTTGCCCTAAGACAGTTTGAAAGATCGTGTGACAATATCCAAGGACTGGAAAAAATTTTTCACAGCATTTTTTCTTTTTTTTTCTTTTGTTTTTTTTAGCAACTTAACATATATTCTTTATATTCTTTATGTTTTCGAATAGTTTTTTTATTAACAATACATGAACATTGTTATTGGGGTAACCTGTTATGTTCATAAATAAATAAGTTGGCACTGCGCATGCGCAAAACCAAATTTTGAAAATGGCGTTACATTTGCTTTTATTCCAAGTGCATACGTAGGTATCAAATGTAATTTAAATACATTTCTAAATTTAAAAAAGTTTGCAATTCGGTTCATATATGGCCGAGATACCAAAAGAGCACTATGCATTTTGAATCCATTAGGCTCAACTTTTGCCATTGCGTATTATATTGCTAAAGCTATGCCCATATTGAATTTCATGCAATTCACTTCATAACTCACGTAGATGTCAAAAGGGCCTTCCTTATTATACAGGCAAGGAGCTCGATAATATGTGAATTGCACTAATAATAAAAATAAAAATAAGAACATCGTTTTTTTCATTTCCCATTTTCGCATATTTCCCTTGCGCTTTGAGCAGAATGGCAAAAAAATAACGACAGTTTCAATTTTTACAACGCTTCGTTCATCCCAACCGGAACCCCCAAAAGCACTTGAAATTATAACAACATGTAGGTCAAGGGTTCGAGTCGTACCTACGCCAGATTCTTTTTTAACTAAAAAGTTTATTAAAAGTTCAAAATTAAGATGTGCGTACATTTTTTTACAAACGCTGAGAAAACAAAAAGAGATACAAAAAAAGTTATAAAAGATAAATTGTAGAGAATTTAATTTCCTACAAAAAAGTCCCCGATGGCATATATGTATCTTCAACCCTTAATATATGATAAGCAATCAAAGATACTATGAATGCCAACGCAATCAAGATGTGCAACTTTAAATGGTTGATATGGCTAAACGATTAAAGATAGATATATGCCGTCGCGGACTTTTTTATAGTAAATTTAATTGTCTACAATTTTTGTTCTATGAAATTTTTTGTATCCCAATTGGTATCGGCAGCGTTTTCATTTAAAGTGCGCGCGACTAGTATACGTACCAACAAAAGATTACAGTATTGAAATCTTCAGTGCAAACTGCAAACGCAATTCGGAGCATAATATTCGCTCTAAAACCGATTATATTATTATAAAAGTGGGAGAGGTACACCTTACCTCTCCTGCGATTGTCACGGATCCACAAGTTCCCATTAGTACGGAAGCGCTGAAGGACCATCAAACTTTTTTTTTTATCTTGAACGGTCGACTTTTTATCTTGAACGGTCGACTTTTTATCTCGACCGGCCGACTTTTTATCTCGACCGGTCGACTTTTTATCTCGACCGGTCGACTTTTTATCTCGACCGGTCGACTTTTTATCTCGACCGGTCGACTTTTTATCTCGACCGGTCGACTTTTTATCTCGACCAGCCGACTTTTTATGGTTTTTATATTTTGAGTTTTATGGGATTACTAAGTAAGTAACTGTCATATGGTGTGGTTTTTGTTCATCTCAAGTAAGGAGCAATTGTTTTACATTATTCGGTTATAGCGCTCTATGAGTTGTGATTGACTTTTGTGGATTGTAATAGAATTATCAGCAGGTAAGATTAGGTGTTTGATGAATAATGAAATTAAACGTAGTTGTTTTCTAATTTCAGGATAAAATATTATGGAGCTAAGTGACTTAGATACAGCAATTAAATATTATTTTCATCTGGGTTTTCGCCAGTATGAAATATGTTTATTTCTTTTTTTGCATAATTGGTCTATTAGTCTGACGACATTAAAAAGACACCTCAAGCGTTTGAATTTGTTTCGAAGAAAAAGTTACTCTACTTTTGAAGATATTGTTGCATTTCTAAATAATCAAATTTTTTCATCTGGACGGTTACACGGTTACAAGTGGGTTCACCGAAGATGTATACAGGCCGGTCTCAATGTTAAGCAGAAAGACGTGAGCGACTTATTAAATATTATGGATCCAGTTGGTGTGTTAACTAGGAAACGTAGAAGATTACAAAGAAGGAAATATTGGAATAAGGGACCTAATTACATTTGGCATGTTGACGGATACGACAAACTGAAACCTTTCGGAATTTGCATTAGTGGTTGTATAGATGGATTTTCTCGTAAAATAATGTGGTTGAAGGCTGGTTATACCAATAATGATCCGAGAGTAATTGGAGGGTACTATATAAACACCGTGAAAGAATGGAATGGCTTTCCACGAACAATTCGAACAGACATGGGTACCGAAAATGGTAACATACAACACATACAAAAATATTTTGATGAGGTTACTGTAACTTATCAAACTAATAGTAGATTGCCGCCTTTTTTATATGGAAGCAGTCATACCAACCAGCGCATTGAATCGTGGTGGTCGATCTTAAGAAAACACAACAGTCAGTTTTGGATAAATTTATTCAGTGAACTAAGAAACGATGGACTTTTTAATGGGACTTTTCTTGATAAATCTATCGTACAGTATTGTTTTATGGATTTGATTCAGGTAAGTAAATCTTTTAACAAGGCATGAATTACGCCTCATTTTTCTGTTACAGAATGAACTGAATACCATCGTACTGGAATGGAACAGCCACTATATACGAAAAAATAAAAATGGAACTTGTCCCCCTGGACGCCCTGACTTGCTTTATAATTTTCCTGAAGTTTATAATTGTGAAAATTACATTACAGAAATTAATTCTCTACATGTACAGAACTGCGAAGATGAATGCATATTTTTAAATAGCCCTTGTGCTGATGAAGATGTATTCAACTTATGTCAGATTATTGCGTTCGAAATGAATCATAATAAACCTTCCGATGTGTTCGAAGCTATTACTTTGTACACAAATTTGCGAAACCAAATTCTGTCATTATTGTTATAGTATACCCACTATGCTGGTCTTAGACGTTGTATTGCACTGTATTGTAGTTGCGCAGCACCAGTAGGTACATGCTAACATGAGATGTACCTACGTTTAAAATAAAGCTACTAAAACACATGAATTTATTTAACAGCTACCTATGTTACAACAAACACTAATATTTAAAAAAAACGAAATTCTTAATCCTTCTCAAGATATCGTAATTTAAACTATGCAAATCCAAAAGATTTGCAATTTCCAAATGCAAAGTCTAAATTTGCTTTAAAGTCGTCATACCGCTTGTGAATAGTGGGAATTTTCAAATTTAATGCGCATGTGTTAGCTAGTGGGTACTTCCCGCTGTTCTCGCCGTGTAAAAACATAATTTTTGGTACGATTGGAAATCCTAAAGGCGGCACACAGTCTGCACCAGTTGCAAATATTAAGATATCGGCTAATGTAATCGCTTGGCCTTCATTTTCATCTGCATCGTCCTCCAACAAAGTCTCTAGAAATTTCTAATTCATATTCATTTTTCTTGATCAGTAGGTACAGCTTACCTTCACAATCTCCTATGTAATCTCTAAAATAAGACATTGCCCTATTTTCCAGATCACGTTGAGTAGATCCTATATCACTGTATTCTATCTGAAAAATGTTTTCTAATGTTTCTCCTGTGAGGATCATTTGATCTTTGCAAAACATGTCTTTAAACAAACGAGGATACTCCCTAATTTGATTATAAATGTCACATGTTTTTAACCCTTCTATAAATTGCTTTATTGGTTCCTCCACTCGCTTTATTGCATAAAACTTTAACATATCTAAAACATAATATTACATTAAGTATAACTGAGATATGACAAATAGTTTACCTTCACCGATACGACATTTTTCGTCAAGATTTGTGACATAATGGCACCCAGCAATTGAAAAAGCATTGTCAGATGCAATTAATTCTTGTAAGTCTAAGATATTTGTAGTCTGTTCCAGTCGAACCAATAAATCTTTAATATCAGATTCAACATCTTCTATAGTAGGTGTAGTTTCCTCTATACCATATGCTATTAACGAATATAAACTTTCTGAGAAGAAATGAGGTGCTGGTCCACCATGTACCAGTGCTAAAGCTATAATTCTACCAGCCTCAAAATAATAATTTTGGTTTAGTGAATTATTATTTAAAGAAATATATTTTTTCTTCTCACCAACGAATAATTGACTGTCTTGTAAATAAAGTAAAACAAGTCGGAACATTTCTCTAGCGGGCCCCCCTTCGTCTATTGCGCCTTCTGTGGTTCCCTCAATATCACTAAATTTAACAGACGTTTTGAAAAAGGGATTGAACGTTTTTCGGCGCATTGCACGGACACAACAAACAAAAATATCACTGCGGAAAATGTTGAACTTGTTGATTTTATCATAGCAAATTTTTCGCTGTAAGTCCAATAAAATATCAACCGCTGTACAATATGGTTCGCACCCTTTAGTACTAACTGGAGTCAGTTCTTCATTTATAGGTGGATCATTATATTCATGTATAATACTATCAACTAATTCATTAAATTCGAAATTTAAGGAATGGGTTACATCAACACTTTCCATGCCTAATGTTAATATAGAAATTAAACACACTAAAAGTATATGACACAACTTACGTATTTCTTCATTATCAAGCTGCACTAGTGATACATCTTCCTGAAATAATATCTATTGAGTACGGAATGGTATTAATATAGTATTATTGTGTTATGGCCATATAAAAGCCGTACGTGCTAGGTTGATATCCAAGCGCTAGCGATGAATTTTAGGGAAAGCCGTTATACTGCCATAACATTAAGATTTGTTCAATAAAACGTGTAGTTATTTTCTTACGTTACTATGGTTTTCATCTGGAAACTGCTGTAATGTATACTCGACTATAGTGTCAAGCGTACCCTTATTGGTATCCACTGGCTCATTTATGGTGGGATGATCAGGCTGTAAATAATAATAGTATATTAAGAAATCAACATGTGCTGAGTCTAGATGTGTTCATTGGTTATTGTTTTTATTCAATGGCATTACCTACCTCTAAAATCTCAACTACATCTTCAACAGTTTCTACTACAGTTTCTCTAGTTGCAAGATAAAATCTTAGTTTAGACAAACCAGTTTTTTCCAATAGTTCAGCTACTGTTGAATCTTTATCAACTTCGTGATTTTGGAAATCAAATAAATTTATGTCAAATTTACTTAAATCTCCTTTTGAAGAATGCCCGTTCGGGAAAAACAAATCTAGAGCCTTCGTTAAGATAAAGTCCTTGTTTGCTTCCTTAGGCACCTTCATTTTTCTTGTACCGCCACCTCCCTTCTCCCGTACTTGTTTATATTTGCCATCCAGATTCATGTGGCATAACCATCCTACCTCAATTTGCTTAACGTCTTGAGGATGACCTTTACACCTCTTTGGACTGCTATTACCGCCTCCCTTCAGCTTTTGCCTTAAACTCTCTAACAGACTTTCTTTTTTATCAGTCATTAAACGGGTCGAATCCAATTGTGCTTTGCAATACTGCATTAATGCAATACGGTCACCATATTTTGGTACGAATTCTGCTAATTTGGTATCGTTCATTAATAATACCACATCCGGAGTAATCTATAAACAATTTTTCATTAAAATAATAAATGATTACTAGCAACCGATTATCTTACCTTTTCTTCTAACATTCTAGATATTTTTTCCTCTGGAATACCTCTGCTACGTAAAAAATCTTCCATTTTACCTCAGCACAGTAATTCCGCAAATTTCTGTATAAAACCACGACAACCGATTAGAGAAGTAAATGCATAAACGAAATACTGCTAATGGATTATTTAAATGAATAAGTATAATATAAGCATAATGCGACGCGTAAGTATAGGTACCCTGCGCAATATACCTACGTATCGCACAGCTACGTTCATTGTTCGTTGTTACTTTTAGCTGAGAATGACCGAATGAGATATGCAATAATGTTCATCACTCGTGGTAAACATTTTCATTAGGCTATACACTGTACATGGTCTTACCTGCAAAATTGTGTAGCACAATTAACAATAACTCACTACAATACACAGTGTTAAATGATGACTACTAAAGCGTTTTCTCTTTGCTAAAAAATAACACATTAAAAGAGCAAAATACAAGCAAGCAATAAAGCCAATCGGGCGAGGCGAGATAGTAAGCCGACCGGTCGAAATAAAAAGTCGACCGCTCGAGATAAAAAGTCGACCGTTCGAGATAAAAAGTCGGCCGGTCGAGATAAAAAGTCGACCGGTCGAGATAAAAAGTCGACCGGTCGAGATAAAAAGTCGGCCGGTCGAGATAAAAAGTCGACCGGTCGAGATAAAAAGTCGACCGGTCGAGATAAAAAGTCGGCCGGTCGAGATAAAAAGTCGACCGTTCAAGATAAAAAGTCGACCGTTCAAGATAAAAAAAAAAGTTTGATGGTCCTTCAGCGCTTCCGTACATTAGGCTAGACTTCTTCCTAATTTTATATTCAAAGACGTATCTAAGGTGTTGTCGACACAGTATGCCACACACAATGCACTGCGGGGCAAAATCGCTGAGATGATTTATGCAATATAATGAAATAAGCTGTTATTTTAGATGTTCCGTTCATTAATCATTCTCGTGATTAGCTCGAATTAGTGAACAGATAAATTTCTGTTGAGAATAAACCAATAAACTTAGGTTAACTTGTGCGTATCAACATTTACTCTGTCGATAAATTTTTAAATAATATGCTGATTTTCCACGAATAAAAGTTTAAAGGGAGGATTGTTGTACGGATCAAACGATGCATTAAAAATTTGCCAAATTGCTGAAAATGTGTTCAGGTTATTCATTCAATCCACACCACACCGCCTAAATGTCTCCCTCACAACCCACATGTTTCTGCGCCAAAGTGTCCCCGCGCCGAAGTGTCCCGGCGCCGAGGTGTCCCGGCGCCGAGGTGTCCCAGCGCCGAAGTGTCCCGGCGCCAAAGGAGCCGCGCCCAAGTGGCCGCGCCAAAGAGGCCGCGCCAAACTGTCCGGGTCCGCATTATTGGAGCATCGTGATCACGTTTAAATAAACAGTTACCAAGAAAGTGCTTAGTGTACAGAACGTTTCATTGCGATATTTTTGGGCAATTACAATACAATACAAGTTACAATAGAGAACTTTACTAATTAAATTGGTACACCTCTTTTGTGTATACAAGGGCAGCCTAAATAAAATAGTAACCGGTAAAAAGTTTAAAGACGATTCCTTCGCGCTTTTACTGGTTGTTAAAACCCTAAGTTATAAGGGTTGCTTATGACATTTCCTGAATACGGAACATATTGATAAATTAATGCAGTAAATAAACAAAAGTTCTATTATATGCCGAGAAACCTGAAGCCCAGTTAGTTCCTGATACAAATCATCAATCATCTTTCAAAACCATGCGATACAATAGGTCCGATTGTTTTGCTCAGGACAAACCGCTCCACAATGCAATTTTCTGAATTTCGGCTACTTTTCAAAAGGAGAAAATCAACTGTGAATTGGAGAAAATTTCAAGTCATCCATAAATGTAAGCTATTTGAAATTTTTGCATTGTCTAAAAATAGGAGTCGATCGTTTTGGGGATTTTGTATAAAAAAAAACTTTATGCTCAAGGTCAATTTAACATTCCTGAAGAGATCGACCCACGGAAGTTTATTTCTTGAATAAATTTGTACATTTTTTATGAATTATAATTGAACTCAAAAAAAAATTCAGCAATTTTCAGCCATTTTTGAAAAAAATAGGTTATTATATTCGTTATGACTGGCTGGCTGTCCGGCTAATATCTCAGCAATTATAATAGCTAGAGACTTCAAATTTTTACTAAAAGCTTTTTGCTATACTGTAGATAATAGTGACAATCGCTTAAACTTCTCTCTCTTGTTCTAGGCCCTCAACAGGCTTGCTTTTTAGAGGTGCATCTGCAGAAGGTCTTAAGTTGTTCTATACTACTCCGGTATTTACTTTACGAACAGGAAATCTGCAAGAAAACGTATCCTTTAAAATAGTAATTAAAGTGGTCACAACAGACTGTGCGCTTCCATAAAGGTAGCAAATGAATTCTGAAAAATACTGCCAAATACTGAATTGCAATAAACAAGACAATCATTGCAATACCTTGCGCTTAAGTAGCTACAAGAAAACGTTAAAAGAGGTGACTTCATATCAATCTGGAAAGGGAATCGTGGAATCGGGACCGCAAAAGAAAGAAAATTAGTCCGAAGTAGTCGTCTCCGTCTTCGTTACCATACCAGTAAGCAGATGAGGTTTTACCATTACCAAAATGGGTACTGTTTTTGGAGCAAAGGTACTGCAGTACTTCGCTAAGTGATCAAAAATCAAGCAGTCGTTTGTCACAATAAAGTCATGAAGTGCCAAATTCGCAAAGTAAATGTGGACAGAAATCCTGCTTTACCTTGTAATGTGTAATATAACTCCAGCAGATTTCTTCAACTTTTCAGAACAGATAGAGAAACTCACAGCACATCACGGCAAACCTTCCAGTTTGGCAAGTATTTTCCATTCAGCAAGCCGCTCAATTTGCTTTCTAGATAAGTACACAAGCTGTTTTGAGAATTTAGGTTGTATAAGTACTACCGAAGAGTGGTACCATCACACGTATAGACCGAAGAATTTAGAACCACTAGATCGCCATACCATAAAGACCGAATTCCATTTCATTACCAAGCCATCAGATACGACAGTAGAGTACCTACTTTACATGTATCATTCAATAAGTTTCGTAATATTTTAGGGTACTTTAAAATTTGATCTTGTGAATACCAAGAATGGCTCTGATTTGTCTTTTTCTGAATGTGGAAAACATCCAAACTTGATTGTTTTGATACACGATTTCACAAGTAATGGACGTACTGGATGGATTAAGGTACGCTTTTTATTTGTAAATTATTTCAACAGTGCAAAATTTTCCAGCATATAGCATCAACTTTATTACAAAGTAGTAGCCCTAGCATAATATCGGTCGATTGGCAAGCGGGCGCGGAACCACCCTTTGAACAAGCAGTTTCAAACGCGAGAGTTGTTGCACTTGAAGCTATTTCTCTGCTAAAATCACTGAAGGTTTAACAATCGCATTTTTTGTAGAGTAATCACGATTTACTAACAGGGGAGCAATCAACGAGTTTATTTAATTGGTCACGGTTTAGGTGCGCACATTGCCGGTTACGTTGGTCACTCCCATGCTGTGGACAAAATTACCGGCAAGTTTCACGGGAGTAACTAACCAATGCATTAACACTACCACACAGGTTTAGACCCCACGGGGCCCTACTTTGAGCATATGCCGGCAGTTGTTAGACTAGATGAATCGGACGCGAAATTCGTGGAGGTTCTCCATACCGACGGGTTTTCAGGTATTGCATTTTAAAGTGCACGAAAGTTATAGCTTTCCGTTTTGAAGGTAGAAGTCAAGGTACGCAGACTTCAATGGGCCACGTCGATTTTTTCATCAACGGAGCTGAACACCAACCTCACTGTAACGACACCTCGTCCTTTCCGCCGCTACACAAATTGGACAGAAATTCTCTAAAGGAGGGAGATATTCTACCGGCCTGCAGCCACAAGAGATCCTTTAAGTATTTCATTGAAGCAGCGAATCAAGAAGACTGTGAGTACATTGGATTCCAGTGTAATAGTTACGAGGAGTTCCAGGAGGTGTTCAAATTTTTTGACACGTTTTGTTCGCCTAACACGCATTATTACAGGGGAAGTGCACAGAGTGTGAGCGTGAACATGGGACTTGCGCGAAGTTTGGGCCAAATGAAGTTGAAAGCGATAAAAAACCCTCCAATTACTTTCTGCACACAGCTGGAACGTCACCATATTGCAGTACGTTAAACACTCCTTAAATTAAACCAAAAAATTGGGTAGAGATTGTCACTAGAGAATCTATGCCCCATTTCAAACTGTGCATAGAAAACGCAACTACGTATTTTATCATCACTAGCAACCCATCATATATTTAAGGTCTAAAACTCCAACGGCCTTTGTCTGTTTTTTTAGTGATTAACAACAGGCTGAATCTTCGTGAGTAGGTTCGGTTCGACCAAACCCCTAAGTTTTTTCCCTGTTAAAATTCTCGATAGAGGTCCGTATGTATATTTCCCTAATTTATATGTACTTGTTTTTGACCTGCGACTTCTGCGGGGTCTTTTCAAGTCCTTTTCAGTTGGGTTTTCATCTGAAATCAGTTTGAAAAATCAAAATAATAAAAATACTCACAGATTTTAGTTAATCGTCTAGCTCTAGTTGCTTGTTTCATTCAGAATCGTGAGTTTTCATATTCTCCTTCTCGCGCTCAACACTTAGGATTCGCCTTTTGTTGTCTGCAGTCACTTTCGCCTTTCTCACGTTAAAAAACTGACACTTAAATGATGCCGTAGTGATGATTTGCCGTTATGACCCCTAGTGTTGAACAGAACTTCTACCAATATAAATTGTGTTTTTCACCTAAGGAAGATTGAGAAGGGAATTGTGTTTTTCACCTATGGAAGATTGAGAAGGGAATGGTGTGCAGTCACGTAAAAGCTAACTTTGGAATCGCGTCGAAGAGCGGCCTCTCCCGGTACTTTCACCCCTAAGGAAACTCGCCCAAATGTACATTTTCCCCGGGAAGTGTAAAATTCTATCCAAAGTAATTGTGGAAATTGTGAGAATATTCCGGTAATTTACGCTGTAGAAAGACGATGAGAGAAATCGACCTTGCATTAATTTTCGGTAAGGATTTTATTTTTTTATGTCAAGGAAACCTTTGGTGTCCGAAAAACCTCGAAATTTTGGCAACCGCCCGACAAGAAGACAATAGATGGAATACCATAGTACAACAATGGAAACCATGGATACGAAAGCAAGAGACCACCCCAGATGAGGTGGGGACACGACATCAGAATGATTGGAGGAACACACTGGAAACAAAAAGCACAAAATAGAAGCGAAGGGAAAAAAATAGCGAAAGCCTATGTCCAAAATTGGACGAATTGGCCAAAGAGAAAAGATTTTATTTTTGTATATGCCAAGGAAACCTCGAAATTTTGGCAACCGTTTCGGTTTTTTGCTTATAACAGGTCTATCTGTCTGAAAATTTTATAGTACTAAATTCTGGAGGGTTGCATCTAACGTTATATTTCGACTAGAAAGTATTCATCCAAATGAAAAAAACCCATAAAAGAAAAATTGTAAAGAAGTACATCGGTCAAAAATCCTTTCATTTTCAACTTCATGTACTGGTTGAAGGGGCGGACGGGGACATTAGCTTCTCTACTGAGTTCTGACAAGTTTAGTTCGTCAGTTGAGCTTCAGCTGTACTTACCATGTGAATTCAGATATTTTATTTACTTTTTTGTGTTTCAAGTGCGATTACAAATTAGTGCAACGGTGTATTTCATAAAAAAAAGAATATCAGAGCCTTTTAACTTTCGAGATCATTGACTTTTATGTGGTGAGAAGCTCACAGATCTTTTTCAAAACGACATGAGAAAAACCGCCAAAATCCCAAGTATCATTCAAGCAAGGTGAGAAACTCACACCAAGGCAGAATTTTTTGAACTTATCTACTCGTATAGAAGATGAATGGGGTCAAAAAATAGTGGAGCAATTGAAAGATCTTCAGTTTGATTTGGTTGCTCTTGACATCTGCTGTAAACGGATTTAAAAGAGACGTGTTGGCTCAAGTCAGACAAGTCGTTGACCTGCGGCTACAATTGACAGGGTCATGCGAGTAATATACTCATACCTTTGGAGCTAACTCAGACGAATGTCAATTCTATCTACCCGACCTTCTGGATCAAGTAGAAGAGGAGGATCGGCCGAAAGATGTTAAACAGTAAAGTCGAGGCTGTTACAAAAATATGATGACGATGGCTTGGTTGTTCGGAAAGAAAATCGACCTGCTTTGATTTTTTTCAAAAATGTGGGATGCAAAATTGTTGAAACGCTTTCTATGGTGACAAAAAGGCAGACACGCTCTTTATCATAAAAGCTGTTGGAGAAACCGTTCTCGAGCATATTCGTTCTGTTGTCTACGAAACACAATACCCACCCACCCTTACTCAGTTCCTCCTAAACATCCAAGCAGTAATACCGGCCATATTCCTCAAACCTTAATATGCAATTAGTACTGTTGGTTTGAGAAGATTAATAAAATAAATATTGCTCACCATTGTTGGAACCAAGAGCTCAGAAAGGATTTGACGATGTAAGACGAAGACTTCGACTGTCGTAATTTCCAATTGAATACCATGCCCAACAAAATTTCCTAGGGAATGACAGAAATAAGAGCTAACCAACACCTTTGGAAGCAGTATCATTTCAAACATACCATGCTGTAGAAGATGCAGATGTCTTCATTGCAACCACTGCGTTGACTCAACTGTCAACGGTTCACAGTGTCGTCTCAGCACTAAGGATGTGGGTGTACTTGTTTTGATGTGTAGAGGCCTTCATTTCAAATATGAAATTGGACTTCCAGAAACCAAGTATAGGTGGCAAAGAGGATTGGATGTATTCGTTATCATCCCCCCAGTTCGATGAAATGAAAGCTCTGCACCCTTTTGGAGAAGACCCATTACGTAAAAAAACATGCTTCGATATTTTTCAAATCTCAAGCCACCAAGCACAAAATCTGCCATTCAAATGCAACTGTATGTCACGAGCCGTGCTAAATTCAACATTCCAATATTGCCAAGGGACGCTGCTGGCCTTCATTCACTGCGAGTGCACAACCAAATCCAGGGGTGGTTGGGAAACTCCATATACAGAAAGGTTTATCTCATCCATTGTAATTGCAAAAACTACTGCACATATAGGAGGGTCAGGGTCGAGGTGCAAAAACTGCAGTGGAATTCCCTGCAACAGTATCGTACCAATTGAGCTGGAGAGAAGCGAATTGTTCCACCATCTACAAATAGTTTATGTTGTTTTTGAAACTGTTGGATTGGGTTCTTTCCGTATCTTCGAATAGAAGGGTTTTTACCCTCTTATTGAACTGAGTCACCCTTTAAATTTTTTAGGTGAGCATCACAGGAGTCAAAAACCTTTTTGATGGGTCATAATTTTCAACTACTTGTAACAGTCTCTTTGTAAGGTTCCTATTGAACTATAGAATAACTGTGATTTCAATATAAGCATTTATACCGTCGCCCGTAGAAACTTCTTTGGTTCTCGTAACACGGAAACAAGAGAGGTATCTAAAATTAATTGGTTTGTCGTAGTGTACTCGTACCGAGTAGAAATGGTCTTTGACGACCGATCGGGAACCTCGCAGCAGAATGGAAACTTTGAAATGATAATGATTGGCGAAAATGGAATTTTGACGACTGCATATGCCAGTAACTGTGGGTAGGTATGTAAACCAATTTCGCTGATGGCTTAACGAATATAATTCCAGTTCTCCAGCAAGTTTTAAAGCAGCATCACCATACGTCATGATATACTACGCCAAACCTCCAGTAGTGACTCATATTATAGAGGTGCGGCTCAAGTGGATTCACAACGGCAACGCCATCTGTTTCTTTTGCAAAACATCAATGTATGTCAATAAAGTTAACATACAGCAAGTTTCGATGAAAAATCCCAAGTAAGTAAGGGGATGGTTTCGTAATCGTTCAGTAATAGAAATTGCTTCAGGACTGTGGAAAACTACATGTGCCCAAAGTATTCATCGGAAATCAAGAGCGGTTCCTACATCACATTTACAGAATGCGAAGGTGCTAAACATCAAGGCCACAAGTCCTTTTGACATTACGTTATTTATTCTGATACACTAATTCACAAAATAATATTTAGTATTGTACATTCCATTCATAACATAACATACGTTTTACTTTCCTTTGAAAAGCACACGATCTTTTCTAAAGATATTTAACATCGTAATCGAAATTGCTCAACGACAAAAACATTTAACGTCAATCATTGAGAAGGATGTAAATGTGCGATCTTCCATTTTGGATGTAGTCCTATCCAAAGTCACGGTCACTCCATGGCAACTTATGTGAGGCACAGATTCGTGTAACAGATCTTCAGCTGGATATTAAAACATGTAGAAGATAATGACTTTGTGGATCTTTTCATTATAATTAAAGTTACTAAACCAACAATGATTTGTTCACACAATCTACGGCACTAAGTAAAGTTAATTGACAATACTCCAGCTGACTTAAGAACATTAAAGGTACATTAGGCTAGATCTAGTTATAGTCCAAGGGCTGTATAGAACTGATAAGGTGTGGGAACACTGTTGAAAGCACCCCCTTTTCTCACATGAGGAAGTGCTCCAGACAAAAGAATGAATTGCTACACTTGCGCTGTTTCTTATGGTTTTGGTAATGTTTCACATACTTATAAATATACAATGTCACGTTGTTGATACCAGACTTATATAACTACTAAGCGGCTATTAACAGGGATTTTTACAACGTAACAAAAATAAACAGAATTTTCTAAACTTAACTGCCTATACATACAATTCCTATATTTACAAATTCACACATATTGTAACTTTTTGCCTAGTCCGTAATACATACCAGATTTAAATTGGTTAATGTAACGTGTTATTAATTAATGGTACAATAAAGCATTCACTATATTATCTTAGAAGGTACTTTAAACCCATAACATGATATATCAGTAACATAGGCCAGATATGGTAAAAATCACACATGAAAATATCGAGATGAATTTTCTAGAGGCAAGCCACCACGTGTTGAGCTCAGTGGCGTCTTTTACATATTAACCGAATTAACGTAGTAACTTGTGCTACTTACTTATTATGTAGTTTTGGAATTTAAACATTTAAGGATAAGCAAAATCTCGTCTTCATGTGACTCCTGAACTACAAAACTCCACGTACATCTAATTTGAACATAAATTACAACAACGTCCATTCTTAAAACGAGAAAACAGTTAAGCTTCTGCGCGCGACGGCGCATTTCACAATGTCAGTCTAGTTTTTATACCAAAGAAAGCAATTTTTGTTATTACATTTTTTTACAATTATTAGGTTTACCAGTATATTAAGCGTGGTCAATATCAACAGGTAGTTAAAGGTATGAATGAATTCAGAATATTGTATGTCGTGGTGGGATTGTAAATTCTTTTATGGGGTTATTAGCAGTTACAGTTGGCAGCCTGTGCACCCTGGGGTGCGTTACTTAGACGAGTTGGCATTATACCTGCGCTTCCTAGTGTTGGATCAGCATCTAAGCTATCTGACATTTTATCGCATATGATGTCCACGAGTCGTTCGAAGACGGCCTGGAAATAAAAGAACACTTTGTTAACTCATTGAAAAAGTCCCACATGGAAAAATAATTGAGCTGTGACTAAACAGGAGATAACCCAACCAGAGGTGTAAATTGTTCTGTACATAGTACATAAACAGGAAGATTCAAAATTCTTCTGCATTTACATTGAAATGAACCCTTCGCTCGGAAGTAACCGGTTCTCTAAAAATGGAACAAATAAATTTAAGGGGAGTCTGGAACGGAGAGGTGAGAGTGCCTCTTAACCGAGGGGAAGATTTTTTATGAACTTTAATCTGGGATACTTTTTTTGTCATTCCCCATAAACAAAGTTTTCTTTTAGATTTTGAATTTGCCAGTGTATGTACGCTAATAGTCTCTTTCTAAACACTATTTCTTCGGAACATTTAACTGCATTCGCTGATGTTTTTTATCTGAACAAACTTCACTTTAATCAGATCTAGGGTTTTCTTAAACGTAATTGCGCTGTACTACATGAGTCGAACATCAAATTAAAATGTTATTTGAATCAGTCAAACAGCGATACCCTTTCCTACCCCAGAGGCTGTGTTAGATGCAATGTTGGAATTGGGGGTTGTTGAACCTTCCACTAGTATATGCTCTAGTCCTATTGTGCTCGTTAAATAGAAGGATATTAGATACGGAAAGTAAACGCTGTGACAGGAGAAGACGCGAACGTTGTTCCATACATAAGTTCTATTTTACATAATTTACGTGACGCTCAATATTTATCTAAATTAGACATACGGCCTGTTCCATCGAGACAATCCAGCCCATTAAGTGCTCTTACTGTCCCAGGTCGCAGATTCTTCCAATTAACTAGAATGCCATTTGGCTTGCGGAATTATCCAGCCACATTTTACAGGCTAATTGATCGTCTTTTAGATGCTGATTTGGAACCGTATTGTTTTGCTTACCTTGATGACATCGTAATCTCTACACGTACCTTCGATAAACATTTGGAAGTCTTGGAACAAGTGTTTAATGTCTGCTGGGGTAAAGTTGAACTGAAGTATCTCAGACTTCTACAACGTGATATATATTTTTTTTTCACTACAAGTACTTAAGTCCTCTAAATTATTGATTATATTGTTAAGAAAGCGAACGGTTTGGCAGAATTTTTTGTTTATTAATTTTACATGTCCATCGCGTGCGTGGAAGTAAAAGTCAAGCAAGCAGTATTTTGTTCTATCATTAATATACTTTCAAAGAGTAATTCGGTTTGAATCATTTCAAAATGTGACAGTTTTATCTCTGGAAATGAAGGAAATTGCAGATATTGATTTTGGACAACTTTTCTAAACGTTTATTGTGCGAAATTTCAGGTTGCGGAGCGTAACAGTTCTCATTATTGACTACCGGCTAATAACGATGTCATTATTAAACATTTTATAAACCTGCCGAAAAAGCTAACTTTATAAGTGAAAAAAAATGTTAATAATCATGTCATACGTATTTTTCTCACATAATATCTAATACTCGTTCAAGAAAGCAAAGGTTAGCAATGTTTGTATAGTAAATTTAAAATCAAATTCAGTATTGGCAACATTTACCGTGTTATGTCTGAATCGAATTTAATTATCTCCTTTTGTTTTCTGTTAGTTTTATTTATTATATGACAGTTACACATATTATCCTGTGTGAATTTATGCTTCCATGGAAGCTAACTGTTAGTTAGACAATAGTAATTTTCTTCAGTCCTACATCACGTCAAACCAATAGGTTTATTTAAATGTTACCGCTGACTCCTCTGTTGTGGTTAATAGTGACCGTAAGATTGAACCGACGTCCGAAAGGTCTGAAATAAATCTGACAGCTGGATCAAGGTTTTCCTAGCTGTGATCTCGCTTGTAATTCATTTCACTAACTTGTTTGCATGACGATTACGAGCACTTAGCGATCATTAAATTAGGGAAGCTGCGCACAACGTTTACCATTTTTTATGAAGACCCGAAAAAACAAAGATGTAAACAGGATACAATCCCACCAATAAAGGAATCTGTAACAAGAGTATTTTATAAAACTCATTTAGGTGTAAGGTGGCGCAAATCTTGCTATCAGTCGCACAAGACCATTCATCTCGTTAAATATTTATTTAACGCACCGTGATGATTGTAATCATTTTATAAATAATTATTTACAGTTCTCTGGTTTCAGGGCGAATGGTATAGTGTAGATAAAGGAATTCGTCATTACCAAACGCATCAAATTCATGAGTTTCGAGTGGTGGTTTTATACACAATTACGCTGTATTTGACAATTAATTCATTGTAATTAACAAGTAATGAGCGCACCCGTTTGTTCTATTGGCGTGTGGGTTGAATTTTGTCTGTGCAAACATTAATACACGCATCCCTAGGGAGTGTACACCAATAATAGTCATGAAAAGCAGCGTGACGTTTTGTTTGAGCCGGCAACATAGAACTTTGTGATAAAACCTTTCGACTCTAACCCCATACCCCACACTTTCTCAATGAGTGTTTGCATCAAGTTGGAGATGGATCAATCATTTACTATGAACCATTTATCATTCTTCATTTCTTTGTCTACTTACTTGTGTATCTATTTCTTAACGTTTTGATTTTTATTACGTGTATGTGGCGGAAAATTTGAGAATCTTTCGATGTACCTAACAATACAAACCCAAAATATT
Organism: Photinus pyralis; assembly: GCF_008802855.1. Lineage (NCBI taxonomy): Eukaryota > Metazoa > Arthropoda > Insecta > Coleoptera > Lampyridae > Photinus > Photinus pyralis. Next base: position 28,284,185 of record NW_022170738.1, on the reverse strand, counting down.
CAACCGTCATAAAATCAAGTAAATGCATTAACTGAACACTCGGTGTAGGTCATTTGCTCAGAGACATGTTTATCTTATAGCTTTCGTAGCATAGAATTGTTGCCGTTAAATTACTTAGCATGGCAAAAGTATAGCTTTCACCCGCACAGAAAAACCACTTTTCAGTAATAACCTTTCAGATGTGCTTTGTACTCATGTGATGTAAATATCGTATTCGAGCCACGAAAGGAAGTAAGACTATCGACCAAGTCTCAAAACACACATAAGAAGAAATGTGCGATGGGGTTTACATGCATAAAACCTTTTTAGAATCTCTTGAAGACACGCACTGCAATAAAAATCCATTAGTTGAAATTTTCAGTAGATACTACTTATGGATTAGACCGCTGAGGATGACAGTTGCGAAATTTTTTATTAGTTGCTTCCATTTATTTTCATGAGCAGTTCTAATGAGGGATAAAACCGCACGTGAAACCTTTGTGAACTCGCGTTGACTCGCACATCTTACCGCGACTAACGAAGGGCGTCCCCTATATTAAGTGAGACGTAGGTGATAACATGAGATTTGAGGGTGCGTCACCTCATCATTAGCAGTAGAGCTTTACACCACGAGCGAAACTTTCAGCGCAAACTTCTACTTTCCACGTGTTGAGCAGGTAATGAAATGAATATAACATGAAGAAAAATTGCGAAACTACAACCATTAATCATGCTCAAAGCAAAAAAGGAAGAATTATGCCTACGACCTTGTCATTTCAATCCTTCGAAGCCACAAATAATCATTCTACTTATCAACTAAAAGTAACGATCAATAAGTGTTAGATAAGTGAATTTCTCGTTGTTCATTTAGAACACACCTACTGTGTATGATATATAAATAGAATGTAAACGCTGACAACCTCACAACCCTAATGCGACATTTGGTTCTTAGAGTCGTTCAAAGAATGGGTGCCGCGTTACTACAAGGGTTCCGGTCCTACTGAAGTGCTACATTTTGAAGTTAGCTTAAGTGCCCAAAATAGCAACGTTCTGACAATGCCACTCACAGATCATGGACTTGCAACAAGAGCCAGGACATGATTACTACGCCCAAAAATTCTACAAGCGCCCACACGTCGGTCGCCCTGTTAGTGGCAGCTCCGGTGAGTCCGAACGAGACAATTTCCCAAATTGAGACAAACCAAGGGGCATCGATTTTAATGTTCAATGGAACAGCGATAGAAACAAAGACCTGCCCATTCGCCACGATACCTGGACAGCGAGGTTTTCAAGAAATACCTTCCCTGTCCAGCCCGAGTCATGGTAGCTGTCTATCGCAGGAAAATGACCAATGCGAAGAAAGGTATCAAGAAACAACAACACGAAATATAGACAGCAGGTCCTATAGCTATACCATAATCCGTCAATTTTTAAATTTCAATTTGGTTCCACATAGGAAAATTTACACATATACCGCTTGATAGCAATCGTGAAAAAAGTATGTTTAGAATTAAAAGACGATAACAATCTGCACGTTTTAAATAAAAGTGTGAGATTCAAGAAAAGCGAAGAAAGATCCTGGATTGTAAGGGAGTTTTGGGCGGAAGAGGTTAAACTTTGTAAAAGTTAGCACATACTATTGGCGTGTGAGAATCTTATTTTTGCATAATGCCATTATTTGCAGCTAATTAGGTTACATACCATTTGAGGTGCGCTAAAATTTTGTTTTCTGAACGTTTATCTAGTAGCGATAAGAGTTTACCACGTTTACTTTAAGTGAAAAAAATTCTAAACAAGAACGTGGCTGCAGATGAATAAACTGACGTTAAAATTCATTGTGATAAACGAAGAACTGCTGTTTCAACTTGCCAACAGTAACGGCTACTTTAAAGCAAGTTCCTCAAAGTTGAGTGACGTCATTGGATAGCACCTTGTGCCATAAATAAAAGTTTGTATACAACGGCATACGGTAGGGAATTTAAAGACAATTAAACAAAACCTAGTTAGTATAGATTGTGCAAACTTTAATATCAACACAGCGGAAAATTCGCATTTTATTCCCGTGCATAATAACCATCTCGAGTATTAGTTTCGAGAATTTAAGGCCGGTTTGCTTAGGTTAATAATATTAATACACTTTTCTTCCTTCAAATTTTGCCTTCATCACGAATGCAACGTTACCAAGGTGGTGCAAAAACTCAGCGGTACCATCAAAGCGATCTGTTTTGATATTTGTAAAAGAAGAAGCATTTTATAAAGAGAGATAATATCAATTTGTTATCAGAAGAGAATATTATCCACTGTAGCTGTAAAATGTTTTAATTTGTATAAAGTAATGGTCCATTATGTTTAAAAATTTGCATATTAAATTTGTTTGAAGTAATTTTAATATTCCTAAAGGAATCGACCCGTGAAAATTATCTGCATGACAGATTTGTATTGAATTATTGATACATATCGAATCGTTTTTGAGATATTCATTTCGCCATCACCAGGCGATTCACTTTACCTTTGTGAGTACCGCCCTCCCGCCTCCGTTTTCGAGATATTCACACTTAAAGTTTTGATATCAATATGGAGACTGTTTGTTTTGAAGAGGATAAAATTAATTTACATTTAATGATACCTTACTACATTACCCCACTATTAGTAGAAAAATCTAATTAGACCTTCTCATATCAGACTAAGCCATTCACTTGAAGCTAACTTTCTCGTTAAGGCCGTATTTCATTTTTGAAACCCCGAGTCGTTTACAGACAGGAATAAAATATATAAATATATTTATCTGTCATTGGTATCAAGTAAATTTAGAACGGAACGACACACAAAAGGGATCATTCAGTTATTGTCGAAACATGCAATTTCCGATTTATGTGAATTGCACGTTCCCATTTACGAAAACAGTATCCATTCACAGAGATCAATCATCGAATACCTACCAAACATCAGTATAACCTTCCATTGTCAGTTGTTTTCCTTTGTGAACGTTCGGCCGCACGTACAGGATAGGTTTCCAATCCTCACCTGCCATATTATTTTAAATTACACGGAGCACACATGAATAATGAATGAGGAGAAATTGAACACACAAGATCAAAGTCATCACTCTTTTCCACTTTTCCAGCAGGTTTCAATCTCAATTTTACGCGTAAGCGAACTGTAATTTTACCCCCCACTTTGCATTCCAAACGTCCTTTTCCCCTAATTTTGATGCAAATTAAAGTTTACAATCGTCCGCCTAGTAAAAATATTCCAGTACACGTTCTACGATAAAGTGCATGTAAATAATAAATTATCCACACCCATAACTTTATTAATTACGTAACACTTCCGCTTAAAAAAGGGGTCTCTGAATTAAAATGAAAGCTTTTTAAAATTCAAAGCACCCAGGCAAGCTTTTAAAGATTTACGCTCTGGTGTATATAATAACTAGACAAATTATTGTGAATTCATGGGTTATTGGATACATGTTTTTCTTTATAATGGAAATGTTTCATGTACGTATAGCAGTATAGAGCGTAGCAAATGTAGGTCTCCGTGCGCTTTTAACGTCAGATCGGAGCAGCAAAGTAGACAATGTGACCACGAGATGAGCTTAGTTTCTGAACTTGTAATTAAATATTGTAGTTTCATTTGGATGTCATCGGTCTCAGTTCTGCAAGTTAATTAAAGGTTTTTTATGAAAGCCAGTCAAAAGTTTCTGGAGTGCGAAAACAGTCGATCCTGCATTTTAAATGTAAACCTGCTGTTTTCTCAGAAAAACGGTATCCGCATTGACGATTTTAAACTCATAAATTATAATTTATGACTTGGATCCTGACCATAGAATTCGGGATTGCGCCTAAAGCAATCAAAGGGAAAGAATTTACGTTTCGAGCCGACGTGCCTAATTTTATTGCTTTATCTGATTTTTAAGGAGTGGATATTCGTGTAACTTGTAAAGAAAGCGCTCGGGAAGTCTGTCAATAAGATTCCATCATAGAGTTACTTACTGAGTAGAAATATGTAATTTAGAGCGATTCAATGAAATTGAGCCTGCGACGTTGGTTCTGTAAACAGCAGTCCATTTCAACTCCTCATATCAGTCCGCTCTTCCGTCGTCAATCGATACCGAGTACTGCCATTTATGTGTTTGCTCGTAGTAGACCGAAAATGAAGGGTTTTGTCAACGAAAAGAGTGAGCGTAAGCTCGCCCCCGACATCAGACTTATCGGGAACATAAAATATCATACAAAGCGAATAAAATCTGTCCCAAAAGAAGGAGAGTATTGGAACGTGAATCCAACCTTTTGTTGCATTTCTGAAACATTCGCAAAACATTTCGAAGGCGATTTTCTTTAAATTGTATTACCGATAAGAAGAATTGTTATAATTTATTTCATATTCATCAGTTCGTTCATCGTATACGATGGTTCCGAGTTTTCTATCACTTATTTAGGTAGGTGCCTACTAAGCATGTTCTACGCCACCTTTACACCTAAGAACTCGTCGGCGTCGCCGCGAAACCAACCACAACCGACTCATTCAAGTGTCTAATTTGTAGTTTTTTTTATAAACTTCTGAGAAATCTACTAACATTAACTGTGCAGTGCCCTGGGCACCCACAAGAATAAATGAAATTACGACATTTGCCTGGGTCCGGAATACAGCATTCATATACTACAAACAAAAGCTTCACGAATCGATTTTTGCTCGTTGCTGTATTCCTCAAATAAAGCCTTCCCACGCAATCTGCAGTTTAATTTCGCTGAAAGGAAATTAAAATGTGAGTATTTTACCGAATCTTTCATAGCAGACATTCCGCCTTCATAAATTTTCTTAGATTTTTGATACCATAACGTTATCAGCAAGGTTAATAGAGGAAATAGACATGAAAGGCAATTTTTGACAATTGGATTGATTTGATTTTTACTTCAAATGTGGCGTCAGATGGAAACAAAATGAAACTATATCCTCCACAAAGCATCGCTAATATATTTAACTGGGTAGAGTTCACGTATTGATTATGTAAAATGATTGTGTAATAAAAATATTCGGTATAGTAATGTGGGCGAATCCTACAAAACTCATATTGACCATTTTATAATAAAAAAAAAACTGAATTGTTCAATCTCAGAATAATGTGGATTGAAGAAGAAGCTGCGATCCAAATGCGTATGGAAAGGTGCAACGCAAATTAAGAATAAGAATTTATACGGATTTACGTCCCTTATAGCAATACAGAAAACGAGGTAAGAAAAATAAACACTTTAGACCGCCCCAAAATGAACAAGCTGGCCAGCAACCAAAATGAAGTCGGCTCGATTCTCTCGATGATACCGTTTGAGTTCGATTAAGAGAAATGGGAACATCAATCATTAGCAGATCCCACACTTAATAAGCCAGGACCTATGGAGGTGCTCCTGGGAGCGGAAGACTACGTGCAGCTGATATTAGATGGCGTGAGAAGAACAGGCGACTTCCTAGGTGATCATTCAGAACTGGGATGGATCGTGTCAGTGCAGATTCACACATCTAAAAAGCAAGAGGTAGCGGTAGTCAGCATGTTGTCACGGGCAGAAGAGGAAACACAGATGAAAAAATTCCGGGAACTCGTAGACCTGCGACGATGGAACCCCCGCAAGGCCACAATAACTGGAGAAAAAATTTGTAAGACCACAAACTGGAGGAAGGTCACAAAAAGTTCATGGATGATTATTTGGATCTGGGACACATGAACTACTCCACGAGAGAACAGGGTATACATTCCGCACCAGGCTGTCATGAAGGAGTCCAATACAACCGCCAGGCAGAAAGAAGTATTTGACGCATCATCTAAACGCGCTGATGGGAGGAGCCTAAATGGGATGATGTACGTAGGACCAGGATTGCAACAGGATGTTTAGAACCCTATAACAAGATGGAAGACGCATCGGTACGTTATCAAGGTGAACGTAGGGAAGGTGTACCCCCAGAGCAACGCATCGTTTGCATTGCAATATGAAATTGATACTAGGTCGGTACATTGATGAAATATATGTACAGGGTGTCCCATTAATAAAAGTCCCCGTTAATTGCACAATTTCGGGAAAAAAAATTTAACAAAAGAGGCCAAGAGGAATCCCTAGAAATCATTTTCAAGTTTCTAGATCTGCCGGTAGAGGGCGTACGATTCATGGTTAAGTAGAACATACCCAACAAACATGCATAACAAATACATGCATCGCAATCTTGTATCAATTTTGCATCATGATACAGCACATATTCCTATAGCTCATAAAATATGAGGGGTGGGGGAAGGATAACATCACTTTAAGGAATTGAATGTAACTCCGATTTAGGTTAACCGATTTTCACATAATAGGTCTTGTTGGAAAGAGATCTCTTCGTGGAATCAGATTTTACATGAATAGAATCTGTTTCGTAAATGTGATGATTGTTAGTGGGTGCTGTTTGACATTAACATAAACTTTGCAGGTTTTTTTGAAAATTTTAAATTCAGTTCCTTAAATAGCTGTTCCCCTTCCCCCACCGATCATATTCTATGAGCTAGAGCAATATATGCTGCATCAAAATAGTACGCCCTCTAGCGGCAAACCTACAAATTTGAAAATAATTTCCAACGATTTTTCTTGGCCTCTTTTGTTAACAAATTTTTTTCCCAAAGCTGTGCAATTAACGGTTCCATAGATATGGCCTGTGACCATTATTAATGTAACACCCTGTGCAACAAGTGGGTATTAGGTTACTATTCAGATACGTAAGGAAATTGATTGTATACATACTTGTAAATATTGTGAATAAATTATAGTATTTAACGAATGCTTTTACGCATTTGAGGTGTAAGGTTTCAGTACACAATTTTGTTAAAGTGACGGTTTACCACCTTACTTTCTACCCCAAATCCACTCATTGTCATACCGAGATTCAACTGCGACAATTGGCAAGTTGGCTTGTTATTGCATTGTCTGCGAGTTATACTCAGGGGGTCATTCTTGAAAGGTAGACATTAGGAGTAGAGTCCCTATATATTGATACTACTATACTCCTTTTTAACAGTACGGTAAACGTATATTTCAATATTGAGAAAGTTGGGACTAAGAACAAATCAATCAAAGTAGGTACAATCTCAAACTTCAAGAAATGCACGAAAGAAGCTGTATAAGAAATTGCATGCACAACTTCTGGTACATAAAATACATGTAAAAAATGTTCAGCTTCAATTTGCCTTTACGTATCTACGATGTCATATGAAAACATCCTCACGAGGTAGTACTCAAAAACTGGCTGTAGACTGATGCAACTGAGTCAACAATAGAATTTACAAAGGAATACATAATATATCTATTTAAAGCTCTCCTTGTTTATGTGCTATTTCTTCCCTCTTCATTCCATTACATTCAGTAAAAAGGATAAGTTCGGAAGATTTTAAATGAATTTATGACAAACATATAATGCAAATACTGCGTATGTTAGTGTACAGAATTTCTATAAATAAGCATTTACGCACCCACAAACTGTTTCAGCACTATAAGGATTCCCCTACACTCTACAGTCCAAAGTGAAAGCATAAACTGAACCAAAGTAGGAAATATACGATCTCTTAACATTAAAAGGAACTCATTCAAAGCTCATCCATCTCACAGTTGACGCTCTTTAAACCCTAAGCTATAAAGTTCACCTTCAGTCAGTGTATACGTTCATTTAACTTATAAGATAAGTCTATCATTAAATTTGAAACTGAACATATCAGTAGCCATTACCCTAATTTTAATGTACCTTAAATAGCTTTAATGTGAATCTTAAATTCATTTGATTACGCAATTTAGGTAGTACATTGCATTCAGTTCTAGATATAAAGCGCAGAACTTTAAATGAAATATCTCCGGCCCTATGAAATCTTCTAAGTGCAAAGTTAATCTAGTTAAAGTGTTTCACTTCGACGAAATTTGAGATGATTTCGAAACGTCCGTAAAAATTTTACGCGAAACTTCTCCTTTACGGTTTTAATGCCTGACCCATCCGTAAGCACAATAAATTGGTCCAAATGGTTTTTACTTGACGCTTGAAAGAACATTTGCAGGAAGATCGGGAGAGTCATAAACAAATTCGGATTCTCCATTTCCTTGTAATGAATAAGTTCGAATTAAAATTAATTTATGAAGGTTTAGTTAGCGTTATACGGTTGATCGCATCACAACGTTTGGAGTATTAATTTTCTTACAAACGTGCAAAGATACCTCGAATATAAATATTTAAGTTTATTGATTTAAGCTTTCTATTTTCTTGAATAAATATACGGTACAGTAATAGTTGCATAAGCAAAGTTGTGAAATTATTCACTATGAACAAAATAAATGATGTAGAGTGCTGCCAATAGAATAGTTTGATAAAAAGACGGACTCAGGCGTCAGGTAAGAATTACTAGTTTAAACTGATAATAACTTTGACTTTTGTGTTGGAGGAATGAATTGTGTTCTGTGTTTGTAACACACTAAAAGCATACCCTAACTTTCGCAGTACCGGTAATCAAGACTTAAGAATGTAAAACTACACTCCTGATGAAAATAGTTGTTGCTTAGGAACGGTATAGGTACGTACCGAAGTTTCAACTTTCGCATCCTACGCAGCGAACTCGGCTACTTTACGACTTCTGAAGTATTTATTCGCAACAGTTACTTTCCTAAATTAAAGTTAACTGAAACATCCTTACATGCTCTAGCGCCGGTGAGAAAGTTAAAAAGAATCCCATTGAACATGTAACTATGTAGCACAAAAACCTTAACTACAGAAAACTTGCGAAAGATTTCGCGAGATCAGAAAACTTCCAATCCAATTACATCAGAAAACGGAAGTTTTACACGTCCTTTGAAGAGTGCACAAGTACAACGAAATAGAACAAGTTTTAAATAAATCCACGGCATTTGTTCAATACCAAAGCATTCTCTTTCACCAAAAATACAAACAAGGACCCAAACAAGAATGATAAAACCAACGAAACAAGAATAAGAGCAGAAATGGGAAGACGAGGGGAGCAGGAGCAGGAACAGCAATGGAAGCAGGAAGGGCCCGAGAATGGGAGTGAGAAACTAGCATTTCTTCGTTGTCTGTTAAACACTACTCAGAGCAAAAAACTAAATCACAAACAGGAGCAGACAGGATCAATAGCAGGAGACACGAGGAGTACCCAAGATGTACGTAGGAACCGGAAAAATAACAAGGTAGGAAATATGGATCAGAACTGACCAATCAACTACTAGAGCATCTTCGCGTTTTCGCGGTGACGCGGTAAGCTTAAAGTTGTGGGGTGGAAAGCAAGTTACTTTGGCAACTCGAAGAACCCCATACAAATTTCAACGGTAAGATGAAAGGAACAAGATAGTAACCGGAATCGGACCGAAAAGTACAACAAAATGAACAAGGAGAACAGGAAAGATAAAAAGAATGACAAGGTAACGCGAGAAGAATGCGGAGAAAGACAAGAACGGCGAGAGGAACGAGAGGGACGAGAAGTGAAAAACGAGAGCCCTTTAAAAGGAGTCAAAATTAAAAGATCGATCAGTCCAAAATTTCAGTAAATCCAGATTTATCAAAGTTCGTAAGTTCTAGAAAATAAAGGCGATCATTTTTTCTATGCGCCATAGATCTATCTTGGTGACAGCCTGTCGCCGACAATTAGAGGTTCCTGTGACCGAAATTGCTGATATAGAATTACGTAATGATTATTTCACGGCAAGCCTAGAAAATGCCAACTTGCAAAATAAGGTTGAGTTATGAACTTAGCTTCGTGATAATTTGTGTGGCAGAAACGAATGTGATTAATTCATGATTAAAGATGGCTACTTTAACTACTAGGTGCCATTTTTGTGCGTGTTTTGCAGGTAGGGATGAATCTAGAGGATAGATTTAGGGAGATTCGGTCTCTGGCCATCGTAGAGTCTGAATAAAGTTAGGTTCAAGCCACCAGTGAATAAAAACATTGACTCGGAACCAGATTTTTTTTCGGGTTATTTCGGAAAAGTTTACTAGAACTAGAAAAAGTTAAAAAACCGGAAGCGCAAGAGATTTCCCGGGTCAAATGTAAGCGTTTGTCGTTTCTCAATCAGTTTTGCACATTATGTGTCTTAGCATTTTCAGCCACCTGTTTATGGCCCTTTTTCGAAGATGAATTTTGCACTTTTCAGTAAAGCTATGAAAATTGGCGTATATATTATGCTCTTTGAGCCTCCCTCTTAAAGTTCCGATATGGCGTCACGCTCATTTACCACTGGAAACGCCCGTTAGAGGGAGGGGGGACCTCCATTGTTTATTACTTTTCACTCAACGATCACAGGTAAATCATTATGCGTGGGGATAGTCTCCCATTCAGGTGTCAACGAACGGATTTTTATATTTGTTTGATTTTGTTCAGTGTTTCAGCTCCAAACAACTAACCACAAAGGTAAGTGATTAAGTCACATACAGTTTTTATGACAATCAAGGGTATATTCTGAGCCCTATCAGTCCGGGTTGCCTATCCCTTTCGGTGTAAGCAGTATATTGTATGTTACATTATCGTGATCGGCTCCTTATATCTCAAGAGCAGAATGTCGGAGGACGGTACTCAGAAATGGCGATTGGAACCTCTGCACGAAATATATCCATTGCGTCCCTCAGGAACGGAATGAAATTAAAAATATAATTTGCTGTAGCTAGCACAGGTACCACCCGCAATATGTGAACCAAATGTACTCTCCTCAAATCTTTAAATCCATCTTGTAGATTACACCTGATGATGACGTAATTCGAAACATGTATAGTCTCCCCCCCCCCCCTTTGCAAAAGGAAAATGACCACTATTGTCCGCACTTTGTTCGTCTGTCCGTCTGTCTGTTTTTTGTTGTGATTTTTTTCTTATACGGTGTAGTGCAGTCTAGAGACCAGAACGATAAAATTTTATTTGGACGGGTCACTTCCTTCCCGAGTTATTACTAGTTAGTAATCGTTCGTCGGTCGCGAGTGACCACGTCTTCAACTTGTTAAGTTAAGCGAGAGGTTTGTGAAGTGTTATCTTAACGTTTTGCCATTGATTTGCCCATATTTAAAAAAAAACTTTAACTAGGTTCCACAAGTTGTTGTAAAACCATGTATACGTCTGCAATTGTATAACAATAGTAGTAAGTAGAGTAGTATTGATCTAAAAGCATAACGATGCTGTGTAGAGAAAAAAATGTTGTCAGTGTCAGTCAGAGTTTCACTTTCAAAATGTTTGATGCAAATAGGCTATATGTGCGAACGTTGCAAGTGTTGTGAAGAGCATTTCATTTCCTATTCTGAAGTAAAAGGCCGTCGATACGCTTTTGCATGAACTGCCTTTTTGGTGGTGATGTCGAGTATTTCCTTATTTCGATGTGAATGGCAGTCGATGCTAAATCTATTGTCGGTACTTGCAACATGCAACATGCACCCCTTTATGAGGGTATAAAAAGCGTTCCGGGATCGTTGTTTTGAAAGTGTTGAAGAAGCAAGCCGTGCTCATTCTTTTGAGTCTAGTAAATCTAGTAAAGAAACTGAACCGGGAATAAAATCATACTAGAATTTCAGAACTAGTAAGGATTTATTATAAATGGCGCTATTGGAAACTGCAAATTATAAAGCAGTTCAAAAATATATCCATCTATCTAATGCAGTCTTGAACGATAAAGGTACCTCCACTTTACACAGCCAGATAAGCGCATTTACCGGGTTTGCATTACTATTCCGAATGATATAAAATCCCAAAATTCAAAATTATTTAGTACTGGCGTACAGGGTGAACCAGTAAAGTATGTCGTTAATTAGGTTTAAAGAGACAAAAACAGAAATTCTGCCAAATAAAATGTGCCAAAGCTTGAAATTCTCCTTTAATGTTTCTCGTCAACCGTAAAACATAGGAGGATCCAATCAACAGATTTCGTAAGTATTTTGGGTATACCCTTTCTGATTTTGGAAATATTTTTTCAGAATTCCTAGCCATAAATTGTAGACGGAAGAAATTTCGATGTAGGCGAGATTTGGTCACTTAAATTTAGTGAAAATTAGACCTTCCATTTAGTCTTCGATCATGGGGTGGTTTATCTAGTTTCGAAACAGTCGATGCGTACACTAGGATCCCACTGAAAGAACATGCTATTATACCTGTACCCTGTACGAGTGTACGTGTCCTGTTCCAATGTTCCATGCATTCCAAGCGCATTCATTCATGACTGTCTGTGGTTTACATTCCACTATGCTAAAAATAAACATTATTCGATATAGAAACACGCTTCCTTCCAAAGTTGGGACACATCACGCACGCAGCAATCAATATTAAAATGTAACAAACAAATAAACAGAACCCTTGAAAGCGAAATCATCGTGACCTACATAAGATGCGACTGTCGAATAGGTACTAGACTAGATATTATCGATTTCGTGAAAACGAATAGTGGATGTCACATTCCGTAACAGTATTACATTTCAGGACTGATGCCTTGAAACTTTACCACGTTCTTCGTCCTAATAAAACTGCTAATCTGTGACAGATTTCCACTAAAAATGTGACTCTGATCCAATTTCATATAAATCAAATTTGTTAGCAAGTGTGGGACCACCAGGGAATATAAATGAATGAGACAACGGTACAAAACCTCCTTACCGACATCCACCAAAAACTTTTATTTAAGAATATTACCACCGTTATAAATCAGAACGCCTTCTCCACCAGTTAATATTAATGGTGGATCGGAAATTAAGGGAGTCATTAATAACGTATTTTTTGTTAATAAAAGTATTTCGGCAATTAACTTAACAGAAGTGTTTCCAAGTTGTAATCGAGATCGTACATTAATCACAAGTATTTGCTTTCGAGCTTTGGAAATGTCTATCGGGAGTCATTGGTTTCTACAATATCCGATTCTATACAACGCGACGAAACCCTTAATCCATTCTGTCCTTACCTGTTTTTCGCTGACTTTTTCCAATTTACTGCTGTAACCCAGCAATTGAATCACAAATTAACTTATCGTGCCTATTGATTTGTTTTCCGTGAAAAGGGGGTAGTAGCTAAGAAATGTGATCGAGATGAGTTAGGTTCGGTAGGGTTACTATTTAAATTTACAGTGCTCACGAAAGGTGATTAATTAAGAGCTAATTAACTGCTAATTTAATGCCCCAGTTAGAAGTTTCGTGCCCTTTATTTCAAGAGTTACGGCATATTCTATAGCTAGCTACATATTTATCCTAAACAGTGAAAAAACCAAAATCTTTAGTCTTTAGCTTCAGGGCTAGCGAAGAAGATCAAAAAATCCTTCGCGCAACTGGAAAATATATAATTGGCAATTTCTAGAGGAAAAATGGAATTGATACGTCAGGAACGTCAAGGTTGCAGTCCAAGCTAACAAAAGCTATCATCTCAACAGCGAACAAGAAAGGCAATAAAATGGTGGACAGTCAAACAAGGCCTTCCAAAAGTTACGCCACAGCGGTCACCACGTCACTAGCCCTATAATACCGCAACTAAACCAAAACAGAGAAAGGTTCCTGAGGTTGGTCGAACAGAACACCAAAGAGACCGAGACGGGACAAACACAGGACGAAGAGGGGTCGAAAACGGAACGGAAAAAAGAAAACCAAAGCTAAAAGCGGTGGAAATGAGGCGCGGTAGAGAAACCACGACCCCACTAGCAGACGACGACGCACAAGAGTCGAGGCGGGGATGGTCAAGTTGAGAAACGAGAACCATCACGAGAACATCCTCGGGAAGATTCGGATGACGAACATCAGTGGAATATGTATAAGAATGGAAGGGTTAACGAGGGTAAAAGGAGGAACTTACTCTGCTTGGGTCGCGGGAAAAGATCGCGATTTCCGACAGAGAGGTTGCGTTACCCGCAGATAATCTCACTGTAGAAGTGCGCGATCTGGATGCAGTATCCACCACAGACGTGGTGCAGCTTTGGAAGTGGTGCCGATAGTCAGATGTAGGGTTAAAGCAATAATTAAGGCCGAGAGGGAACAACAGATTGCGTTTGTTAGAATAGACACGAATATACAGCTGAAACAGTTGCAAGCAAGTAGTTAATGTGGGGTTGACTCCTTGTAGGGTTCGGATCAAGCCCTATCAGTTAAAATGCAGTGGATGATTTTGTCAAGGAGAAGATAGAAGTAAACTATGTTACAAGTAAAAGGAAGCGGACCACCAACCAGGCCAGGGAGTGTGCAGGAGTGTTCAGAAAATCGGGAAGAGAGCAGCCGCAATCTCAAACAAGATTGGAGAAGCAGACAGTGAACGAGCAGGAAAGAGTAACAATGATATTATCCGAGAGTGCTGCAAGTGAATTTAAACAATAGTAGGGAGGCACTCGATTTAGCAGTACTGCCAAGGAGAGAGCCGTGGAATTACTTGTACTCTCCAAAGTGGAGAGGGACAAAGGAAGTGACGTACGTCTGATCGTGAAGAACTAAACGGGAGCCGTAGCAATAAGACTAGTATCGGAAGGGGTGTGCGTAAACAGAGTGGAGCAAGGGAGGGGTTCTGTCTGGGCGACCGTGGCCGGCGTTGACCTTTACAGTATCTATCTCTCTCCTAATGACGCAATCGGGACGATAGGCTGCACGCAATCCAACCGGCCGTCAAAGCCAACGGTGTTTGTCGAGCTTCCTTGAGGCGGTGCGAAAACTTTGCTGAACAACAGCCCCACCTGCCATACTGACTTTGTCCTGGTGGACTCAAAACTGGCCCCGGTCAAATTTTGTTTCAAGAAGGGAACATTCACGGTCCACGCCATGAGGGCAATAGTAGAAGAGGTGGTGGCGGCAAATCACGAAAGTTGGAAAACCAGAGAGGTGTGTCTGGTGGCGGACTTCAATAATACCTTCAACTCTGAGTCCACGGAGGCCATGGTCGGCGCCTTGCGTGACCGAGATATCTTTTGAAGTTCGTGAAAAACTATCTGACGAACAGGTGTGTGAGTGCTATAAAGCTCTCGGGGAAGGAGGTACCCAAAATAATGATCAAAAAAGATTGACGTCGAATCGTGTTTGGAAGTTCAATTTAAATATGATTTTTCCAAAATCGTCATGAAACCTTCATTTTGATGCCTATTTTATGTCAGGAAATTTTAGTTACCATGACACAGGCAGACCGGACTACTTTTCCTGGGGCCAATCACTTTACCGGCCGCACCTGTTACTTTATCGACCGAACCTGTTACTTTACCGGCCGCGCCTATCACTTTTCCGATCGCATCCCGTTACATTGCTAAATATGTATATAATGACTCCTGTCATTACTGAAAGATTGTCAAAAAATTGTAAAATTAATACTAATCTCTTCAGTAAAATGACAAAACTTGATGCACTCGACCCGAAAGTGTCCTCGTACTTCAATATCTCCTCGCCAGTAATGTGTCATTTTCCTGACTCTTATGTAAATAACTATTCTATAACAAGGGCAGACCAGACTACTTTCCCTGTCGCCTGTCAGTTAACCGGCACACCCGTCACATTGCTAAATGTCAATAAGTCCTGTCATCACTGACAGATTGACAAAAATCAAAAGTTCTAGAGCGAGCGGCTAAAATATGGCACAAATTCAGTTAAAACTCAGGTGTTAGGTTACGAAAAAAAAATGCTCGCACACGTCTATCATAATTTTTTCTTGCGCATTTTTTGCACTAAAGAGAAAATATACAGAGTGCGTCAAAAGTAGATTTTGATACCAAAGTTGTTTTCTACTAAATGGAATAATATTTTTTTAAATCCATTTCCGAATTCTGGGTCAAATTCTACGCATAATAAAAATAATTTGAACATGGATCTTAAAAAAATGGAAGTGTCATAGATTGAGCCTGTTGCTTCTAACTGGATTCAGCTGTGTACTATAGACAGTCGGTTATTGCACCTCTTATTATTTTACCAAGTGGTCTGAATCATACGATTTATGATGATGGTTTCTATCGCACAGCAAATTGTGCATCCGAGCCGAGTATTGTCGAAATCGGTTTTTACGAAAACGCAAAATTGATATTGGTACAACGAGCAAATAATTATACGTACTCCTCCCTTGTAGCGACCTTTTTCACTCAACATAAATATATTCGCTAAAAACAATTAATTTCTTGTATCTTTTATCAGTATACACATAGGTACATCACGTTAATATTTTGTTAACAAAATTGCAATGTCCGTAATATAAATAAATCAACCTGCACACGGACACGCAATCAATAAAAAATGAGTGGTAACCGAGAACAGGCCTCCGACAAACGTGTCAGCTCTAATTTGAGTTAATTAACGTAATTAAAATAGGGCGATTTAATTTAAATTGCAAATCCAATTTAAGCAAAATGAAATGACAAATTTGCACTTGAAAATAGTGAGGGCTCTTCGTTGCCTCACCTACGTGACATGAATCCTTGTGCCATTAATAAAGGGGCCATATTCTTCGAGTGTATGATTCTGTAAATCATCAAATTTATGTTCTGATTATATAAATGACGTTTTTTGTCAGTATGTAAAAGGTCCCTTGTTTTAACTACGGCTGATCTAAATTATGCGACAGCGAAACAAGTTAAAAGTCTTCGCATAACGGATAAAGATGGAAAGAGTACCTATATATTGCGTATCAAAGCAATGCGTTTTGCAGTTTCCACGACAAAATTGGAAAATGATACGAAAAAAATATATCTTGCTCCTATAATTGGAGACCTGCATCTAAACGAGCTTTCTAGGACGTTCCAGTGCCGAAATCTCATACCTACCTCACACAGATCATCAATTTGTAAATAATAATAGGCGCCATATTTTTCATCCATTTCAAAATCTGCTTCTTTTTTATTAGTGTAAACTTCCGTAGATTAACCGTAGCTTTCGAAAAAATCTTTGATTCCACATGTTGATTGCCCCTTTAATATTTCGCTTATTACCATTTATACCGACAAATTTAAGTTGAGCTTGGCTTAATCGTGGCTTAAAATCTATGACAACCATTGTTAATTTTCAGATTTTAAGCTACGCTTCAGCTTAGCTCAGCTTAAGTTTGTCGGTGCAAATGGCCATTAGTGTAGAAAAATTCAAACAGAAGAAAGAACTGTTTGCCCGTTTTTAATTTTTTATGAAACGTTTATCCCTTATTAAAGCAATCTTATCAAAAATTTGTAGAAGACTCTCAAAGTTGATAAAACTACACTAAAGCATAATCCTCGTTTAATAATATAACAATATTGAACAGCTTAAAAAGTACGACACTCGCCTGGGTTTTTGTTCGTTCCACAACAATAGGCTACTTTTAATACAATTCGGCCATTGGAGGTAGTCAATAATAGACGAGCATATTTATTAATAATCTACCGATCGATGTAACTGTGGTTAAAGATAATACAGGGTGCATAGTGGACTATTTCGTAACATTTTACCACAAATCAAATATTTAATTCAGTTTCTCAACTCACCTAATATGAACGGTACAGACCTTTTGACTTGGCTTTCAACTAATGTGAATATTTTAGGTTTGGGACTCATTAACACTCCACCCGCTAAATAATTTTCGTATGAACAAAGGATAGAACCTTACTAAATTATGCATGAAATTAAACCTTGTGGACACTTTCACTTTTCATAAAATGATAAAAAATTTATTCTTAAACGATCGATAAATTGTGACGTCGCGCCCATTTAGTCTTTTTAACGAGAGACAACTTTAAAATTACGCGAGGTAAGGTTTGAGTTTTTCTTATCGAATTGAAAAACTTTCAACGCGGTACATGTAATGGAGAAATCCGCTTGAAATGGGAAAATGACGGGTGCTTTCTGTGTATATTAATTTACGCCCTCTTGATATCAAGTTTTTTTTTGCTGTGCTATTTTCCCTGGTTGTTAGCAGCATTGATTTTGTAATATCTCTCACACTGTACCATCTTTGAATAATAATCTAACCGTAATTCGCGTAAATCTCAGTCCCATTTCTGTTTTATGGTTGAGACTATTGCTCTTTGCCAATGTGTATAATAAATTGAATGTATTTATAGAGTAATAGTTTTTAAATTAGAAGAGGGCACGCCACAGGTTGCGTAATGTATATTTTCTAAAGCGAGGGGTGAGGTTTCAACCCACATAACGGTATATAAACCTCTTTTGTGAACGAGGCCAAATTCGGAACAGAAACCTAATTTAATGTTTTCGAGCACTATTCTGGAAACATTCATCCACGAAAAGTTTGCCGCTGAAAAGTATCCCTCACACAACCAACCTACATTCAAAGCAAGAGGAATGTACGAAAAATTCTAACAAAACTGTCCTTCATAAGTTTGGAGGAATTTGTTTTTCTGGTTTCCGAGTATTTCATTATTTGACCCTTTTGAATACGAATGTCCTGGTTAGCAAGTAGTAGTCTTGCTTCGATGCACAGATTTTAAGATTTCGGGCGGTTGAACACATTTGATTACTATCGGATTAAATTCTAATTCGCTCACTTTAGTTAATATTTCAGAATCGATGGCGCAGATTTGAATCAAATTTGAAGTACTTATTAACTTGTTATAATACGTATATTTTAAATGTATTATTATAAGGACCATTACGGTACCGAATTTTATTTACAAAAATTGGTGTAAATAGTAATGCCCAACTTTACATGTTCATTTTTCAACAAAATTTCATACATTTTGTTTTTTACATTGTTTCACTTTGGATTAATTAGCAGTCTGGACGATCTTTCGCCATTTGAGAGTACCCTGCTCCGACACGCCGTTTTGCAGATATTTGCAATGAAAGTTTTGACATCATCAGTAGTTATGTCTCGTTCAGACGTTCCATTTATAAGTACTTCCTTCCAACACTTCGTGTTCAAGATAGTCGCTTCGACTTCACCAATAGATATGTCTCGCCCAGACGATTCATTTTGCTTTTGTGGGTATTCGCTATTAAACTTTTGACATCACAGATGGATATATATGGTTTAATTCCTTCTGTTCAGCCTCCCCCCCCCCCCTCACAATTTTGATAAGTGTTCAGAAAGAAGGGCGGTAGTTGGTAGAAAACGGTTCGATGCCCATGACATAAAAAAGGGTAGAACGTGTGATCGCCCCCCCCCCCTCCGAGTTTTACTTGGAACCACTAAAAGGCATTATTTAAATATGGATTATGTGACGTTAATCTTTCACATATTAAATCGTTAAATCGTACCTATGCAATAGAACACAAGCTGTAAGGATTGATGGGACGCTAAGTGCTGGGAAGACTGTAAGGTTTGGAGTTCCTTAAGGATCTATTCTGGGACCTTTACTGTTTATAAAATATATAAACGACCTATTGAATTTATCATTGCAGAATGCTAAATTGTTCTCGTATGCAGACAATACAGTATTCTTTGTCTGGGTAGATTCAAAAAGTCGCCTTATAGATACGACCACATGTTACATGAGCATAATTAAACACTGATTAGACAATAATAATAATTTTTTGCGTTCTTACTTATCTTCCACTCTAGATAATGTGGCTATGCTGTGGCTAGCACCACCCGCACACCTGCGCATGCACGATTCTGCGTTGGTTCCAATCGGTTCATATCAGCCGTTTAGCTGGAAATGAGTTTTCCACACTCGCGCATGCGCGATTCTGCCAGAAATCTGTTCCGTTCTTCCAATTATGTGTAACAATACGTGTACAAAATTTGGTTTCAATCGGTTCAGCAATTTAGTCAGAAATGAGGGTACATGCAGACAGATCGAAACACCTGCATACCGATAGACCGATCGCCAGCATCGAGTTTTTGTTTGATTCGAATTCCTGTTGCTACAAAACGTATATTGCCATAAAAAAGTGGGGGGTAATGTTTTAGCCCAATGCAATACCTCCCTTACTAACGTGCGGGTGGTAAAAACTAGAGCAAAAAAATGATAGACTTTATAGGAAGAACAAAAAAGACATCATGAACAATAACCACAGGAACTACCATAACTATTGTTAAATAGAAGAAGACAAAAACGCCAGAAACAGCGAACAACAACCAGAATAGTAACAGAAATAATAAAACTGAAACAGCAACTAGAAACAAGAACGCCAGAAAGCGCGGGAATGGCAGATACAGTGGCAACAACAGAAACAATGAAAAAAAAATAAAAACAAATATAAATACTATCAGCAGCTGACGCAATGAAAGACATAAACAACAAACAGCCGAAATAAGTGGAACAACCAAAACAAAAGCACATCAAAGAGACCACAGGAACTATTTAACAGTTTTATTTTCTTAAGTACACTAAGGTAGGGAAAAATAAGACACCAATTACTTTTTGAAGTTCGATTCACCGGGCTCAAGCATTGATGTCTAGTTTTTTCCCTACCTCACTGTACATACAAAATATTATTGGTTGAGTATTACTGTAATTTATGATAGAGGACCACTGCTATCGCAGCAGGTTTAGTTTAACAAGGTCCAACTGGTGCACTATTTTCATTATTTACCCCTTTCCTTGGCACCATGCTTATAAATTGGCAACGTTTAACAGTCGTGTCCAGTTTCGAAAAATTCAATGTCGGTTTAATTGCCAAATTATTTCTTGCGAATAGACGAATTTGATGTGATCTCAAATTTTGTTTGGATCGAGATACACTTTTGTCTCAAATTGGAGGCTATAATTTGAATTTCAAGTTGATGTATACGATTGTGCCATTTGAAGTTTGCACCGTTGGCGTATTTTTATTATTTTGTAAACTCTTATTAAATGGATAGTTTTTGTTTTCAGTTGCGGTTATAGTTTTATTTTCAAGTTATAATTTTCATCCACGTTTACGCAAAAGTTCCAGTTTAAATTAACATTGATACCTGTCCAATTGTCATTAACGAGCATCATTAACCTATTCCTATAATGGATTCCATTTTAAATGTGCTATGATTTGTGGTACACCTTCTTTTTAGCGCATTTCCACAAAAATAAAAAAAAATGCGCTATTGTGACCACTTTGTCCGTCCGTCAGTCCGCTCGTCCGTTGAGACGCTACTAGTTAGCTATTGTTCTACTTTTTTCGCTATTTGGTTCGTTATGGTGTCGAGGCTTGCACCAAGGAAGGAATTTTTTCTGAGTTTATTGCTAAAAAAGTTATTGTAAAAAAACCACCAAACCGCTTTTTTACATGTTCCATAATTTTATACTTTTGTTGTTTATTACGATCCTAGAGATCGTTTATAATTTGGTATTGCTGTCTGTCGTCGTCTGTTGGTCTGTTACTTTGTCTGTCTATCCCTCTATCTGTCCGTGTGAACGATAAATTTGTTTAGAAATGTCCGATCGCTTTAGTTATGAACTGAATTGCATGAAATTCAATATGGGCATAGTTTTAGCCATATACATATTATTTTTTATTTATAAAAGTATTTAAACGAAATTTGATACATAGACACTTGGAATAAAGGAAAATCTAACGCCAGTTTCAAAATTTTATTTTGCGCATGCGCAGTGCCAACTTTTTTATCTATGGAAGCATTTAAATGAAATTTGATACATAGGCGCTTGGAACAAAGGAAAATCAAAGTTTAAATTTGCGCATGCGCAGTTCCAACTTTCTTATTTAGAAAAGCATTGAAATGAAATTCTTCTTATAAAGTGAAACTGAAGTAGCACGTCAAAAATGGATTGCACATTTGCAACGCTATCTTTAATATTTGTGGCCGGATTTTTACGATTTTAACAGAAGTTGCATTTTACAAATGGGAAATGAATGCAAGTGGAAATGCGCTATTTGTAAATCGTTTACGATTACTTTTTAACTTGTTAAAATATTGCGATGCATTGTAAACTTATTCGATCGTTTATATAGATACAAGTATTGGGTTACCTCCTCAAGCAATCGTAATTTTATTTACCGAGTGGATTAACTCGGGCTCCCTGTTTCTTCTTTGTTTTAGAGTGAACTGCTCTAGGAACTGCTGCATCCTCAGTCAATAATTTTATAATGCTTTTGTGTTATATATTACCCATTTGTAAACATTCAAAATGCTACCAAAATTAGAAAGATCATAATCATTGCATTCCGTCATTTTTTCATGATTAGGTAGATTATATAAAAATGTCTCCTCGTGCTTTTGCTACTCTGATGAATCAACTTTAGCGCTTTATATTGTTGTTAATACCAAATTTATATGTTAGTTAGAGTTTGGTTTCCGTAAAAACCAATTTCCTTTAGTATTCTGCAAACGTACCTAAGTAAAACACCGAATAAAGTTCCACTATCTCTTTATAACTTCGTTAAGTCTAGCGTGCTATCGACTATAAACTTCAGAATTTCTTAGCAAAATTCAGCAGTCATCCTGTTTAGTTTCCATATCACCAACAAGCATCAACCTTTTTTTCTTATCGAATATGCGTCTATTATATTCTAACTCTGAGTTATAGTGTATGGTACGACAGCTAAGTATATAGAGCGGCTGAATGATTGTTACATTCGTGTCTCTAAAAAAGGAACCTCCGCTCGGTGGGTTATGTAACTGTCTTTTGGAAAATGCATAGAAAAACGTAACGTCAATTAGTAAACGCAGCAGAACAGATGGAGGGACCAGAGACTGAATTTAATCGTACTATGGAGACGCTTTTTTAATCTCAACATAGTCCGATGAGGGAACGGATAATTGAAAATATTTTGGTCTAGAAAAGTATCTAAATAAATTTGCAATCAGTAACAGACTCCAGCAATAAGTAGTTCAAGTAGAACGGATGGCCAAACGAGCGAACCGTGTCTGAAATAGCCACTTTGAAAAATCGATATGTAATAGCACATACGGTCCCACAATAAATAATGTGAGGATGCTATCCCTGTGTAACTGACGGAAGTGATTGTATAAGTAACGCTTGATTGGATATAAACGTGCAATTTAATTCACAGGTAAATGAGTGGGTATGCGGTATTGAATTTGAAAAGCAATTTCTCAGTCATATTTTATTCAAGAGGAAACGTCAATTTATGTACTTTCCTCGGTTTTGATGTTAATTGATTTGTTTGAACTAGTATGCCGTGCACTTATTCTTGGGAACCTTTCATTTTTCTTACTAATGACCAAACACGCCGCCGTTATCCACTGAAAAACTGTAATTAGTGGGTGAAGCGTATTACTGAACCTTTGTTCCCTCCATAAGCTTGATCTTGTTTTGGCTTACAAAGAAAAAGGTACGGCGAGTTTGACGATGTTGGGTGTGAAGCACTCATAACGACTTGGCAATACCATCCAAAAGTAGCTGAAAGATCACCCTCCACTCATTTTTAAAAGCCTGGCCAACTCAAAGATTCCTTAGAGAAACCGTTTAATTTTACATGCTTTTTCAGAATGACACTACTTCAGCGACATTATACAACCATAGAAACAAGTTAAAAAGTAATCGTAAACGATTTACATAAAGCGCATTTCCACTTGCATTCATTTCCCATTTGTAAGATGCAACTTCTGTTAAAATCGTAAAAATCCGGCCACAAATATGAAAGATAGCGTTGCACATGGGCAATCCATTGTTGACGTGCTACTTCAATTTCAGTTTATGAGAAGAATTTCATTTCAATGCTTTTGTAAATAAGAAAGTTAGAACTGCGCATGCGCAAACCTAAATTTTAAAACTAATGTTAGATTTTCCTTTGTTCCAAGCGCCTAAGTATCACATTTCACTTAAATAGTTCAATAGATAAAAAAGTTGGCACTGCGCATGCGCAAAATAAATAAAAAAGTTGGCACTGCGCATGCGCAAAACCAAATTTTGAAATTGGCGTTTTATTTTCCTTTATCCCAAGTGCCTATGTATCAAATTTCGTTTAAATTCTTCCATAAATAAAAAAGTTGGCACTGCGCATGCGCAAAACCAAATTTTGAAATTGGAGTTTGATTTTCCTTTATTCCAAGTGCCTATGTATCAAATTTCGTTTAAATTCTTCCATAAATAAAAAAGTCGGCACTGCGCATGCGCAAAACCAAATTTTGAAATTGGCGTTTGATTTTCCTTTATCCCAAGTGCCTATGTATCAAATTTCGTTTAAATTCTCCATAAATAAAAAAGTTGGCACTGCGCATGCGCAAAACCAAATTTTGAAATTGGTCTCGCCGTTTGATTTTTCCTTTTAGCCCAAGTTGCCTATGGTATTTCAAATTTCGTTTAAATTCTTCCATAAATAAAAAAGTTGGCACTGCGCATGCGCAAAACCAATTTTTGAAATTGGCGTTTGATTTTCCTTTATCCCAAGTGCCTATGTATCAAATTTCGTTTAAATTCTTCCATAAATAAAAAACTTGGCACTGCGCATGCGCAAAACCAAATTTTGAAATTGGCGTTTGATTTTCCTTTATCCCAAGTGCCTATGTATCAAATTTCGTTTAAATTCTTCCATATATAAAAAAGTTGGCACTGCGCATGCGCAAAACCAAATTTTGAAATTGGCGTTTGATTTTCCTTTATCCCAAGTGCCTATGTATCAAATTTCGTTTAAATTCTTCCATAAATAAAAAAGTTGGCACTGCGCATGCGCAAAACCAAATTTTGAAATTGGCGTTTGATTTTCCTTTATCCCAAGTGCCTATGTATCAAATTTCGTTTAAATTCTTCCATAAATAAAAAAGTTGGCACTGCGCATGCGCAAAACCAAATTTTGAAATTGGCGTTTGATTTTCCTTTATCCCAAGTGCCTATGTATCAAATTTCGTTTAAATTCTTCCATAAATAAAAAAGTTGGCACTGCGCATGCGCAAAACCAAATTTTGAAATTGGCGTTTGATTTTCCTTTATCCCAAGTGCCTATGTATCAAATTTCGTTTAAATTCTTCCATAAATAAAAAAGTTGGCACTGCGCATGCGCAAAACCAATTTTGAAATTGGCGTTTGATTTTCCTTTATCCCAAGTGCCTATGTATCAAATTTCGTTTAAATTCTTCCATAAATAAAAAAGTTGGCACTGCGCATGCGCAAAACCAAATTTTGAAATTGGCGTTTGATTTTCCTTTATCCCAAGTGCCTATGTATCAAATTTCGTTTAAATTCTTCCATAAATAAAAAAGTTGGCACTGCGCATGCGCAAAACCAAATTTTGAAATTGGCGTTTGATTTTCCTTTATTCCAAGTGCCTATGTATCAAATTTCATTCAAATACTTTTATAAGTNTGTAAAATTATGGAACATGTAAAAAACGGGTTTTTGTTTTTTTTTACAATAACTTTTTTTGTAAGCGGTACAGAAAAAATTCCTTCCTTGGTACAAGACTCGACACCATAACGAACCAAATAGCGAAAAAAGTAGAACAATAGCCCTTAAGATAAAGAACTAGTAGCGTCGCAAAACGAGCGGACGGACGGACGGACGGACGGACGGAAAAGTGGCCACAATAGCGCATTTTTTTTTATTTTTGTGGAAATGCGCTAAAAATAAAATAACCTAAAACAATTCACAAAAACCCTCAAATTTTACAAATTCCAACCCTCTCTTTCAGTCCAACCACCACACCAGAGGTCATGTGCGAACGTGCCGAGAATGTTTTTGGCATTGTACGGAGCTCGCCCCATCATGTCGTCAATGAACTCCATCCGACATGCCTGGCTTTTGCATCGACCGCCTTTTTCGTACCAACCACCAATTTAGCACCAACCTAGCCTTTTAGATCGGAATGGGGAAGGGTCGCTTGTCGCATCTTCCATATATCGCACCTGCGATACAATGGAATAAGGAGGAGTAGCTTTTCGCATCTTGAATGGATCGCATTTTGCGCACGTACGAATTTTTATGTTATGCTAACCGCATTCAAACTTCTTGATTTTTCATTGAGGCCAAATCGGAGTCTACACACGTTCTTTATAGCTAGGGAATAAATTTGAGCCCACAACTTTTGATCCGGAGTGAATTACTATACTCTTTAACTTTCCATTACAATGCAACTTATGAAACTTGCGCACTTGAGTTCCCTGTGTAACGAGTTGCCGCTTTGCGGTGTTAAAAAATTATTTTTGTACCTCGTTCAACATAAAAAAATTACAAATATACCGCTGCATAGTAAACGTGAAAGAAAGTATGTATGAGTAAAACGTAGCCCGATGTTGGTAGAAAAACGCAGTTCTCGACCGTGTTGCCAGTTCTAGAAACCGTTGCGACGAAGAGGTAGGGACGTTTTAGCGTGTATGGAGGTCTATGCAGAAAAAACAGATAACTCTCCAGCTTGAAGCGTAAGCCATTTCGGTTTTTTAGGCGGGCCAAATACAAATGGCCAACACAACGGGAGATCCGGCAATGTTAGATTGACTTCGAGAGCGAGCACGTACACCTTGGGTACGAGAAAATAAATTCGCATAATTGCGAAGATTCGCAGTCTTTGAAAGCGAACAGTGTTAGCGCGTTTTCATATCGGGTAATAGAGAATCCGTTTTTATTATAATTGGAATAATTGTATAAAGTGCGAATTTATTTTTTTCGTGACTATATTCTACCAAAGAGTGCCAGTATACAGTTTCTTGTATTCTGAGGAACACCTGTGTCTAAATACGTCAATTACGAAATAAAATAAAACTGAATAACGCGAGAAACCCATCCGTATCAACAGCATGTTTTACACACCAGGACAGTATTTAACCAACTGAAATTAAAGCTTATTAGCTGTAACTAAAGAATGTTTTT
Organism: Photinus pyralis; assembly: GCF_008802855.1. Classification (NCBI taxonomy): domain Eukaryota; kingdom Metazoa; phylum Arthropoda; class Insecta; order Coleoptera; family Lampyridae; genus Photinus; species Photinus pyralis. The sequence goes on along the minus strand of NW_022170738.1, from coordinate 28,257,597 downwards.
CTAATGAGTTCAGCCATACTATCACGATCTGTTACAATATTTGTAAGTCGAAGTTACCATTTTCCAAGGAAAGATGATATTAACCGTAACCTGTCCTCATCAATAACCGTAAGTTACTTTAAATTGTTTGATTTATATAAACTATTGAGCATTATTTTTAGCAATTGCAGAACAATTCAGTTTACTGTAATTTTAATATTCCTAAAGACACCGACCTGTGAAAATCAACTGCATGAAACAGATTTGTATTGCATTTTCTTGATAACAATTGGAACCAAACAAAGGTTATCTTATTTCATTATTTATTGGGAATTTTCATTTAATTTCACTGGTCCCATACCTTTGGTTGGATAAAAATTTCGTTTAGCATTTAGATGTATGTGTATATTTTGACTAGCAGAATATACCAGGAATGTATTGTGTATCAAAATCAATAAAGGCTTAGGTAAGGATAAAATTTAGCATTAGTTTCCGATTATGAGACCTGTAAAGAAAAATTGAATTAGATCTCCTTTATCTTTCTTAATATATTCAATCAATTTAATTTACATGCGTGTTTATTCGAGTTCAATCAAACCAGAGCATCAGGTTTTGATCTTAAAATTTTAAGAGGAGATAAAACGCCAACTCTTCGCAACGTAAGGGGGGGTACAAAATTTATTTTTATTACTGAGCTATCCGTGGGTGGTGGAATAAAAATTGATTGTTACAGTGACATTTTTACCGGTGCCGTAGATTGTCAATTTTATTTAATATGGTATGGTCTTCACCCCTTGTAAATGTAACTAAGCTGTTACACCTAGAAGTTTCTCTGATTAGCGATTAGCGCCTGAGCTTTTTGTCAGAACCTTTATTTGAAAATGTAGCAGGGGAATTGGGGTTAATCCTACTACTGAGCGCTGAATTGCCATCTTGATAATTCCCAATTTGAGGAACGAAGGTTTTTTTAATTAGTTATTATCAACTCCAAAAAGTAGTGGGAAACAACAACGCTAAGTACGCGTGCCATATTTTTGATGTCAACTCCCATGCTCAGCATAAAGGGAGCATAGTTTGACAACAGCAACCTATCACAATAAAATGCACATCTACAGCAATAACCTATTTCCGCTGGCAAGTGATTTGAATTTTAAGTGCTATAAAGCTGATTTATTTCTGGTTAAAGTTAAACCCCTGAAGTCATATTTATGTCATTGATCGCCATTCCTCGCCCTTTTCCTTGATGGTAAATTATCGGTTTTCCAGAATAGAAAGAGCTTAATTGAAGTTGTATGCGTGAATGACGCAAACGGGCTTTACAAATGCTTAACATGCAATTAAAGCAAAGCCTCGCCCGAAATAATCCATAAAATTGCGCCCTCCCTTAAACGTTATCGACGCCTACGACATAGGCTGACTACTTGAACTGTTTTGGATCATTTATGCGACAAGTTTTATAGTAGAGATATTCCACAAGCTCTTGGTTTCACTTTACGATGGAGCTTTTGTTTGCGAAACAAAAAGGGGCGAGCGAATTATGGTACAAGTTTTCGTGAGCATAAATTCTTCCTAGCTCGCATTTAGAGTTTAGTACAAATTTTCATGGTTACCACGTCTAAATTTTAACTCCAATTAGTCACAACTTCAATAAAATAAATTACACAAGACAGAATGGCGAAGCTAAACAGGAATAGTTACCGTATTAAAGGAGTTCGCAAACTAATTTGGGTAAATAGTACTTACCTTGACGTTTACATTTTCTTTTGCGCTTGTTTCGAAAAACTCCACCCCCAATTGCTCGGCAAGCTGCTTTCCCCTTTCGAAGCTAATCACTCGCTCGTCTTCCATGTCGCATTTGTTCCCTACTAGAATCACCTGAGCGTTATCCCACGAATACGTCTTAATCTGCGTAACCCTGAACAGACATTACTTTAATTCAATTACTACACTCGCGCCTTTGGCTTACCAATCTTGAACACTATTAAAAGACTCCTCGTTGGTGATATCGTACATTAAAATGAAACCCATCGCGCCTCTGTAGTATGCAGTTGTAATGGTCCTATACCTTTCCTGACCTGCTGTATCCTAAAAGGTATTGCGCTATGAAAATGGTAACAACAGCCGTCGATTCTTACCCAAATTTGTAGTTTTACCCTTTTGTCGTGCCTGAACACTGTTTTTACTTTAAAATCTATACCGACTGTGCTAACGAAAGCCGATGTAAAACTATCATCTGCGTAACGGAATAAAAACGACGTTTTCCCAACTGAACTATTTCCGATTATCAACAACTTAAACATATAATCGAAATTCTGGTCTGCTGCATCCTTCTGGAATTTCACGTCTCCTGTGAAGACCATCTGAAACAAATAAATTCCTTTAGCCCGATCACATCGTTAATTAATCATATCGCAGCTTTTTTTCACGCGGCGTTTCTATTTTAAATTGGATACCAAATTTCGCTAGAAGCTTTGTGTCGGCGGTCGTTAGGGAGGGTTGCAAGATTGGATCATTAATTTTATGGTATATCCCGTCCATTTTTATACTTTCAAATGGTGTGTTTGTTTTGGCGGTTTTCAAGCATTTCGCTTGGAATTGGAGCGCGTAAAGCGACGAATCGTTAATCATCAGTCAATATAATTGCCAAAGCACTGAACCCAATTAAATTTCACAAAACCCCTGTGAAGTTCTTAATTAAATAAATTGGAAACTTGAAAAGGTCTTATATTAAGCGTTCTCTCTTACGTAATTGGTAGGTAAGTTTGGCAGTTTGTGCGGAAATTGAAACTGATCTGTAGGGGTTGGTTATGTAACCCAACAGTTAGTGGAGAACCCTAAAAACCATAACATCCCATTCTCTCGCCGTTAGTAGCGGATCTTTGGTTATTGTACACTGCTATTTAATAAATGGTGGCCGCTACTTATATCATTTGGGAATTTGTAGCTCCTGCGTCTTAGGATAAATACTACGGTATTTAGTAAAACGTTTTCTTCTTAAATGGAAATTCTTTTGTATACTAAATCTGAATTTAAGCTTTGCAATCTATCTGGGATTGTTTTCCATTTTTCTCTAGATTGAACCACTCCGACTGAAGGCAGACAAGCAGTTGCATCTTAATCCAGCGCTCAGAAATAATAATGTAGGAAATATTACTCTTTTTGTTATGACGAATGACGACGATAGAACAATTTGCTACCGTTTGAAAAAAATAAGGTTTTTCTCCCAAGCAGCGGACACTAACGGAAATCTGAAAAAGCGGCATCAATTACACGTTGGTTTCATTTTTTTGTAAAACAAGTGCCAGTGCTTAGAAACAAGAAATGCGAGTTTTCTATTGGTTTAAAAGGCACGCTAGACTCTGCAGTTTCGGTGGTTCCGCTTTCTATTTTATATAAATAGCTGAACATACGATAGTCGGAAGAGAAAGCTTAGTTTTTGTGAAACTGTACACATTTTCGTACATGTAAATTTAAAAAATTGAAAATTGTGTACTTCTGCGTGTAGTTTACAAGCGCATATAAAAAATCTGTAAGCGTTTTAATCGCATGAAATGTGGAAATTAGTCCTTTCGATATCTAAATTCTAAAACATGCGCATTTAAATCATCAATGGAAGGAGTGTTAATATAATCGACTGAATTATTTAAATTGTAATCGATAGTAATACGTGTCGCAGCACTGACAAACAAATAGCGCATCGATCATATAAAAGGAACAATCGCATAAGCGTGACGGATAAAAGTGATTTTGGTCCATAAAAAGTAATTAACCCAAAAAATAGTGAATTCTTTCCTTGTACAAATATCGAAGTAAAATCTACCAAAGCGAAGTTTTGTCGGATAAAACAATATAAGCGCGTTGTTGCCGTAGTGAGGATGTAACAAAGAGTGTGGATGGCATCGACATTTCAACTTTAAGTAAAATGGACTTTGGTACACTTTTTAAGCTATCGTGAAAATGATTTACAAACTATATTAATCCCGATCTTTGACCTTGCGAGGATGATTGTTTTATTGTTTGAAATCGTTTTCATTTTTGGTGTAAATGTGTGCTGAATTTATGGTTATTTGGTCATGATCTGAAGATAAATTCGTAAATTCGTCATTCTTAACTGTACTGACTTGTTTGTAAACTACATTAGTTACGGTTCCTAATGCCCGGGCTTTTCTTAAATCTCGACTGGGAAATCCCAAACAAGGGAACACAAAACTCTTCAGGTTTGTGTGATATGAGTTGCGATTCGCTAATTTTCACATATTATGTTATTAACGTTGAATTTTCTCTCCGAGTCATGTAATTTTCCATGTTGCTTTTAACAATAGTTATTTACATAAAATATTGGAGTGCGAAGCCCCTTTGGGGCCGAATACTTTAATCTCTGAGTTAAGTAATGTCATTTTACGGACGAGTTTTGTATTAAATTTTACCCAAAATTGTATTTTATGATAAAATTTCAATTTTTAATTAATGTCAATCTGTCAGTTATGACAGGAGTCATTATAAACGTAAAACGTAAAGTGACGGTGCGGCCGGTAAAGTGACAGGTGCGGCCAGTAAAGTGACGAGCGGCAGAAAAGGTAGTCTGGTCTGCCTCTGTCATGGAAACTAAAATATCCTGACAGAAAGTAGGCATGAAAGTGAAGGTTTCAGGACGACTTTGGGTAAAAATATTTTATTGTACTAAAGATGGGTCATATCCTGTGCCCTGTCATCTTTTTTGCTACCTACTCATCCAAAACTTGTATTTAACCTTGACTGGAACCAACTTTGTGTATATGCATTTACTGTTTTTTTTTAATCATTGTTTATACTTGATAATTTTACTTTTACTAGTGCCCTTTTCTCTGGATTTATTAATCACAGGTCAAGATTATTGCACTTATCATTAAGTTATAATTGATTTATACTGATATTTTGCAACATGTTTCTTTGTTTTGGTGTAATATTAATTAACGTTATGCTCCTTACGCTGTTTGAACCAGATAATAATGAACATTAACTTGGTCCTATTGGTTTCCTTGTCCGATGCAAATGCGGTAAAATTTTGTCATTGTAATTGGCAAAACGTAGTCCTCGTCAACTTGAAATTGCCGTTCAACGCTTCCAATAAATTAAGTCCAGATGCTTGTAAAAACACAGTGCTCGAACACAGACCAAACGAAAGCAAAAACCTTAGCAAAACGTAGTCCTCATCAATTTGAAATCGCCTTTTAAAATCGCCCCGTTATCTCAAACAATTACCTTTATCTCTCTCAAATAAACGAAAAACTCAATCATTCACATCGAAACTGCATTAATGAGCACCTTGATAAACAAGTAAAATTAGAGGTACAAAATTTCTTAATCTAGCAATTCCAAGAAATATTTATCATTTATACAGGAAATAAACAAATACAACCTGCACACTCCATTTGGAAAACTGTTTTGTGTTAACCTAATTAGACGCACGACATTAGACAGATACAATAAAATTTTGATGGACTTAATTAAACAATTAGGCACCCAAATCCATTCCAAATGTCTTAATTGATACATACAACGTTCTGCCTGACATTGTTTACACATCAGTATTTATGTGTGTACTTGTTTTTATTTCTCAAAAAAGAGTCACCTTGCTGATATTGCTAATCGATTCTTTAGTTGACCCTTGTCATGTAATGATTGAGGTTTTATGTCAACCCTTTTCTAAGTTGGTGCAAATATAAGTATGTCCTATTTTCTATTCGTTTGAATACACTTAATTTGGGACGTTTTTTCCCTTTTTTCTCAATAAAATCCATTTTTTTGAAAAATATTTAATTATGCAAATTAATTATAATTAAAACTGCATATTTTTTATGTTTCATATTTTTCATCATCTGCATATGAAATAAGCTTTCGAATGATACTCCAGCACAATTAGAACTGGAGTTACAAGGGGGGGGGGGGCATAACGTCGGAAACTAAGGTACAATCACAGATTTAAATATACTATTTAAATCTGTGGTACAATTTTGGTACAAATGAGATATGAGTTGTACACATCAATATCTTTCATTCCTGAAATTTTCGCCTTTTATGCAATTTCTGGCAGGTCTAAAACATCCACAACTTAGGAATATGCGGAAACGAAAGAGCTGACCAAGCTGCAAAAGAAGCATTACACTTGGACCTATCTACTGAGCAAATATAGCTACGTACTGACCTCCAAAACAAGTTAAGGAGTCATTTGTAAACTGGTGCAAAAAGGCTTCTGGATATGCATAAGGTATTCACTGTCCTTTTCTTATGCCAGAACTGAATACTTGGAATTTTTGTATGTTTGTTCTAGCTCAACCTCTGTGTCCAAGCTTGTTTCACACTAAGACGATACTCACCCTCCACTTAAGGTACAGTTGATACTCGTACAATGAAGTCATTTACGAATGTGTCACACTACAGCTAGCACCAAGCTCACGCGCGTTCCTATTTTATTTCATTGTATCAATTTTGAGCGTACCATGAGTGAGAGTGAGCGTTGCCGTAATGTGAAACAAGTAAACAAGTTTTTGTAATAGGCCAATAAACCCCACATTTTATGACCATTGAATTATTAAGCTACACACATTCGATAGGTTCGGTGCTTAATTTAGCGAAATGGAGAAAGGGAGACAAATCGCTCATTTTACGACAATTTCTGATTTTATTATCCTAATATACGAACACTTGAAATGATACGCCCAATCTTTTGCAATTTCCGACAGCCTGGAAAATCAGTTACGGAATTCATTCGGATGAAACTCTTCTAATCCACATTTTACCAGGTTACCAAGGTAATCACACAGTGTTTCTTTAACTGTTGTAACATGGCATAAATTTATAACATGAGCGCATTTCAATATTTATCCCTTCGGCATCGATGTTGGAACTTCCATTAAACACTGAAGGATCACGTGGAAGCACTGAAACTACTTAAATTATAGGGCAAGTTGTTAAAAGATGAAGTTTCTGTCCAGTAGGCGTTTCTGAAAGGGTCAGTAGTATAGAAAATATCCTGGAAAATAAAATAAAATTGTGAGGAAATAACTGGGCTTAGATTCCGTTAATTAAATATGAATACCTACTCGGAAATAAAGTTTACAAACTTTTACCCAGACAGAAATTACATTTCAGTTCTGAGATAACATCACTGTCATTTATTTGTCGATTTTTCGCAAATCTCCCTAAAATATAATATGCATCTTTCGGTATATGAACAACAAATAGTAACTAAAGCACAGATAACCGTCCTGCACTGAAAGCAAGATAAATTGATTTTCCGTTGTAAAAGCCACGTCATCTACCGCCTCACCGCCGACTGACAGTATATTGGTTATTATCAATTGGGTCCGTTAACTTGGCCCCCCCACTGTTAGATTTGATAGTCGTATTATGTTAAAATGAATGCGCTCGTTATGCGCTCATATGCGCCACCGATAATAACTCTTGCGCCATTATGGTTTTTTAGAAATCCGGAAAAACATTTGGGGGGGGCCAAGTGAACGTAGCCCCCCCCAGTACGTATTTTGTCGCATGTAACTAGGTAACCTGATACATTGGGTTATGCGCTCAATTGCGCCACTTCAATTAAAGCTTGCGCCATTACGGTTAAGCCGTGACAAATTTTCAAAAAGTGGGGGGCCAACTGAACGTTTTTAAAAGTTACTTTTTTCTATCATCTTTCCATGCAAAATTGTACTCCTAGGTATGCGCTAAAATGCGCCGTAAAAAGATATCTTTGCGCCATTCTTGTTTTTTGGTTATCCTTAAATATATTTGGGCAATACCTATTTGCCTATTAGGTATAGACGTAACTAAGTACTTACTGGTACTAAGTGTATTTCAGGTTTTGTTACAAGAAAAATAGCTAAGTCTGTTAAATGTTCCATATGTGCAGATGCGATATTCGCATCAGAGAGTCATTCAAAGCTTTTAACTAGAAAAAATCGTAGAGGATTTTTGCACGTATCAAGCGATGCATTAAAAATTTACCAAATTGCTGAAAATGTGTTCAGGTTTTCCATTCAATCAACACCACACCGCGTTGTAAACAAAATGGTTATCAGCAGTCTAAGAAAAATAAATAACAGTTACAGCCCATTTGGGTTTTTGGATAGGCATTATATTGAATCAAAATCCGCTAAATAATCATATCTTACTACTTACATCTTTAGTTTTAAGAGTATATTTTCCCATACGTGTTCACCACCAAAATACACATATAAATCAAATTAGGACTAGAGTAAGGCAGTTATATACCAATTTAGTTCAAATAAAATACCAATAAATTCGATTAAAACAGTTAACAGCTATATGTTATCTTTTTTTGCTACTAAAATTTAGGATAAATATGGCTAAAGCAAGCTACAGAAAGTACGTCTGCCCCGCAATGAACAGTTGGTTGCCTATCCTATCTTGACAACAGGCGTTCATAGTAAAATCTACGTTACGCGCGGTCTAGTTATAACAAGTCTCTGTCAATAACCAATGATAATATTTGAAATTAACAATTAAAAGAAGAAGTTAGCAAACTACATAAGGTGGCTTAACAGATTTGAAATACCCAGAAGGGCTAATGCTAAGTTGACAGTTGTGTATCTAACAACCTTAAATTGAATGGTTACAGGCAAGTCTGCGGCAAGTTGCAAGAAGCTTTATGCATAACTTGAGCAGTGTTTAGAATATATTTTACAAATAACACAGCTTGATGTAACGAATGCCGACTTTGATCTAAACACTATTCTAATGAAACTAAATAATTCCTTACTTATGTTATTGAACCGAGCAGGTAGGCATAACAAAACTGGATCTGGGATCATAATATTACAAAATACTTGTCCTCGTGTTTGAATGAATAGACAACCCCCTATGTGTGACACCACTTTGACGGTGTAAAAACAATAGAAGAGTTGTAAATCAAATAAGTTAGGTAGGTCGGCAAAATCAGATGCACGGGACATTAGAGCCTAAAAATGGGAGAAAACGTTATGGTTACGTTATGGTGAGTTTTCCCATTTCAAAGCTCAATTTAATTTAAAAACGTTGTAATAATAAAGATCAGGAAAATGATGTACATTAACGGACCCGATCGAATAATACTAACATCTCGTCTTAATAATAACTTTGAATTCGCCGCATTCCCATTTGAATAATGGTCAGGACAATAATACATGAACTACATTGCGACATAATGCATTAACCCCGAACCAAGTAAGTTAATACCTATTAGTTATGGTCGATTTTTGCAAAACCGAATGAAAATTGCACAATTAGAACATAACTTCACCGCATACCCATATATACTTATATAGGTACTAAAAACGGTTCCCAAAAACTATAATAACAACTTATGTCTACGGCGCATTTGAGCGCATGATGGAAGGTACGATGTAGTGCAAAAACTATGTTAAAAACGTAACTTTTGAAAACGTTAAGTTGGCCCCCCCCAACTTTTTGAAAATTTGTAATGGCTTAACCGCGATGGCGCTAGCTTTAATTCAAGTGGCGCAATTGAGCGCATAACCAAATGTATCGAGTGGCATAGATACCGGTAGCAAAATGTATTATGGAGGATTACGTTCACTTGGCCCCCCCCAAATATATTTTAAGGATAACCAAAAAACAAGAATGGCGCAAAGATATCTTTTTACGGCGCATTTTAGCGCATACCTAGGAGTACAATTTTGCATGGAAAGATGATAGAAAAAAGTAACTTTTAAAAACGTTCAGTTGGCCCCCCACTTTTTGAAAATTTGTCACGGCTTAACCGTAATGGCGCAAGCTTTAATTGAAGTGGCGCAATTGAGCGCATAACCCAATGTATCAGGTTACCTAGTTACATGCGACAAAATACGTACTGGGGGGGGGCTACGTTCACTTGGCCCCCCCCAAATGTTTTTCCGGATTTCTAAAAAACCATAATGGCGCAAGAGTTATTATCGGTGGCGCATATGAGCACATAACGAGCGCATTCATTTTAACATAATACGACTATCAAATCTAACAGTGGGGGGGCCAAGTTAACGGACCCTTATCAATTATTATCAAGTGCTTTTGTAATTCGTTTGAAATACTCTCACAGGGTAAATTTTCTATTCAAAAAGCAGTTTAGCTCAATAATTCGACCGATTGCGTTTATGATATACCCAAATCTACATTTGTCGTCGTTTCTGTGTCGCTATGGAATTGGGTTAACTGTATTTATCTCGAAATCTCGAGATGGAAATATGATATTTGCCAATTTAGTAATTACGGTTGGATTAGTCCCAACTCCCAATGGGGTTGCCTTTCCTTAATAGTGTATGATACCTACTTAGGCTTGTCGGAGGGTTAAATCTTAAATCTTTCGTCTCAATGCACGCGACATCTCAGCTAATTTCAGACGTTAAGTGTTTAAAGGGCACTTTAATTAAGGTCCCTCAACGCAACATAATATAAACATAAATGATGCGAAAGCATCAGAAAATGTCATTGAGATTAGAGATTGAAGTATCAACTGAAAATCGTTTAAATTATATCTTTTCGTCGTACGGATGGTGGTACGAGTTATACACCGCATTGAACGTATGGAACGGACGCACCATAATGAACTACAGAAACCAATATCCTGCATATGCAACCTGCAAAATGACGACTATCTTGGCTCTCTTATTCTCCGCAAATAATGCACATTAGTATAAGGTAGATGCCAAATTGTTTGCACTACTACAAAGTCACAATGCATTAAAGAGTGCAGCAAGAGGATGTACCGCTTATTGTACCCGTCTGTTTCTCTTTGGATTCTTCCGGATACGCGAATGAAAGGTCTCAATAAGAGAAATGAAGCACTATACTAACACCTCTCCTCCTCGTTTTTGAGATCTGTTATAATTCCCCATATACCGAGAAACAAGTGTCGGAGGGGGTACTCACAAAAGGCGATTGGAACATCTGGAAGAAACACACCCATTGGTGATGTCAAAACTTTAAGTGCGAATATTTTGAAACTAAAGTAAGGTACTCATAAAGGGCGAGTGCAACGTCTGAACCAGACTCCCGAGATCGCGTAACATTTATTTTCAACTGAAAGTTTCAAGATTCATTCCTATAATCGAGGAATACGGAAGATTCAACAGCCGCGTAATCGTACGATATATTTTTATTGCAAAAATTGAAATTAATTGCCGCATTACAAAAGAAAGCTGGGCCGCCATTTCGACGAAATGGTTGTCGTGTGTGCTTTTAAAATCTTTGCGAGTTGCCATTACAAGTAAAACTAATTTAAGGTGGCGTATTAATGCAAAAGAGTAACTTAGTTTTCTAGAGGAATCGACCGGATGGCTTATACCGTTAGATCAGAAAAAAAGGATCAAATGTCAACTATACATATGTCTAGATAAAGTCCTGCTCTACTGAATCCGCCCACTTTATCCGACCCTCCCTCCCCTACCCAATTAAAAATAAACGCAAATTAACGTACATGATATTTCAAAACAGTAATGCATCAATCCGATTAGGAGGCGTATTTTTTGAATACACAAAATTCTGTTTTGAAACTAAGAATATAAATTTTAAAACGTGGTAGATAAATTGTTGCATGATATGAAATTCACATCCCGTCTAACCCGAACACATATAGGAAACTATTTCCTCCCTCATATAGCCACATCCTGGTTATTTTCTAGTAGTATACCGAATTGGTGTTTCCTAAAATAAATTGAGTAGAGTGCTCCTGTTGATTACATTATACTAAGACTATAATGCAACGTTTTGCACAAATAGAAATTAAAAGGACGTCGAAGGTAAAACGGGAATGTGGACAACCTATTGGAACAGTCAGGAAAATATCGAAATTCCCTCCACACACCTAACAAAGCTGTTACTGTTACGTAGCGTAGATTGAAACAATGTCCCTTCAAATTATCTCATTATAAAACTGGATGTAACTGACAAATTTAGCAATGATAATTTATTGTTTTTCTATTTTCCGTTTTTTTTTCAGTTTTTTTATGAATAGATTAATAGAAACGCTTCACTCAGGTCAGCCAAATTTTCAAAAATATTCGTGCTTTACTAGATAATTCTGAAAAATGATTTTTCGACTTTTATTGGAACCACGGTGTAAGTAAGTGTAAATACAAAAGTTTTGAATTATTGAAACAAACATTGAAAGTCATACAGTGTGACCCTATTATACTATATTTGCTGACCCCACTTCGGTGCGGCGCGGCGAAAGAACGCGATTGGTTATTCTTTGAGTATATACGCTCACTAGGGTTTCAGGATTATTTAAAAATTAGTTGGAACAGACGTTTAGACCTTTTTTTAAGAGATTATCTAAAAAAGTGTTTGAGATTATCTAGTTATCATATAAGATGCCTTCAGAGGTTATTCAAAGATATTTCTCAGACCTCCTTCAGACATTCTTTCCAGATATTTACGCCCTTCTTGCGGGTATCCACTTTTAGGTATCTCCCAGATGTCCATCACGGATTTTTTGAAACATTTTTCGAATTCGATATTCTGAAATTGATTAGAATTTAAAAAATTTTTGGATTATTTTTGATGTGATTTTCCGGAAACGTTCTCTGGAAGATACGCATGATCGATTTTGCTTGGTTTAACGATTTAGATGTATATGGAAGGGAATCCCAAGATTGAATTCGCGTTCAGAGATTTGTTAGAGATTGGTTGACTAAAATCCCGTCCACTTAAAAATATAAACAAAGACAAAAAAGGTCGGAGATCGATCGATTCGAGAGGCCGCTTACGCAATTTTACGGGATTCGGCGTAATTACGCCGGTAGATGAAAGGAAGAAACAATTGGCCGTTGAAAATCATCGCAATTTGTAATATTATGTTCCAAGTTGGTACGAATGAGACTCCCAGATGGAAGTAGCTGGCGCCTAGGAGGCTGACAAACTTAATACGGACGTGTTATATAGCCTTAATATGAAGGAGATTGCGGCGAAGGGGGACATCGAAACAGAAGCCCTTATCTGTTACACTGTGGAAACAACCCTTAAGGAATTAAACTGAAAAATTGACATTTATGGGAAGATCAAATCTAAGGCTGATTCACATTTCGCTTCCACTTCCAGTACGAGTTACCAACTTAAGGCAGAGTCATCGAAAAAAGCAGTTGTTACAGAGGCTGCACCCCATAAAGGTCAACAAAATTTCAGCTGCTTCAACTGCAGCAACTTGGCCATCGCGCTTAGGAATGTAGGAAGTCGACGAGTGAAAGGGCTCGTGCTTCAATTGTGGATCGATGGAAATGAAAATGCATGACCAACTGCGAAAATTAAATCTGAAAATACCATTGTTCAGTCAACGACTCACGGTATAGTTCAGAACTCTTGCATATTTTATTCTTTACTCTCTGTCACCGATGAGCATGGTATTACCACAATCCGTGATATTAAAACCATGCTTGGCACTTGTAGTATGTCAAAATCTCATTCATAGATTTTTAGTTCCTCAAATTTGTTATTCTTTAGAATCAGTAACTGATTCATTTGCCGAGATCTCAATAGAAATCTTAGGTAGGTTTAAGGGTACTATTAAAATTGTTGATTTTTCCTTTCAAGTTAATTTATGTGTTGTACCTGATAAAACTCTGAGTCATGGCATGTTGTTAGGTAGGAATTTTATTAAATCAGAAGATTCCATTAAGTATACGTCACTCATAACATGCACCATTAGGCAATTCGAATTTTTACGAATACCGTTTGGACTGACTAATGCCCCTTGAGGGTTCCAGCGATATATCCACAAAATCTTTGGTGATTTAATTCAGTATAATAGTATGAACATGACGTTCCATTAAAAAAATTAAGAGACACCGTAAGCGTTTCCACAAATGGCCCTCAGAGCTTTGAGGTGAAATTTCTTCTTATTTAAGTGAAAATCTTAGTTTAATGTATTATACATGCATTGGAAGGTAATGTTCTCAATACCATCAATAAAGGTGTTCCGGAAATTGTTCAGAGGCCCTTAGAGGAATGTAACAGGCTAGTTTTGGTAGGACAGGCTTCTAGGGCGTAAAACAGTGAGGGATTTAAAGTACAAATATATCGGGCGTAAGGAAGATATGACCTATACAAGTCATAACTTGCAGAGTATCATAAAGATATTTGGTATAGGGAAATGGTTGAGAATTGAAATTGAAATTTACAATTGCATATCTAGTATGAGACATGGGAATCTTACAGAGTGGAAAAATCACGTTTTCGTGCCCAATATTTATTTTACAAATGGCAACGCATTTTGACAAGCACTTTCATGCTAATATATTTGCAGTTGGATTAAAAATAAGAACATAAAATAAATAAATATGAGCAATATACTAGATAATATAATTTATTTACTTTTTAATATTTTAATTGCAGTTGTTTATCAAGTCTTCTTGGAAAACAAAACATACTCACCTAATGACAGTGACATAGTTAAGCTTAAAGAACAGACAGTAAAAGTTTCTTAATTTTCCTTACATTTCAGTTTAATTTTCCGACAATGTATACTCAAAGTGAAACGTGGATATTTTATTCATATTTGATCATAGAAATTGCTCGCTCAGAGATCTCCAAATCGACAAAGCCACCTAGAGACAATATTAAAAGTGACTCTCGAAAATGAAGACTTTCAAAAACGTCACATTCTGATACAGAATTCTCATAAATCTAAAAATGTAAAGATATTGCTGTGTAAACAATGTCAGTCAGGACGTTGTATTTTGTAGTAAGACATTTGGAATGAATTCAGGCGCCTAATTGTCTAATTAATGTCATCAAAATTTTGTTTTCTTTGTTTAATGTCGTGGGTCTAATTGCGTCTTAACCAAAACAATTTTCCAAATGGAGCGTGCAGTCAAGTTTGTATTTGTTTACTTTCTGTATAAATGATAAGAGATTTCTTGGAATTTATTAGTTATCAAGGCGTGACAGTTTTGATGTGATTTATTAAGATTTCCGTTTTTTGAAAGAGACAAAGGTAATTATTTGAGATAACGTGGCTCTTTAAGAAAAATTATATTATTAGGTAGAAATTGTTGAATTAGATAGGAAAAAGTTCTAATAATTATAATGTACCGTTTTGAGTTCCATGATATTAGTTATCGTCGTTTTTATGCTGCTGATATTGGTTTAAAAAATTTATGAAATTCAAGTAGGATTTCCATTTAAACACGAGAGACGCGGAAAGAAGACGCTTTTGTTGAAGTTCGAGGCCACTCATCCAGTTCAAAAGCGTTATTTCGAAGAGGAGTCAGGTTATCCAGTTCGAGGCAATTACGTTTTAAGTTATCAAGAAAATCTGTTCGCAAGTTGAATTAATGTGCCAAGTTTGAAGGCTGCCTTGGTTTTTCATTTGTGCGCGGTGTTCGAGAAAATTGGTTATGCAAATATTTGGAGCTAATTTATTGGATGGGTCGGACAGCGATTTTAAGTTGATGAGGGCTACGTTTTGTATAAGGATAAATTTTACCGCATTTGCATTGGAGAAAGAAAGCAGGAGGGCCAAGTTTGAGTGTGTCATGATTAATCAGGTGTCTGTGGTTTCAGTTAGCGTAATTAGTGATTTGGTGTACGAGCTTTATTTGAATATTTTGTCTCGATAAAGAAAACTGTAAGTAATTTTAAGTTTTACTTGGTAGTTAATTGCAATATTGTTTTGAACACTCTCGTCCATTTTAAAAGTACAGTGATGGTTGCTTTTCTTGTTATTATGTTGTGTGTAAAATAAAATTTGTCAGTGTAATTTCACGCTAGTTGTGTGTTAATTCGAACCCTTCATTAACGACGAACAGAGAAGTTTCATGTTCAAATTACCATTAATTTGACTTGATTCTCGTCCAAAGTTCATTTTAAGTGTTTAAATTAATCTTTCCCACTGTCTCCCGTCATTTTTTCTGTATCGGGACGAGGATCTGTACCGAGAAAAGTTATAATTGAAGAAATAATTAGGTTTAAATAGTGTTTTGTGTATGGCTCCTTTTGGCCTGATATCATTGTACCTACATAGGGTTACATTTAAAAATTCAAATCAGACTCATTTCCGGCGAAACCGGATGTGATCACAGAGTGAAATTATATGTGAAAAATCTCCTTTTTCCATATCATTGACCTGAACCAACTTTAATTTTGATCCACCTTATACTCTAGAACCTATGACTTGTCCAACAGACACCCTATATATTCATTATCACTAATTTCATGTAATTCGGTGCGCTATGAATTAACGAATACCAATCTTCGTCGAGATCGAATTTTTTAGAGGAGAATATTATTGAGAAGTTGTACAAAGTAGGGAACGATATGCAGAAAATTGTCCTCCCATGGACTGAGATTTATATTAGTTACATAATGGGTTATAAAAGGAACGTCAATTTTGGAAATTTTGTTGGCATTAAATTTTACACCCTCGGTTCAGTTAGGAATAAACCCCTACGACCAAATTTGATGGTACCTATATTTGGCGGCTGCCTCATTATGATCACTATATAACCGAAAGAAATCGTTCACTTTTCCGGTTCAAGAGGTAGAATTTCCCTATATAAAATGAAGTATTTATCGTTTATTGCCATCTTTACTATTATTTAGATTATTTGTTCGATAACAAATAGTACACAATTGGCACAAACTTATTGGATAAGAGTCCCTTGAATTGTGTTGTCTGAACTAGTTTCAATGAATGTCTTAATAATTGAACTTCACCGCCCTCCAGGGACACTCAGTAAACAAATTCAGACGACCGTCCAGTAGACAACGAGTGTGCTCCAATTTATAAGTAGTTCAAGGATTTATTAAAAAAGGTCCGAGAGCTAGCTAAGCCAATTTTCATTTTGATGTGAAGAGCACTTTTATAGCGAACACAGAGATTTGGGACAATATGTTATTTACGGAACTTCAAGCTTCAATTTATTTTACACAGAACACTCGTGTGGTTCATGTAACCCACCACAGCTGCATTGTGGGAAAAACAAACCACAGCATAAAATTAGATACGTCCGATTTATTTGCAGATTTTTCAATGAACAGGTTTATGTTGGCGCAATAAATAACTCACTGTGGAGCACTCCAATAGGTTCAAAAGATTAATGACGGCCACTGTGGTCTAGTTTAATTTTAGTTTCCTTTGGAAAAATAAACTGGGAATGTTCCTGATGAATATTGTGCCTCTCCCACACATCGTATCGACTAGGTATATTGTGCAAGGACATTTTGTGCTATTCAGAAACCTGATTTCTTTAGCTGATCTTTTTTTGGCTTCCTTTATGTGAGAGATCAATTTAAGATTTTCCAATGTCACACCTAGGCCGCGTACGTTACACCACTAAGCACACCGCACAGCTGCAAGGCAACATAGTCCACAGGTGTCTGTTTTGGCCCGTAAATTGATTAAATGTCCGATTATAATTTACAACTCGAAAGATATCAATTAAGCTTCATTATCAAAGGAAGCATTTCAATCCCGATTAAGTTGGAACCGTCACGTAAACTCAAGCACACGATTGCAATTTCTCTAGTGGATCAAACAACTGAAAGGCATTGTTGTGGGGTTTTCCGCCAATGTTTCGGTCGAAATATAACTTAAAGAAAAATTTATTTACTCACATTATCGTGAATGTATCCCAGAGGTATTTCAGCCCACGAAAGTAATCTAGAACCTCGATTTCTTAATTGAAATGCGTAGTCGCCTGAAAACACAGAAAAGTTAAAAAATAAAAATAAAAACCTGGCATATCTGATCAGGTGTGGTCAAAGTGGGATGTGATTAGAACTAATCTGGGAATGCAGTAATTATGACTTTACCGTTTTTCTCCATGATCGAAGTGACTGGAGTTTAGCGTGCTAAATAGATAAGTTTGAGCACAGTAATGTACAGTAACATGACTTATTTTATTATCAGTGCGGTACGCTCCTAATCACTACTCTTGTAAATAAACATAGGGACGGTCGCTGAGACCTTCTTTCACATTTTGAAGTTAATTGTACCTTCAATGCTGATGAACACTACTTCATGGGTTTCACCAGAACGTAAAGGTAGGTCGTGTTGGCAACAGAGCACGATCTCCAGGTGGTTTTTCACACGTATTAACACTTAAAAAAACCACCATAGCACTGACCGCAATTTAAAGCGGAAATTGATAACAATGTTGATACCCGGAATAATTTCAAACACCTTACGGGAACTTTGCTTATAAATAAATGCATAAAAAAACGTTCCCAGTTATGTAATTACTTACCTTTGGTCGAGTGAAGAGTGCCTACCTTTTTAATTCTTAAGATTGCAAACAGTCTACGTACCTAATTATATGGGGAAGTTGCGTTGTAAAGGATTATATAAATATATACACAGCTAAAACTCCTTAAGGATTACACTGTTAATTTACAAGATTTAACTGTAGAAAACGGTTCGGTTTATAATATGACAGCGTTCGCTGCCTGCGCTTGAGTTTTCCAGTTTTCCACTGCTACTACAGGGAATCGATCAGCTGAAGTACACTCAGCGGCGGTAATATCCTAGTAACCTTCTGAAAATCGATAATTAAATTTAGATTTTAATTTCTGCTACTGGCGGCGAATCGTTCGGCCAAATAAAACGGAGGAAACGATTTGCGATTTACTCTAAAAAAAAATTGCTCAATGTCTAAAATTGAAGACAACCACGCGCGGAAGCGCATTAATGGCAGCTTAATCCGAAGATGGTGCAGTGAAGGTACAAATACCGAAAATTGGAAAGCTAACCCTATACAATTAAACGGTGGGCGAAAATTTGTTGGTGACTGTATCCGACGCTGCGCATGACGTCAGGAATCGCCGTCGATACAATGGGCGTCAAAGTCGGTGTTTGTAATACTAACGACCTCTATGTGTTGATAACCACAGGCGCTGCAGTTACAGGATTGTTTACATTTTTGTTCTTGCAACCCTTATTTAGCTGGAAGTATCTAAGTAATCTGTTATATTGAGAAAAGAATTACTTTATCGGCGAATTAAATTTAGTAATACAAGAGCTCTTTGTGAAATAAGAAGGACCCGTGCAACGAGAAGGCGCCACAAGTATTTTATTGGCTACAAACATTTTTTAGCTTCGTTTGAATCATTCGATTTCTTTACTATAAAAAACTTTCAAGTTTCAAAAGCAGTTCCTTTTTCACCATTTTCTTGGTCGTATCGATTCTTGTAAAAAAAATAGTAACGAGATTTCTCATAAGAAATTTTCACCTGAATCTGCCTTTATTCTGAAAATACAGGGATCTGTCTATCGAAGCAATATCATAACCTTTTTTATAGCCTGACAATTTGTTGCCAGTCTCATGGTGTATTGACTTTAAGTTGGGGAATTTTTCTTTCCAGGTGTGTTACCTCTGACATTTGGTTGCAATAAATTATTCTCCATCCTACCTCTGGTTAGTCTTCATACATCTTCTAACGTAGGTAATTATATGTAAATATGCTCCGGCTAGCTGTCAATCAGTAGTCCTCTTGTTGTGGTCACTCAAGGAAAAGGACAAATACGTAACTAATCAGTCAATAATATTTGTTAAAGTATGAAACGGTTATTTTCAGGTTAATCTTGACTGAAATGGCGTAAATAGTGGTTGAGGCGAAACAACCCTGTAAAGTAAATGGTTAAAAAGCATTCATGAGCAAAACGCACCTCACCTTGATACGAAGTATTCATCTTTATTTGTAAATGAACCAAACGCAATATACAATGAATCACCGTCGGGTACTAAAAGAAAATTTATTTTATTTTAATAAACACCCTGTATAATAAAAACTAAGCGATCTACAATACGTTAACAAATTAAGAATTTTCAGGTGCAGGTCTAATTTCTACTACCACCCGGCACCCACAAACACCAACGTGATTCAAAATTGGGAGTAGGTGGTTAAATCGCATTTACATAAGTATACAAAATGTTATTAATTTTATTTCAGCACGGCCCGATGATGAGTTATAAACACGAAATCGATAGCCTACAGAAAGATTTAAAAAAAATTTAGTTTTTTTTTTTATAATAAGCAATCTCTGTGTTATGTAGAATTAAACAGCGCGTGAGCATAAAATTCTCTTCAATACGTTATAATAAAGAGAATACGGTAGCACAATTGTTCAAAAATACCTTTAATGATTGTGCACCAGGAGTTCTAGGGGCGTTCTGCTCACGGCTTTTAATCAGAATGAAAATGGTCCTCCTTTCAGCTGTACTCTGCAGTCTACGGACCGTCTATATAACCCTAGGGCGCATCGGAATCCTTCAACGCGCGACTCGGCCATGCTCGACACGAGTAGCATGGAATTCACCACTACTAGCGGCAGTGCATCTCCAGATACAAGTGCGCTGCATGGTACCACCGCTGCCACCAGCTCAACCTCAAACCCAACAACGATTCCGGCCACGGTGGCTTAAACCATTGATCACCTGTCCGCCACACTATAAGTACTAAAGGGCACCACCACCGGCCTTCCTGTTTTCTTCGGGAGACCCACTCGAAGATCCCTCTACTTTCTTCGACGACCAGGAGAAATACTTCGCCAAAAATCCCGTTGCCAGCGAAACTCAACGCACCCTGGCTGGGCAGCAACTGCAGAAGGCGGTCGCCGGCTGGTGGAGGCCGCGCACATACCTCCCCATGACGAACCCCGAGGTGCGCAGTGAGTCACGTAGCATTACGATAAGTCAACGATCCAGACTGAACGCAGAGCTCGACAACCGCGACCAAAAGAACGATTCCGAAGTGCTCTTTCTTCAGCGGAAGGCCCAGCTCACTACACCGTTGCGCATCGAGCGGACGTACTGCACCCTATGGTGCGGTCGTTCTTGCCCCTACGAGCCCCCCGCAGTGTGATCGGGATTCTGCAGTTTCTGGAGGTGGTTGAAGAAGGCACTAGGCCAGTCGGCGCCAAACCTCCAAAGAGGTAAGCTTCCTTGCCTGCCTGCCATTACTGTCCCGAGCGTCACTTTCATCGAAACTGTCCCATGGCTCAAAGATCACTCCAAGAAAATGCTTAAGCGGCCGGGGTGCCAAGCTCTCCTCGGCAGTAATTCACCAAATACACGAGCCACCACAACTCGGGCTGCCAAATATCGCCATGGAACTTGGGGTTGGCCACCGCCTTGCCCTGCTCGACACTGGAGTCTCTCACAACTTCATCGATCGTCGGCTGACCACCCACATCAGCAAGGGTAGAAAACCAACGGGCGATGCCCTTTGGATTAAGTAATGCCTCGTCCATCGTTCAGAACCTAATGACGCCGAGGTACTCCGGGGGATCCTGAGGAAATTCGCCATTGTAGACCTCAACGGCATCGTGGCTTATTCGAACTCGTGGGAGGCACACCTCGATCACCAGCGGATAGTGATGGAGCGGCTTTACCAATACGTAGCCTCGCACCAGACAAGGATCACATCTATGACGCACCTGCGCTCAACCCGACAGTTCCGCAGCTTCTTAGGCCTTAGAAATTGACTTTGCGACTTCGTACCTGCTGTGCCGAAATTCAAGTTCCGCTCAACGACATGCTAAAAAAGAGGGCCGATTCACGTGAACGGCCACCGCGAGCAAGGCGTTCGAGGGTCTGCAAGAAGCCCTCGGCCAGCCACTGAAATTCCGTCGTCTCGACTTCCGGTTACAGTTCGTGCTCCTAACACTTGTGAATGCGGAATCCGACCTATACCAGGTCCAGCTATGCCAGCTCGAATTTTAATACCCTGTAAGTCAAATACTACGGCATCGAGCTGGAATGCTTGGCCGTCGCTTAGACGTTCAAGAGGTACAGGCCGAAGACAGACGATTCACGCTAGGCAGAGACAACCAAGCGCTTCTCTGTCTTGAGTGAACCCAAGATGACCGGAGTAAACTTACGCGCTGGGCTCTCCTCTTCCAGGAGTTTAGTTGGGACATCCAACTGCCGGATCACCTTTCCCGAAATCCCAACGAAACTACCATCACCGCCGACGCAGGCGAAGAACGCCTGACGTTGCCCTCACCCGACCAACGCCCCACCATCAACCACGTCGAACAGTAACCAGAAGACCATCCTCGACGCTCAAGAGGCGATCCGATCGTGGCGACTCATCCGCAACGAAAGGCCCACCAGCGAAATCCAACGTTCCTGCACCTCTACAAGCACAGCCCCCAGGATCGGCCGCTCGCTGTCCCAGATAATGCCACGCGGACGTCCTCCACGCCAACCACGACGCTCCCATCGCCGGACCGAGGGGCCCTGTTCAGGATGCGACCCCTTCGACCGAGGCAACCTACATTCCTCTGAGCCTTCGTGTCGGTAGACCTAATGGGACCGTACGCCGCGAAGCCCACCTGGTTCTGCCAACTACGGTCCTGCGGTCACCCAGTACCAAGTAGAGGTGCGGTTAATGCAGAGGAACCGGGACTAAAAAGCCTCGAACTTCCATTCCAAATGGATCGGACCCCGCACCATAAAAACCACGGGCTGGAACAAACGCGTACTGGGGTCCACATTCACGACCTGCAACCCGTATCAGCTTCACCAGTCACCGCAGTTCCTGCTGAAGGCTGAAGAGGGACGAGCCCGCCAACGAATCGGACCTATTGGTCAGCGTGGCTCATCGAAGCAAACAACACCGCAGCGAACCACTTGCCGGAAATATAAGCTGCGTTGAAACAGTGAGGATGCTCACTAGAGTTGGGGAAGTTTGTATGGCTTTGAACGCTTGCTGACTGTGTCGCCACCACCTCCACCTCATAATCCAGCACCACCGCTCTACATAACGTTTAGTAGCTGTAAGTACTTCTGATTGTATACTGTTTTTTTGTAAATATCTTAAATGCAGTTTGGTTGCCGGTCATCGAAGTGTCCATACAAAGTGCTAACAGTTCATTTCGACCGTTTAAACTAGAGAAAATGAAAATGAAATTTGACATTTTCAGTTTTCCAGTGATAGCCACTATTTGAGCCCTACAAGACAGCGTTGAGAGATTTTTAATACATTGTTTGGATTCAAAGAAATCGTCAACAACATTATTTTTTTTATATGGCCCGTAAAAAGGTAACATACTGTATAAATTGTAAACTGTTGGTTTCAACAGAATGGTGCACTGGCGCAATACGCTAAAATTGTGGAGAATACCTATCAGACCTATTTTCCATTTTCCAGAAAAATTGTGCGAAGGTAATCACGCCGTTGTGCGCGGGTGCACCATGCTGTTGAAACCAGCGGTTCCCAACTTTTACTTACCGTGTTCAGCACATCACTGTATTCACAATAAAAAATGCTACTCAATACAGTATGAATTGTTTTTACAAGCCATATGAAACAATTAAAAAAGTTATTATGCAAACATAAATGACCAGAGCGTATTTTTCTCCTAATAATGTTAATGCTGGAGCCGGGAAAAGATACCGGTAGGCACGAGATCCTTATAATATCAAGTTTTGAAATACTTTTCTCGCAGTTGGTATATTACCTGATGGTGGAGCGTATACAAACATACAAAAAAATGTAATTTAAATTCTTGATAAATAAGAAAATTGACAGTGCGCTAAATCATATACAACGGTTCTTTGCAGGTGACAATGTGGATACAGAATTGGGTTGGACACACTCCTTCAGTGACAACGAATTAGGAAAGAAAGGTAACGGATCGTGCACATTGACATTAGTACGGGAGGTAGCGTCCTATTTGACCGGACCATTTTCGCAAAGTTCATCTTTCTACTATAGATTTTTGATCCATAACCTATCAACGATAGGGGCGTCAGCTGGTTCAAAAGCGTGGCTTAAGATGGCGAGAGACTGCGAAAGATGTAAAACAAAATTGTTTTTCGGACCATTTTCGCAAAGCTGAAAATGGTATATATAATAGTGTACAATGTAAAAAGAGCATAAATAACTGTCAGCTGATATTTAAATGTGGCAAAACCTGTTAGCTGGGCGTCCAAAGTGTAGCGTAGTGTTAGCGCGCGCGGCGACTTTAAATTTTGATGACCCAGCTAACACATTTTTCCACGTTGTCGTGTCAGCTAGCAAGTGGTTTCCTTTTTTTTGCGCCATAAACTGATGACGTACTCATTTCCATGCATGCTGATGTCATATTATTGGAGAAAAATATGATTGAAAGAGAATACATATGAGTAAAATGGTATCACATACTGTATAATAATATTATACATGAAACATTGTATTTTATAATTTGTAACGTGCGTTAAGGACATATGTATAATAAATCAAAATAGACAAAACAAACCAAAAAAAGGAAACTAATAGCCCTAACCACGGCTGCGGCTGCTCACGGAGAGACTGTAGGTATGACTGTGTGTGATTATCTTTCAGGCGCTACCAACTTTTATTTCCCTGTTAGGGAGCCGTGCCCAAAAATTAAAAAATAGCCTTCTTGTGGGCGAGGAAGCTAAGGAGAAAATAAGACAAACACTCCCGCAGACCCGGTCTGTTTTCTTGTAACGCATTTTTTAAGAATTGTCTAAGAAATGTGTTATTGGTTGCGTTTTGTCCTAACAGGAAAATAAAAGTTAGTAGCGCCTAAAATAATCTTACACAAACGTACCATAATCTCTCCGGAAGCAGCCGCAGCCGTGGTTAGGGCTATTAGCTCGGCTATTAGTTTCCTTTTTTTAGTTTGTTTTGTCTCTTTTGATTTATTCTATGTCCTTAACCACGTTACAAATTATAAAATACAATGTTTCAATTTATGTATAATATTATTATACAGTATGTGATACCATTTTACTCATGTATTCTCTTTCAATCATATTTTTCTCCAATAATATGACATCAGCATGCATGAAAATGAGTACCTCATCAGTTTATGGTACAAAAAAAAGGAAACCACTTGTTAGCTGACACGACAACGTGGAAAAATGTGTTAGCTGGGTCATGAAAATTCAAAGGCGCCGCGCGCGCTAGCGCCCGCTAACGCTACGCTACACTTTGGACGCCCAGCTAACAGGTTTTGCCACATTTAAATATCAGCTGACAGTTATTTATGCTCTTTTTACATTGTACACTATTATATATACCATTTTCAGCTTTGCGAAAATGGTCCGAAAAACAATTTTTTCTTACGTGTTTCTTAGCCTCTCATACCATCACGCCACGCTGTCGCGCCAGCTGACGCTTGTTTTAAGTGTTAACTAAGCAAAAACTACCAGGCAGAATAAAAAGTAATTGTGCGAAAATGACCCGTAAAAATAGGACGCTACCTCCCGTACTACATCTCACTGACCGACGGTAACACGAAACTTCTTTGAAATTTCAAATGATGCAAAATTTCTCGGAATGCTGTCTTTTCTGGTGCATCCTCGTATTCTAAAAGTTATGAGCAAACCACCATTTTATTAATACAACTTTTTGGCGTTAGTGGTTATTTTATCACAAGAAGGAGAAATCTTTACGAGTGGAATGATTTTACGATTACGAACAACCAGAGTTCAATCAATCAATCAATTATGCTACTCTAATTTTCATATTACACATCGATTACCCCAGTAATCTTCCCCAAAACTAATTCTCACTATTATTATTACTAAGTACTACCGTTTTTTAGTATCACATGTAATAAGTAAATCCGCAATGTTTGTTAATTTATTGTGCTAATTCAACGAAATTTCGAAAAAAAAAGTAAATGCAAATTTAGCGCTACTGTTACACAATATAGTAGTAAACGCTAGCTTTTTGTACAAAATGATTTTGAAAAAACACGTTTGTAGGGTGTCATGCCATTTATTTCTGCTACAGCTCACATGTCAATATTTCCTCACGTTAGGCAATTTTGTTCGATTTTTCTAACGAAGATTAATGTTACGTCATAAACTAGTAGCGTGCCTATGACATCACTATTATTAAGTGTGTAAGTAAAGGTGAGAGGTTAAGGCACCCTGGAACCAGTACCAAATGGATCAATTTAATAAGGCATTTAGTTAGGATTAACATCAGTTTATTATTTGTTACCGAAATCTATTATCGTAACATAAGGATTACTTCATATAAATAATGACAGCTGCAATACACTATTTTCGTCTGTACGGTACCTTATTTAATCGGTCGTGCAAAGATACTGTACGAACACATACGGATAAACAGAATGGATATAAATGGTGCGTGCGTCAACACTTCCAGCAAAAATTATAACATATACATCTACCTACTCAACGTAAGCACAACACGTCACCTGTCAACCTTTATCAAACTAAATATGAAGCACTCCCTAAAACAAACTTTTCTAGATTTAAAAACATCAGAGACAGGTGTTACTTAAACTTATGAGAAAGAAA
The DNA here is from genome assembly GCF_008802855.1 of Photinus pyralis. NCBI lineage: Eukaryota > Metazoa > Arthropoda > Insecta > Coleoptera > Lampyridae > Photinus > Photinus pyralis. Next base: position 28,231,357 of record NW_022170738.1, on the reverse strand, counting down.
ATTTCCCCAGCGATGTCACTTTCGTACACATTCTAGAAGTTTACTCAACGTCTACATTTGCGTCAAGCGTCTTGCCTTTTCAGGTTTTGATTGTTTTTTAACATCCTTTCACTTCCGATGCCGTGGTTTCCTATCTTGACGTCTCTACGCTCTTCAGGAATCTAATTTTTACCGTAAATTACGCTAGAATGCGCCCACGTCCATTACCCCCAACGTTCGACGTTTAGCGTGCATGTTCATCCTAAATTTTCCACGCGGAGCTCAGTTCGCTTCTGGACCGAAATTTAATTTCCTTCTCTATTTTATTTCAAAGAAAGTTGATGTTTTTCCATTCCCTATACTGGAATTTGATAAACTTCGAATGGACGTGCACAGAAATGAAAAGACTAAGAAAAAACGGTAGACGAGCATCTTGAATTTATATTTCATAATGGAAAAATGTGCGATACTTAGAGCTAGTTTGGATTTCAAGCGTGTGTCTGATGTTGATGAGGTCTCTAGTAAACGAACTTGACGTAAATGATCCATTATTTCAGAGATCAGCGAAATTTTCGAACTATTTAGTATTCTAGACCTATTTCCGGAGACTAATGGCTACCATCTTTCAACGGATTCAGCTTTTCGGTGATAGTGTTTCAAGCTCGAATACTTGTATAAACTAAATGTTCTGCCGGGGGTGCAAGTAAAATTGCAACTTGTGAGATGTCGTTCCGCGCCTTACGCTTCTCAGATGGCAGCTAATTTTGGAGGTTATTACGTTTCAAACATGCTTTCCTATGTATGCGCTTCGAAAACGTTTTAAAGTGGCTTTAGTCATCACGAACGCTTTAAGGCTAAATTGCCGCATTCCGTCTATAGCTAAGTAAATTGAAAGTGAGAATTCCTCACATTCGTATTTGGGAAAAAATTGAAAGCTTTTAGTAGATCAGGCCCTTTATTGCTTTATCGCGGGAGAAATGCTCCTTCTATATCAAGATTCGTTCTAGAAATAGGGCGATTATCCGTGTTATTTTTTGGGCAAGTTCCTTCAAGTATTCGATAAACATTTAACGGCAGGTAGTCTTGCAATGCTTCAACTAAATAACGTATTTAGGGGTTGGAGTGTGCTTTGTTACTCTCACACGTTAGAACAGTTAGCAATCCCTTTATCAAAACTATTGAGTAGTAAAATAAGAAGTAATGGTTGGTTGGACATTAATGGACTATTTTTTGTTGTGCTCGTTCGTGCATAATTGCAAATTTTAGTAACTTGACAATTCTAATTTGAAATTAACATCCTTTTCCGATAAGACCAAACATTTCACTGCAATGTAAATTTTAACGTGAAACGTTTTCTTGGCAAAATCTAAACGCGCTCTTTTAGAAAAAAAACTGTTTACTAACTGTATAGATTTTACCTTTTTTTGTAAAAAAAATGCCAATTGCTTTTGGAGCATGATACCTGTCTACAATCGTATGGGTCACCATGAAACATTATATCCCTATCTAATACATAGCTGGTACTTGTTTTAGCGTGAGTATCGGTGTACATTAACTTTGCGTAAGATCGGTGTACATTAACTTTGCGTAAGAAACACTATCATGATAAATTCGGTACATTTAAGAGATTGTCATTATCATGCGATACGGAAACAATAAGGTTTTATAAGAAAATTACCAATATCAAATCCCACAATATATAATAGTTTCAAATTGAAAGGCACTCTCAGAGGTTTTAAACGCACAGTAAGCCACTTTGTTCTAATTTGAATTACAATTTCCTTGTTGAACAAAGGTTTAATTCTGTTCAGTGGAAAATCAAATTCTCTCAACTCTCTTAAAATGTCTACTTTTGACCACTCACTTAACGTATCTGTGACCCAAAAACGAATGGCTTCTAAAATCTCCTCCGGATGAATCCCTACCTATCTTTCCTGATTAATTGACGTCCCAAAAGTGCGCTTTTTTGATGAAATCGGCCATTTTTTAAAACGAATTACTCTGATTTGTTTAACATTCATCAACTACGTTAACTCCATATAGTCCGTACCACCTTGACTTTACAGTACAGGACACATAGGGCAATGCAATCCTCATGGGAGTTTTTAGCGCGGCAATGCCAATTTTAATATGAAGTTGGCGAGATGAGTAAAGGGTCGAAAGAGGAAAAGCGAGGTCTTTTCCATCAGTTGAAGGGGCGAATCCGATCGAGAGTCATGCTATGTATGGTAACAATAGTTTCAGCTACAACTACAGTCAAAATGTGGTTGGTACGGTTCTGGGAAAGACGCAACCGTGCGATTTCCACGTTTTTGGACCCGTCGTTGTTTCATGTCGGACGCAGAGGTCCAGGAAAAGGTTTGTGATTGGATCGCCTCAAGTTCTATGGAATTTTGGGAGCGAGACGAGACAACGAAATTCAGCCCCATTTATATGAAACGGTTAAATGCAAAACTTCATCAAAAGAGTTCATATGTGCCAAAAGAGCCGTGGAGGCCACTTACCCCGTGTGCTATTACATACATAATCCTATCGCCATTATTAATTAAAACCTATGTTTTCTACCAGAATTACTTATTTCTTCAAAGCAAAGAGGAGCTTCTGCTGAACCTGCGAGTTTTTCCTTCACGGTTACCAAGAAATGTAATTCTATTCCTCTACTAAAAAAAGATGCAATTCAAACTATACTCGTACTATCGCAATCTTGACGCCAAAATTAATTATTAAAGAATAAAAAACCCATTGATAACCATTGCGTAAAAAGGACACATATTTCATGGACTCCAATCAACCAGCTAAATTCTTTACCTTTACTTTACTTTACTCTATCATCATGCATAAAATTTGTTTGAAAAGACACTTTAGAACGTTGACGTTTTTTACAGCTTTACTTATTTCTGTGGGAAAAATTGAAAAATTTAAATCGAAAATAAAACCTTTTGTCACAACCTTGTATACCACTCAAAATAAACACTTGTCTTCTGGACGTTGTGAACACAAAATCCTACTACAAGACTGATAGGAAGCGAGGTAAATTATTAAGAATGGTAGGCAACTCTCCTTTCCGCAAACACGAATTCTGGGCCTCGTAACTAATACAATTCGCGAGGAACCCGGAATAATGCACATAGTTTTGCAGCAAGTCCGTGCCGAAACGTGAAGTACCGACTACTTCAGAAAAGCGTCTGACCGTCTATCTAGGGCCACTTCTGCGACTTTGAACTACGTTCTTTGAGGGACTGGGCCAAAGCTCTAACGTTGTGAGTAATACCAAAATTGCGTTGAAGGCCTGCTACCTTCAGGAAGCTGTTTCGGAAAGGAAAAGGGCTAGTTTAATATATAATATTAATTGGACGAGTACGAGTCTTCTTGGGGGAGAATAGTCTGTCGGATAATTTTCCAAGGCCAACTTACCGGGGAAATTTTTCCGTAGCGATTTCTCCAAAGTAAAGAATTTCCTAAAATAAAAAGGTGAACAACTTTTACCTATTACTCAATCCTCAGTGCCTTGGGAAAGGAGCCAAAACTATGATCTGTATTATCCAGATATAAATATTAATGAATAATGACTTACTATCGGCCGGTATTATAAAGCATACTTAGTTAACTATGTTGTCAAGCTGACAGTGTTGTTGTATGTGATTGGATGTTTTTTCATTCTTTGCATCCAATCACATGCCTTAACAACATTGTTAGCCTGACAAAATAGTTAATTATGCTTTATAATGCCGGATGTACGTCGTTCAAAATTTTGAAGAAGTGGTTCTCAAGATCCCAACACCCCAATATTGTGTTGGAACCTTTCGAGGGAAGAGGAGGGACAAATTTGTAAGAGAACAAATTTGTTTGAGGGAAAATATCCATTGGGATAATTCCCAAAGGCGCACTTACTGGAAAAAATTTCGGAAGCGATTTCTGTCAAGGGAATTTTTCGAGGCAAATTTTCCTAAAATAGCCTCTGTCGGAATCTGCTTTCCAATGTTGGATGTATCCCATTGTATTATAAATAAGGGATGTGTTCCCTCAAACAGTTATCTTTTAGTTTGCGTCATATATACAATCGGAGCCGGCGTGGTGCAAACGAAAAGAATAAATTCATGATTTCATAAACCGGTGCTTTCATTTTTAAACGGTTGTTTCCTCAGGGCATTTTTTTTTATTTTGACATCACTTGTGAAAGTAAGATGAAGTTATCAATAAAGTAGTATATCATGTGAAAAGGGCTTTAAATAAAAATAAAGTTGATGGATTTCAGGATTTTTTCCCAAAGTCCCGGGTTTACGAAATTATGGATTTATTCCTTTCAATCGCGCCATGCCATACTGTCTATTTCTCGAGGTATCTTGTATTATTAGAATTTTCACACTAACTTTACATATTATTACTAGAGGTAATGACAGTTTTATTTGGAAAAAAACATGTGTCGTTCTCGAATTAAGCACCTAATACATTTTCCTACAGTGTTCTGACTTTTAGCATTGAATAAAAACACTATTTTATTCAATGCTTTTAGTCAATGGCCTTATAAAATCAGTTATGACTAATTGAGATGACAAACTAATTGGACTGTAGATGACTACTGCGATTACCTACCCTGTTTAAGGCCAATGATGCACGATCCATAGAAGTCTTACTGAACTAACCGAAAACTAATTTGTCTACTCGATAGAGTATAGTTGTAACTAATTAGTTCGGGTTCTGTGGTCATCCCAATACTCCATTTATACACATTGCAAAATCACATTGAAAGTAAGTGTTGTCATAAAGCAAAAGGATGTGTTCGTAGATTGGAGAAGTTCCCTGTTATGAACTTTCCTAAAAGGTCCTCTTTGCATTGAATTCTGTCGTTAAGTTTTGTTGCTAAACGCATTATTTCGCATAAAATGTCAATTGCGAAGTTCGGGCGAAAATTTATAGAACAACAAAGTGAACTGGGTTAGTTTTGGTACACCTTCTTCGTAAGAAAAACTCCCCCTTGCTTTCTTGTAATCGAATAATTTCTCTTTGTGTTACGCTAACAAGATTAATGTTGGGGCGAACGAAACAAGTTACTTAATTATGAAACTTCCTCGCTTTTTTTTTATTTCTTTGCCGTTTTCGCGCACGTTTGGAAGACGGTGACGTGCTGCCACAACTGCAAGGACTGCAGGGAAAGTAAATTGGAAACCCTTATTGTACTGCGGGCTCAATGGAAACTTTTGTATTATTTATAATTAGCGCCGAAAGGCGCACATGCGCTAAATTCAGAAATTTCACAGTGCACGTTGCGACGTCTTTTCTGACAGTACAGTTTCGGCTGCGGACGGAAATAACCGCGACCGGGCCGTCCCGACGCCCGCGTCCTGCCCTCGTACTATGAATACGCGGTGCCCTCTTAGGTAGGTACGGCATGCGGAAAGGTTAACGTTTGTTTTATTGTGTATGTGTACATAATATTTTAGTGTCCGCTCGAGTTTCTCATTATTTAGCTCAAGTTCGAAAATTACAGAAAAGTTACAAGTACGTGGTAGGGGCCTCAGCATTGAAAGGTAGAAGTAGAATTTATTTGTCAATGGAAATTAGTTTACCTATACCGGTCGTTACCACTTCGCTGCTACGGTTAGTAGGGTAGTGATATGGTGGTTAATAGTTTTTGTATACAACGTGAAAGATCTGATAAAAAAAAGCACGAGAAATGCGAATAAATCATTTAGAAACTTTTATACATTCGCACACTTCCTACCCGACAAGATGTTTTATTAAACGAAAGCTGAGATTTACACCTTTGTGCTTGGTCGGAAAAGCTCGCCTCGAATGATTAGGTTTACATTTTCAAACTGAAACATCGCCAAGCCCTGAAAACTTCTAACCCCGAATTTTTAACGAGGACATAAACAAAATAAAATTTTAAACTTTAATTGTTGCCGCTTGTCCCCCCTTTCGGTTGCCTTCACAGTCGACATATTATAAGGCGAATTAGTGTCGCAAAAATGGCATGTAATTAAAGAATTTGGCGCGTAATGTCGCTTTTGGCTCGACCTAGTTTTTGTCACACTCTTATAGAATATGTAACAAACACTTTAGTCATGCTATATTTACACACGCATTTTATACTATTATTTATCTTACCGGTTAGAAATATTCAAAAATTAATACGCTAATTTACACACCCCATAACGGGCTTAATTTTAATGTTTTGAATAATATATTTTTTGCCATATTCCGGGAAAACGAAGGGAATGAAAGTCTATGGCGTAGCGTAGAATAGCATAAAGAGTTATTTTTTATTAACTTACTGTAAATTTACACATTTATCTGAGAATTTGGAAATATTTCTGGGAAATGTACTGATTTTTCGGGGAATTTACAGGAAGTCTCATTTATGATGAATCCGTGTATAATTTAAAAATATTATTACAATCTTGCGATTGATACTACCAAAAGGTGGACACAGTTAACCGCTTCTGCTTTAATCGGTTTAGTTGGGTCATCACGCCCGCAACAACCCCGAATTTTTCCCGAAATTAAGCGATACCGGTGACCCTTTACTTGCCATTGCGGTTATCCTTGCAACTTACACAAAAAATATCTTTGAAATAAAATTACACCGTCACAATAACTTGTACCTTGTAATGAACCTGCAAAATTGATTAATTGATTAATTGATTTCGTAATTGGAATACCCTCGTATTTGTGGGAGGGTGTTTGTGAGAGGAACGTTATGAATAATAGTTATTTACACGAAAATCCGGAAAATGACACATTACAGGCGAGGAAATATTGAAGTGCGAGGCCGAGTACTTTAATTTCCGATTTCCGATTTTAGTTATAAAATTTCAATTTTTATATATAACTTTTGATTAATTAATGTCAATCTGCTTTGAAACATAAATTAGATGGTGTCGTATGATTACTGAAAAATTTCTTCCTCTCTATTTTCTGAAAATGGACTAAATCGACCTTTTTCTGAGCACCTACTTACTCGCAAAATTCAAGACAATTTTATGGAGAATAGGGGAATATATTGACAAAAAATTAATACAATTTACATCTCATTTTACAGGTTTTTTATTTACAATTTTCCTATGATTTTTATAAAACTAATTTAAATCAATTTTCGTGGCCACGGTGGTTCACCTTAATTTAAATTCAAATATTATGAAATGCAATGGTAAAATGTTCCTACAAATCACACCTTATATCTATTTATTTAGCACTCATTGACTTGGAGCTCCCTGTATTTAAATTAAAATAATATGAATTGTTAAAATTTACCAAATTAACATGCAACACTAACCGCTTCAAAATGGCCAGTGGTGGATACCCTTAAAGGTATTTCAATTTAACTTTCACTAAAAACGCAATTCTACTGCAATATACAATACAATTTAGGGCAAATTTTTTCTTAAATGTATTCCACCTCGAATTTTACATAAAGAAAAAATTAACGGTATCTACCTCATATACAAGAAATTTTCCTCCTGCGAATGATGAGGTGGACAATAAAACGAGCGCGGTCGGCTAATCATCGCTATTACAATTTCTCGAGAAAGGATAACAATTTCGGACGGCTATTTGCTACAAATGATTTAGTACAAAAATATTAAAATTTGTCTTTTTTTGTAATGGCTCTCCTACAAACTTTGCTTTTCGTGAAGAAAGCATCACCTTAGTGAGGAAATTTCAGAAAAATGAAAATTGGAAAAATGGAAAATTATATTTTGCACCTTGAATGAGAATTTCAATTTTTAAAGCGTAAATTAATGTGGTCGGTAGTTTTAGAGTAAACGAAAATCCGATCATATTAGGACAAAGTTTGTATCCGAGGGCTTTAATTATGCTAATTTTGTTTAAATAATTGGTTTGTTTAATTTGTTATTTTATTGTACATTTATTTTGTGGAAATTATTTGCGTAGTATTTGTAAAAGTTAATCTCATGTTTTTCTCCGGTCGTAGATAAGACGTTTTGTTATCGCTGCATACGCTGATTAAATTTCAGACAAGGGCGTGTTACTGAACACATGTGCACTTTGATCTTTCGAAGATACACATTGTTTTGTTAAGGAAGAAAGTAAATGGAAAGGGAAAAGGGTTTAAATATGGGAACTAGACGTCAACCACAGATTTTTTTTTGCTCAAGCCTTTGTTTGGTAAATGACGTGAATCGAGTTTTTTTGCACATTTAAAGATTTTAGCATTTTTTCCAAGACAGTCCGTCTTACTAGTTTGTAAAGTTTTATAAAGGAATTTACAAAAAATAACGAGTGCTAATGTTTGTATTAATTCGTTACTCGTTATTTTTTTGTAAATTACTACATAACGTTTTCCATGGAGACATTCATCTTAAATATTTTATAAAGGAAGTTAAATGTTGTATAAGAAAGTTGGTTTGTTAACGCATACGAAGTTAAGAAGGCGTTGCGCTGTCACGCATAAGGAGAGTTGTTATAAGTACCGGTGAAAGTGAAGTTATCCACCACTAAAAAGCCACATTTACAATTGGAATTAGAAAGGCAGTTCGTTAAAATAACAATTCAAGCGAAGCTAAAGAGTAGAGTTTGTGAAGCAGCGTTAGTTTAGTACTACTGTTGATTGTTTATACGTCTGTTTTGTTTGAAAATCTCAATTACGTCGAGAGATTTTGGATTATTGACACTTTAAGATTTGAATTAATTAATTGTCTTTCGATCGCTTGTTTGCGTGGGTTGTTTTATCTGACCCCAAGTACCTATTTTTCTTTCAGCCTAACTATTTTGTCAAATATGTAAATTATTGGTTTTGTGAAAATTACGATCTAGATAAGAGTTTTCATGTTAAAAATGTTTCTACCCAAAATTATATGAGGTGTTAATTAAAAATTGTGAATTAGTTCTTTGGAGATTTTGGATACGGTTAAGGCCGCTGATCTTTTTTGAAATTAATAACATTTCCGTTGGTATTTTCGTCGTGGTGGAGGCTAGACGTGGAAAGTGGGCATGAAAATTCATCATTACCATCTCGAGTAAAACATATTACTATTGCAATTTGGTGGAGGCATGTTAGTTTTACTCCTTTTTAAACATTTCCAAAGATACTGTCTGCGTCGAGATTTCTATCTGCCTCCAGTTGTTTTCGTGCAGAGTTGTGTCGTGTCAATAATGTTGTGTCAACAATTTTCAGAGTTATTCAAGGAGTCTTCGACATTTCTAATGAATACATTAATTCTCGCAAAAATGTGTAAATTTCCAGAAATATCTGGAGATCCTTAGATAGACTAATTTTAGGAATTCAGATCTGAACAAATTCTATTCACTCTAAATACATATAAAAATTGAAATGAAATATTTTCGTTTTGGTTACGTGCATTGTTATGTGTCAAAACGTCAAATAGGAAATGTTTTAAGATGAGACAAAACCTAATTACGGGAATATTTCATCGTTTCAGTCCCCGATAATGAAATAGTTAGTATCTCCCGGACGGATTAATGAATATAAATGCTGCCCTTTGAAGTAAATTGCTTTGTTATGGCTAACCGTATTAGAACATGCTTTATATGCATTGTAACGTTTTGTTACATATCTAGTCTGCTAAGTTGTCAGTTGCGTTGTGGCGTAATTTCTCCATGCAGAATATCGTATTAAGCACGTACATCAGGGGTGAGATTAAGGTACACTAAATTTGTAGGATTAATGTGGGAATATTGTACTATGGAAACGCACGCAAGTACAACATAGGCCGCAGATCCTTTCATTAGTTTACCGGATGAGTCCCATAGACCCGCATTCAAAGAACAAATTTACGGTCTGTTTAAAAGGATCCATGGGATTTCTCCGAAATCAAACTACTGCATTATTCTGTTCTATAATAATTTCGAGTAAAATGGTAAGCATTTGGTACGTTTGGCATATGAACCTTGCCCCTTATAGTTTATGAATTGCTAGCTTGGACGTCATCTGAAATAGGATACTGTTACAAAGAAAAGAATAACAATGAAAAATACCCTCTACACATTTTTCTAAACTTTTCTAAAAAATGCGCTGGTTTACTTGGTGCTTCAAAGGCCGACTTCCTAAGAATCAGAAACAAAATTACCAGTTTACTATGGACAACGAAATCCGTTCCATGTACCAATAATTATTACACATGAAAAACCGTGAAAGTTCTGGCATGCAAGAATTGTTTTTGTAAAAATTACGAAATACCGTCTTTTCTTCTTTGCATTTCTGTATTTTGCTTTCTAAAAAGAAGTACGGCAATTACTGGCTCAATCAATTTTTTTCACTGTCAAGTGCAGTTAGAATAAAATTTTGATAATCATTTTCTTTCAATAAGGCAGACAGTTAATATGTTGAGCACATGAAGAGACAAACACACAAATCAACTTACCATAGACGATGTCCATTAAGTTGGACCTAAATTAATTTTTTTTTCTACTAAAAGACACTCCTTGTGTCTCCCAAAAGATATCTAAACATGTAACAATCTAACGGATGGTCTGTGAAAAACCTCTCAAGCATGCTTTCTTTCGAAAAATCCCCAGAATTATCAATTCCTGAATAAGCATTTTATTATTAAATTTCTTTAAAACGGTACGGAACCTCGAGCGCCACCAGGAGTTTGTCGATCCTCGCTCCTGGTCAAAGACAGTCTGTTTCGAATTGGTTTCGGAAGCCACGGATAATCAGATGAAAAAACAAAAAACGCCCGGAAACGGGCGATCGGTCATTGGTGAATAATCTAAAACCGAATTAGGGAACACGGAAACGGTAGCCATTTCCCAAAGCGGGAACGGAAGGATACATTAACGGACGGTACCTACTAGCTACGGGAAAACTAAACCAGAAAAACAACCCCCTTTATACGCGTACGTAACGGAATGAAAATTTCAAGCGCTTACCTTGAAATTAAACGGAACGTCAAACTGCAAAAATGTAAACGAAAATGACACGAAGCCAATACGGAAAAAGTTCCCCCTAAATCATGCTGTTACTTTATATAAACTTTACAAAATCCGGAAAGAAAACATCCAAATTTCCAGTACTCGGGTAATAACCTCCAAAAATGAAAACTTCTTTCATTAATTACGAGAATCCCTGGCATCCTAAAAATCGGAGACTGATTTTGAAATATACGTTAATTAATTAAATAAAATAGAATGACCTACGGCTAGTTCTGGTAACAAATTTTACTGTGGCTTATTTATTTAAAAATGTATCCTTTTCTAATTTCCAGAAAATTGCCGGCTAGCATTGCTTGCTATCAAAATTAAACATCGAATTACGATAAATCTTAGATATGACAACAGAATCAATCATAAAATGGATCCTCAACGCCACTTTACAGCTTTTCTTTTTACAATTTCCCCTATGATTTTTCAAACTAACTATATATCGGTTTTTGTGGCAACGGTTTTTTTTGTGAATTCCCTTAACTTAAATTCAAAATGAGTAACAAGCAACGGCAAATTGTTCATACAAAAATATAAGTTATACTATGCAAATTGTTTATTGAAATTAACTTTAAATTGAAACCTATTTTTTCTGAAAGTTCCAATGTTAATGAGCCCACTCAAATACATGGAATACAAACGGCTTCAATTTACCCCAAGATTGCTATTTTAAGAACGGGTAAATTAGAATTTTACGTACCATAATATGTGAAAAGGTGTCATTATACAGATGACGATGTTGATACAAAACAGTCGGAGTGGTTGTTCCTGGCTGATAGAATACTTCGTGAAGCGATAGGATGATAACAGATTGTCAAATGGATATTTCCGTCGGATATCTTTTCTTCTACGAATTTGACAGGATGTTGTTACCCTCCAGACGAAGTTTTTTCGCACGTTAACTTCCAGTATTTATAGATCGCAAGCAAGCAAAATTGATTTCTAGGGATCATTATTGACTTTTGCTGAAGTTAATCGAGAATTCCAATAATAAACAATTTTTCACTAGTAGGTACAAATAAAATAAAATAAAAAAATTATATAAAATATAAGTAAAATAAAATATCACTTTCAGTATGCCTCAGATCTCTTCGTTGATGCAAATCGTTATCAAACTTTTGTAACTTCTTTGAAATTTAGTTCTAGGATAACTGTCATGGATTCTACAAAAGATGACCATCAATGAAAATGTGACTCTCCACAGCCAAGGTGTTAACTGTAAATCAAAAGAATCCGTGTATAAATCGTATGATTTGGAATCTACAACCCAATTTGTAATAGTGCATTATTGCACCGTACCATTTTGTATCTTCTGCATCAAACGGTGTTGTTATTCTTTTTGCGTTACAAATACCATCAGGATCTGTCGAAATTGGTGTATGCAGAAAGTTTCGGCATAGTTCCAACAAACATTGCCGGTTAAAGATACAACTCGTGTGACTTTTATGTGTGTACTCCCAGTTTTGAACAGCTACACCCAGATACTACTTTAAATTGGGTTAATACTACAATATACAACGTTAGCGCCTGGACTACGCAAAATCTTTTCCTTTTTCTTGTAAAAGTGGAATCTCACGGAAATACCATTTAAATCTTTGTACAAAACCGATTAGAGTCCACTAGATGTAGAGCACGTTACAGGAAGAGCTCTGGAATACTAACTACTCTGTGCCTTGAAAATAAATTATACCTTCCGGCACCGTCCAATTAAGTGACATATTGATAGAAAAGGAATTGTAGCAAATTGGTTGTCGTGTTCGAACTCCATAAGTTGATCCTGACCAATTCCGTATCAGTATTATTGTATGCTTATTACCACACATCTATAGGTACACATTATTTTTGCGGCATTCGGTATTTTTTGAAGAGGTTCTTCCGATTGGTTATCGCACACTTCATTTTGTCTAAGAATTAACACTTTATGTCGTGCAGCATCTTTCGACATTACACTTCATGTTGATAATTTTTAATTAGCTGGCGTTTTTATGAAAACGTGGCATTGCGAACCCTCCCATTATGTAAGGTTTCTTGAATAGCGAGTGCTTCTGTTACCATTATGTCTGAAATAGCGTAATTTGCGTGCGGAGAATCACTACAACACATATGAAATATTTCAATTTAAAGTTCTTTAATAACGGAAACGTAATATTGTTCGTTACAAATTAACTACCCACTGCTGCAGCTTTTGCGGTTAAGTACAAAGTCTGCAGCTTCTACCTACAATAGGGGTTTAATTTCAATCCTGTATACCTTTATTAACTTCGAAATGTCGCCCATAGGCGGTCATAGACGCCGCCGGTGCGCCTGTTTTGCGTTTTATTGTGTTTACTTAGCTCTTCAAACTTCACATTATTTTCGATTACGTAGGTACATCGAATATCAATTATGACGTTAAACTAAGTTTTAAAGGGTCTCAGTTGTGACAACAAAGTTAATTGAATGGAGACAAGCACATTGGAATATTTTATAGGCCATGAAACGCGGGTGTTGATTAATTTTGGGTATTCGATCAACATTTTTAGTTCTACTGTTTAGGGTTATTATAACGTTTAAACTCGGGTGTTATTGTTTACATGGTAACATTGGAAAGGAGAAAATTGGACGATCTGAGTCTGAACGATTTATGATAATAATAATCCATACCTTCAATGCTCATATGTACCTATAGCTCTCAATTATTGCGCCAAGATCGTTTAATACTGATTACTGACATCAAAGAGTTATTGAAACGGTTCGTTTATCTAGTTACATTTCTCGTTTGAAACAAATTTCTACATCCCAATAAAATGCAATACGTTCCCGGTTTTTACACATATATTTAGTTCACTCATACTCAATTTCAATGCAACATAAATGAAAAGAAACAACTTTGAAAATAATGAATCTAGTTACCGTATATTCCCATCTGCCACCCCAAATTCTCTAAATTGCGGCTTGCTCACACAAACACTGAGCTGTTAAACGCTCGTCCTCATTAAAATACAATTTTACTCTATAATTTACAACTCTCATCTAAGCAGCTTATACTATCTTAAACACTAAAAAAACAAAATCCGCAGATAAATTACGTACTGGTCGACTGTGTAGTATGTAACATCTTTCTTAAAATTCCAGGACAGCCAAAACCACCACAAAACTAGCCTCGCAATTACTACCACTAATTCTGTTCCTATATTTAGATTTTACTATTCGCCATTCCAAATCACTTCGATACTTTTCCTTCCTTTCATTCTTACTCCCTTTTTTTCTTCATTATAGTCAGATTTCTCTTCTCCTTATTAAACTCGTAGCTTTGTCACTAGTGCCAGTAAATTTTTCATTATATTCGTCCGTTTTTCTATTTTAACTTTCAATTCAATGCTTTCCTTGGACCATTTTCTGATGTGCCATCCATAAATTAAAGTAATTCTCCCTTTGGATCACGCTACTGACGAGGGGAGATATGAATAGCTATTGCAAGAGAAGAAAGTAGCAGTGCACTTTAAGTGTAGACAATGAGGTACTTAGACGAATAAACGGATTTGCCTATTGGCTTTTTGCTATAAGGGGTTGAGCATTCTTTCTTTAAATAAATATCTCATTTTCAAAATTGAGCTCTTTAAACCCTCTCTATGTTCCTTCCACAAAACTTTACAATTTGACAAGACTGACTGTTTTTCCATAAGCTTCGATAACGTCGAAACTGCCAAACACACACAAAACAATAACATAGCTTAATCAGCTCACGCAGCGATATCGCTCTTATCGGAATGACCGAAGATGACATAAAACAACTTTAACAAGACATTTTTATCTAAATAGGGACATTAAATTCAAATGATATAATTCACATTGCATTTAATCTCAAATAACAACCACATTTAATGCTTAAAGGAAATTGAAATTTACACATGACCTATCGTTATTATAGAAAAATAAAAATGAAATGAAATTAAAACGTCCGTATGGCGGAGTTTCCACAACAATATTGATAAAAAAACACAATATGAAATAGACATAAAAGACATAATAGATATACGCCAATATTTTTTTATACACAATCCACCTTAGATAATCATAATGAATTAATCCACTAAATTAGACGCTTTCTCTATTGAAATCTGAACGAACCAACTTTAAATGAAATACTGATTTTCCTTAAAAGTTCCAGGAACACAGATCAATCTCTCTTGTTGCTTTCATTACTAAGTAACTTAATACTGGAGTTTAATGAGAGAAATTCTACACCGGTACGTCTAATTGAGTTGCCCTTCATCGAATACGGCTCTCATTTATGCAACGGAAACACTAATACCCAACAATAACGTTTTTTCTTCTCTCTAACTGCACGATAATCCCCACAACGCATTTAATTTATTCTCTTAGAAGTGTTAACTGTTTAAACGGTAAAACTCGCGTGACAATTTTGGTTTCGAGAATACCAGTCTCAGAATTTAGTTTTCCCGCGATAATAGTCACTCTTAGCCATCCAAAAATTACGGTGAACTCCCAAAATCCAAAAGATCTGAAGTAAAACTTACTTTGGACCACAGACACTGATTTCGCTAGTAGTTAAAACCCGAATGAATGTCAAATCCCCCAAAAATGACGCCCAATTTTTTTATTTTAATAATTCGCGCCGTTCTTCAACATAGTGTCTAGTAATTAGGTGAGTCAACTTTCTTTGGATTCATAATACATGAGCGGATGCTTTAAAAAATACCCCCTGAGTATTTCAATGCCTAGTGCCTAGTGATGTCTATGGTAACTTTGCAATAAAAACCCCCCCCAGATAAGATTATCTTTTTTATCTACCCACAGGATCCTAAGACCTCCGGAATAGGGTGGGCCGAAAAACGGTTTTTTTCAAAAATTTGGAAATTTCGTTTTGGAATAGTTCGCAAAAGTTGCCTTTTCTATTTCCAATGAAAATGTTTATTAATAGTTTTTTTATTGTAATGCGTATTTTGCCCCCTACAGCGATTTAAAATTAAAAAAAAATAAAAAATAGAAATTGGGAATTTCGAATTGGAATAGCACGCAAAAGTTTCCTTTTGTGATTTCGATGAAAATATTCATTTACATTTTTTAAAATTTATTACGTCTTGTGCCCCCTACTAGCCCCTGAAAGTTGAGTAATTTTGTAATTTTCTAGTTTAATGCCATTTATTTTTTTATGAATGAGTCATTTCTTCGTGAAATGTTTTATTATCAAATTTTGGCTTTAATGGCGAATAGAACTACATTCTAATATATACCGACCTGAATCCGGTCCGAAATAGATGGCAGATCCCATAGAAGAACAATAGTTGAAGAACATATTTCTTTGATTCAAGAACCAGGTTCAGTTTTTCTGGGTCATACAATACCTTCGTCGGGATCAGCAAAGGACCTGTTTCGAAGTATAGTTGATTTTTTACAAGAAAATGACTTTGATTGGTCTGGATTATTAGCAGTGGGGTGTGATGGCACTGTAGTCAACACGGGATTAAAGAATGGAGTTATCACTCAACTTGAATCAACGTTAGGACGTCCTTTACAGCGATTTATCTGTCAATTTCACGCCAATGAGCTACCATTGAGACATCTGTTTCAGGCACTTGATGGCGGAACAACCGGTCCTATTGCATTTTCAGGTGTATTGGGTATGAATTTAGTTACTGACTGGCTTACTTTGGCAAACCGCCTATTGCGTCTCTATATTTCGACGGAAGAACCCAGCTCAAACTTAAAAGAATTGACAAATTTTGTTCTCAAAGTTTATGCTCCGATGTGGTTTTTAATTAAATTGAATACATCATGTTCAAATGGGGCAAAGCATGTTTGGCAAACCATTAACCTAAGTCGATATTTAAGAGACGATTTAAAAAGAATGATTGATCCAGTTATCCAACGCAATGCATATTTTGCACACCCAGAGAATTTGTTAGTATGTATGCTAAGTGACCCTCGTCCCCATATCAAAGAACTTGCCATTCGACGGATTTTAAACGCTAAGAGAAGGGAAAATTCAAGAAAAATTCGTCCTTTAATACTACCGAAACTAAATTTTGAGACAATAATGAAATCACTCCACCGCCACTACTTCAAAATTTAGAAGTGGGTGACTTGCAAAATATTTTAACAGAAACCCCGAATACTTTCGTTAATATTGATCTTAAATCCTATCCCTGTCATTCTCAAGCAGTGGAAAGATGGATAAAATTAGTAACGGACGCTTCCTTATCAGTTGTTGGTTTCCAAAGTAGAGATGGGTTTATAAAAGCAAGGTTAGAATCTCGTAGACTAATGCCCCAATTTGAGAGCAAAAAAGACTTCTTACAACAAGTTTATCCGTTTTACATTTTATTACGGGCTCGATTTCTTCCTTTGTTTGTTAGTTTAATGTAAAAGTGTAGTGTAAGATAATAAAATAAAATAATAAACAGAATGAAAAATTTGATTCTCCATTTTTTTTATAACTTGAGCATCGGTAGGGGGCAGAACACTCAATGTAATAAAAAAACAACAAATAAACATTTTTGTTACTATAACACATGGCATCTATTGCGCTCTATTTCAAACCGAAATTCCAAATTGGATTTTACTTTTTTTTTGAAAATTTTAAGTTTCGGTAGGGGGCAACAGATGAATGACAATCAAAAAATAGTTAATAAACATTTTCATTGTAATAATAAAAGGCTACTTTTGCGAACTATCTCCAAGCGAAATCTTAAAATTTGATTTTTCGGCCCACCCTACTCCGGAACCCATTGAATAATTTCCAAATCAATAAAAACCATTGTTATATCGGGCCTGCCATTGACACGCCAAGTTTGACCGATAACAATCGAAAATTAAAACCGTTTTTAATTAATTACGTCCTTCCCAGTAGACGTCTTAAAAATACAGGACCGGTGTCAAAATTCAAATTTTTTAAGGGCGCACCTAACGGATGTAATCTCGACTTAATCGGAGGCTGTTATTGTAACCCATTCAACAAAGTACGGTTAATTATACTCATCCAAACGCGGGGTCTCCTATCACGATGATATTTCCGTATACTGCACGACCTTGCCGGTTTTAATGCTGGATTTTGGATGCCTTCAGAAAATTAAAACCGATGAATGGGTAATTAACAGACCTAACATTGATTCTCTCTGTTCTTCCCTGGAAAGAAAGCTTTCGGCGGCTGTAAAAACAATTTAAATATTCTTACGAGAACCGTTGCAAACTGTGTTTTTTGGGATGCGGCGGATGAAACATCTCTAGAAATTAAATCAACTCCTGAAAACTTTCGGAGCAATAATCTTCGTAACGAAACGCCCAACTTAAGACGCTGCCTAATACCGGGTGATCATCTACAGAGTGATCACTAAAACTGGTAATTTCCAGGCGGAAAACGGGTACTTCGTTACAGTGGTGCTAGGTACATTGCTTCTACGGATATCCAGGGAAAATATACAGCCGTTGCCGTTCTAGGGAAGGGATTATTTAAATAAATCAAGACGGCTTTAAGACTACACAATGGCCCTGCCACGTTTCAAAGTTTGGTCGATAACATTTGTATACCTGGATGTTATTATTTTACCAACACCAAGTTGAAGTGTACTTAACCCCCAGGTTCTACACTAACTTCACACTACAAGAACACGGAAATCAAATCAACCCGGCAACGTTTAAAAATGGTTCCCTCCAAAACTAAACAAGATCCCGCTTAAATTTGAAAAGTGACACGTGATCAAACATCTAAGACAGGGCCCCCTTACGTTAGTTATAAACAACGCTATGACCTGAAGAACAGTAGGGAAGGAACACAAAATAAAACACAGAAATTGTGAAAAGTTTGTTTAATAATGATCGCAATTATTAAGATTGTGAAAGCTCGAAAATTTAAATCTAAACAAATTACATTGCAAAAATATACTTTGAAAATGGTTGTTCACCAAATCAAAATAGAAATAGGCTGGGAAAAAAAGAACTTACCAAAAAAAACCGGCCGTCAAATTAATAACATATGGCGTTGTAAAATTAATTGTTTGTAATGATGTGAATGCGTAACATAAAATTATAACATCACAAAAAGTAGCAGGTAAACTTCAAGAGGTAACATATAGGTTAAAAACAAGTTTTGAGAATTATGGGTCAGGTAAGCAGGTACCAAGATTCTAAGAAAGGGTGAAATATACAGGATGTGACTCATCTTTGGTGCAATAAAGTGCTTTTGTTAAAAGCAAGATGGAAAATTACATGGCCTTGTAGACAAATTTAACTAAAAACAAGATATGTGGAAATTATTGTATCGCCACTTATTTATCGCACATAGATTCTAAACTGAAGAGCTTTGATTAGCGTAATCCCGCTCTTCGCAAGATAGGTAACCCGCCCCTGGTTTCGGGGTTTTGAGCCTACAGTTGAAAGTCGAAGACAATCACGGAATTAGGTGTCGTACTTCAAATGGTTACAGTTTTTACCACCCCCGCGACTGCTTCATTCACGGAGAAAATTGTTAGTAACAAACAACAAGTCAGTACATACATCAAACGAATCGGCAACTTCCACATATTAAAATATGTGATCAAAACTTATATGAATGTTACCTACTTCAGGGACAAGACCAAGTAATCGACATCAATAAACATAAATTAAGCAAACACTACACCAAAGCGTAAACAATTACAAACAACAGCATAACGGTATCACATATGTGATTCTGCAGTGCGGTTAAACCAAGTAAATTTCAAAAACAAAGATTCAAATACACAAAAAATATAAAATGTGGCATACAAAACACAAATACGATATAAAGAAATGCAAAGATTACTACCTGCATTAAAAACACAAAATAACAACAAACATTTATGGAGCGACGCGTTCACGACCGCTATTCAAGACAAGATGCCAAACGTAACCCCCGTTCGTGCTTTCTAGATTGCGCAGGCAGCTTTCTGCCACCTAGAAATTGCATGGTTGCCAACTCTAAAAAATGTATGTATCGTCGTAAGTTGTATGTACAGGGTGGAACCTCTCAAAGTTTTCAAAAGCACATAGAACTGTTACAAAAAATATTGTGGTTCAATAAATTCCCAAAACGGAAGTCAAGAATCCACCATAAATCAAAACCAATTATTGTGTGGTTGCTCAAAAGCAGTCAAATACTTCAACACGGTGGGCATTAGAAAATAGATCTAAACGAGAATTTAATGGCGCACTGGAAAATATATCGGCATTTGCGAGACCTCCAAAATTCCTAAGATAACCTTCAAAGTTTGAATCAAAAACCATAGTCGATACACAAGTGCGTGCCAATGGCAAACATAACCATTCATGTAACAAAAATCATCCCTTAATCATAACCTTAATAATTTAAATCGACTTATAGCACTAATATTGAAATAAACCGTTACACTGGGAAAGCTATGTGATGCTACATTTATTCTGAAAGTCGCGAAACTTCCTGGTTTGTTCGAACCAACGTACTTATCAAAATGCTCTTATTAGTCAAATTAATTTTTAATGGCGGTGCTTATACGCTCATATCTATAATGCCACTACAATATGTGTAGGTAATCCACACAAACTCATTAGTTATCGTAACAAATTCCTCAAAATAAAATGCATAATTTTTTAAAACCTCATTTTATTTAGATGCAGGCTGCTATCATGAACTTTTCTTTCGAAGTTTGGCTTGGAGCTTAATCTCCTCTGGTGAACAGTTACAAAAATTCATCTAGAGCAACTATCAATTTCTAGTAAGCCACTGGAATGTGCTACCGTTACAACTTAGGATAAGATAGGGTTGGTGTATTTACCTAAATATGTAATAAATTACTTAAATGAATGAAATTACAGCATTCATTTTGTTGTTAAAATAATTCAATGTTGTATGTATATCTGTATAATTTAGAAGGCAGATAAATTACAGGAAGGTCCGTGGATGGGTACGATGGCAAGCACATCAAGTTTTTTTGAAACCCAACAATCGACTCTGTTTTACATTGTTCTCATAATTTTTACTGGTTTTCGCATACTTGCATTCGGATTGGATTAGGATCGAGGATGACTCGGACAGTTCTACGGATTTTTCAAATTTTTCTCGAAATTCCAAAAAATAAAACTATTCAAATTCATTATTGGCTTCCTGAACGCTCTTTTAAAATTAGTTTCGGAGACTTTAATAATGATTGTGTAACAACTCTCTATTTAATCGTTATAATGCGTTTTTCTATTAAACAAAGTTAAACTGCGATCCAACCTTGCCTAGTAAACAACGGCTCGTAGGAATTGAGTCGTTTATACTTCCGCTTCCAAATGTATTAGATTATCGATGCTGAAAGAGAAGTTATAGAAGACAATCTAATCTAGAATTTGCATGAGTTACCAAGCATTAAATTCATCTAGCGTGCCACATCATATCAAATACGCTTGCAGCGCGTAATCTCATTCCCTTATGTAGGTAGTATAATAGGTATCAGAGATCCCTCTTAGATTTACAACGCGGCTTTGAATTAATCACACGAGAAAGTCGCAATTTTAAATGAGGTAAAATTGTTCGTCTATAAGGTATCAATTAAGATTAAGGGATCCCACACGTACCGTAAATTAAGGATTCGGGCTATTATACGAGAGCTTTATTAGATTGTATGTGTATAACAGCACAGTTTGATAGAAGCTAACGAACCTGGAATATTCTAAGCGATTACCTACAACAAAATCCACTGTCACAATAAATTTCTGAATTACTAACACCGAGACTGTCTGTATTGCGTTAAAGTATGCATTTGTATTGTTTCAGAAAAGCGAATATAAATATTTAGTGTTGGAGTGATATAAGACTCAAATCTACATGTGGAAAAGCATTTGTGGTGCGCTCGGGACTGATCTGCGCACACTTTCGCAATGTGGGACTGTGAAAGAGCATGTATGTAATATTTCCGGCTGATGAAGTAGTCTATTTATCATACGGTCGTCTTATATACGTTCCTAAAGCACAAGGAGACAGTAGTCAACCTGAAACTTTACCTACAGCTACCCCACACACCCAGCCAGCACAAGAGAATAGTCCCAATCCAAGCGTTCCATCAACGAGTACAAGTTCAAGTAAAAGTTTTCACGCGGTTACTAGCGCGCCGATCCTAAGCAGTCATTCGGAGGATTTGCATTTGAGAAGAGGTGGAGTGGAAACCCTCCAAAGTAGCGTCAAATCAAACCAATCCTGGCCACAACCTTCGACCAGTCAACCGAAAACCCAAGCTGCCACAAGACCACCGCGCCAGAAGAAGAAACCGCCGCCCTTAAAGATAATCGAGCCGGCTGTAGACAAAGGCTTCGATTTTCTGCAGCTGCCGTTCAGGAAAAGCAAATCGAAATCGCCCTCGCTTGAGAAACAGTCGAGCGATACCACCAAAGTGAGTAAAAACACGAAAAACCTAGTGCGCGAGAACACTCCGGTGAACAGTGATCGTGCTAAAAAAGAGTGGGAATTTACAAGTGAACAATACCGACCATTGCACAATTCAAAAGGAAACAAGGGATTTATTTTAAAGACAGAATCAAGGTTGCAGTCGACAAGTCCACAACAGCTAACGCCAGGTGAAGGTTGTGCTAAGATGTTATTTTCGGACTAACCATACTAATATTGGATATCGTAATGTGCACTAATTTATCGCAAACATTTGCTTAACTAAACTCTCACCACATCATTAAAATTGTATTATTAAAATCCCCGCGGGTAAGCGGATTGCGTAAACAATGGACTTAATGAATTGCCAAAAAAAGTAGAAGTAAATGCACGGTATCGATCTCGCCGCACGTTTTTGCATGAGATACGTTTACATAATTTGCAATTCAAAGGGTTTGGAGCTACAAATGTGTAATCGAGTAAAAACTACGTTCGCCCAGGAACCTTCTTTGTTGTGCCAAAATTGTTATGCAAAAGTATTCGCGAACGCATAGTTTGATTTCTATTTACATCGGTTAAGTTTTACGTACTCGCACATCGACATTATTAGTAGACGTGAGGTTTCAAGCACGCTGTGAAGCCTTAGTGGTTTCTAGGTCGGCATTCGTATTATTCATAATTACAGTGAAACTGTAGCGTCACCTCTAAAAGATAAAAATTCCTAGAAGAGGAATGGGTACTGCTACTGTCAAATGAGATACAAAACTGCATTTGATCATTTTTTCGTGAATAATAATTTAAGGAAATCCTTATCTCAAACGTTATGTTACACCACACTAGGTGCAGTCGCCCTCAAATACGAAAAAAGTTTATAACGGAATATCGTTTCAATTAAGATAATTGAAAAGAAATACCACACGGCACCAAAAAACTTTCATAAAACAGGCCAATATAGGAGAACAACAAGTAATTAAGAAATTGATTTCTGAAAAACGTTCAAATTTTGTTACGTACAATGGAGAAAAATGACCATTATGTTATTAAGAAATGCACACTATGACAAATGGTTCAATGGTCCAAATTGTTACGAATAATACCTAAGTTTATGTTCCGTGGATAAAAGATCTGGCTATGATCACAACAAACTTATACGAAAAGATAATTGATATTGACACCTACCTAAAGTGATGTAAATGCAATGCCTTTTCCTTTGACCCAGTATAAAAGTGACACCTTCTGACTGCAGATAGGATGGCTCTTAATCAGGATTTGTTCTAACGAATATCATTTGTGAGCTTCTCCTAAAGAAGAGCTTTGGTCTTAGATCCAGGTTTCATCTAAAGCAACTGGTGTCAATGGACAGGAGGAAGTGTTTTTGAAGTGTCGCGATAATGACAGTCTTCCTTAAGATACATAATGCTGTTCGATTACAAATGTACGAGTACAACGCAAATATTGTATCCCCAGTCAGTTGTTGAAAATTGTAAAGTATATGGAATAATGTTAGCATATCTCTATCTGTATCCCAAAAAGTAACAAAAATAAAGTTTTAGGGCTTTTTTTAACAAAAAAAAGAGAAAAGCTGGAGATTGATTTTAGTTTCGTGTGATAAACGCTAGGGGCGAAACATGCACTGTAACTGAACGTGACTATAACATTCCAAATGGAAAGGATACCACAAGTAAGACTTGCTGGGCAATAAAATTATGTATTAATACCGAGAAATTTCTTTTAAATATTACATAGCACAATGCGTCTATGTATCTTTTAGATAGACACCATCAATGCAGAGAATTTAGTCAACTTACACAGCATCTATTAACGAACAACAGTCAAAATTTGATTGACAGAATAAAATCGACAATTGTGTAACATACAATACCCACATTTCGCGCGCGTTAACTGTTCCTCCAGATTCAGGAAGTAAGTACCTCATAACACGTTAATGTTTGCTCGTTTTGTGATGATCTGTTCACCAACCCTAGGTTTTGTATGCCAATATTAGCGGAGGTAAGGAACTTTTTGTACAGAGTTCTTAATGCAAACGTATGCAATGCTAATTTCTAATTTCTACGAATTTCGTGTTTTGTGTATTGGAGTTTGTTTTATACCGATTTGTGCGCTAAAAATCGTTTTTTGACCGTCCAAGTTGACTGTGATATGGGATTTTTAATTTGTAGCTACAACTTAATTGTGCTCGTTTTGTGCTGATTGGCGGGTCAGCTTTAACGTTTTATTGTGCAGCAGGCTTTTTTGTATTTGACGATTCAGTATCCGAAATCTGTCCATTGCGTTTTATATCTTCGCAGAAATTTTGAGACAGCCGACGGCTATCCAAATTAGACTAGGTAATCTTTTTTTTTATTTTTTTTTTTATTTTGATGAGAGGGAATTAGGGAATGTTCCTACCGCACACCGCCGCCTTGTATCTGTTGGGCGGCGGTAGTGTGGAGCTCTCACCTACTAAACCCCTTCTCCCTAAACAATTTGGAAAACTCCACCTCTGGATATCGCTAGGGCATTCTTCCAGAGGGGTTTTTCTCTAATCCCTTTTATTACCTCGCCTCCTTTTCTCGCGTTTCTATTATCTTTTCAATCAGGTGAGCAATTATTTTCCATTTACCTTCGGTTTCCAACATTATCTTCACTATACTTTCCATCTCTATCATTTCCCATACCCTGATAGCGACCCGGTATCTTTCACGTTCCCACCTAGGGCATTTTAGCACTCCGTGTCCTGCATCGTCCATAGCTCACCACAATCTACGCAGGTATCCCTCTCTCTTTTTCTTATCTATTTCAGGTAAACCCCATTCTCCCCATGCCCGGTCAGAAACTGTGTGAGGAAATAGTTAACTTCCCCATGCTTTCTTCCTTCCCCGCCTTTTTAAATTGTCTATCAGTCCCTTCGTCCACGACTCTCGTTCCTCCCTCTCTTCTTCCCATGCATTTAGTACGTCTTTATTATTCTTCCCTTCATGCCTCGCCCAGACCCTTAGCCTCAGCGGAGGTGCGCGGGCCACTACAAATATATCCTTATTGGATACTATCCTATACGCCGAATCTATCCTTAAGGCCATTTTCCTCTGGAGTTTATCCACCATGCCCTTGGCCTTTTTTGTTTTCATTACTCTTCCCCACACCTCGCATCCATATAGTATCACGTTATCGACCGCCGGGGCTAGCACCCTTCTCTTCCACTCATTCAGTCCCCCCGTATTCGCCATCAACCGGCTTAGTTGTTCAGCCATTCTTCTTGCTTTTTCCGTGACTTTTTCGACGTGTTGCATGTAGCGCAGGGTCTTATCTATCTTTAGCCCCAATATGTCTATTTCTTTGCCCACCACTATCCTTGTTCGCTATACCGTCAGTGCCACCTCCGGAAGTCTTCTCCTTCCGGCTATCAGGGCCGCTTGAGTTTTACTGCCCACCACTCTGAGCCCTCTCTGCTCCATCCACATTTGCACCTTATTTATAGAGCTCTGCGCATTTTCTGCCGCTCGCTCGATCTTGTGGTCTGTCACCACCACACTCAGGTCGTCGGCGTACGCCACCATAGCCACTCTTGTCGGTACTCCGAGTCGGATGACGCCATCATAGGCAATATTCCACAGGAGTGGGCCCAGCACCAACCCTTGTGGCACCCCTCCGTTCACCTCAAACTGGTACCCATTCCCGGAGGGCAGTTTAACCAGTTTCCTCCTGTTGCTTAAGTAGCTGTGCACTACCGTCCTTATATACCACGGTGCGCCTTTTCTTTCTAGTTCTTCTTCTAGAATTAAAAGCATTTTGAACATCTAAGGAGGTGATTATTATCACCTCCCTAGTACGTCATGTGCCTCGCATTGCCGTTTCTGCTATTTTATGTATTTGGCTGAGCGCCTCTCGGGTCCCTTTTCCTTTCCTAAAGCCATACTGTCCGTCCGAAAGACTGACCCTAGACTAGGTAATCTAGGGTAATCTAACTGGACGCACTACTTGTCGCTGTTGAAATTGCAAAAGTGAAACAAAAACACCAATAAACTACAGTAATATATTAAAACCTCGGGATGTTAATGTATTATTGTGGTTTATTGGTGTTTTTGTTTTATGTAGCGTAATCTAAGAAGTATCTATTTCACAGAGGAAACCGAGTTAATTTTGAATGTGCCGAAAGCGAATCGTTTCAGGAAACATTGTTTTAAGAAAGGTATTGTTCATTTGACATTTCTATTTGTACAAATTAAATTGTTTTATTTGGATCTACGGCGAATGCCTCCGCAGCTCAGTACCGAAGGAATAAAAAAAACCCAGAATGACCTATCCACTCTTAATTTCTTGCTCATTATCAAACGTCTTACAAAATGGCTTCTTGTTAAGAAAATCGAACATCCTTAACCGTTTGCTTCAACTAAACTAGGGTTTGGACAATAAATTATTTCTTAACACGACGAACATTATGCTACGTTGCTGTTTCCATGATGCTGAAATGACATCATGCCGAATTCGCAGGTAATTGAATATGATCAAAACCCCCGACATCTCGTTTCCGCGCACCTGGAATTCATTAAGAAAACACTAACAAAATTAAAAGATGCAAAAAGGACAATCTTCCTTTCCACCACATGCTTACAGATTTATTCTTACACTTCCAGTAGTTAAATCATTTATTGTAAAATCGGCCTTCTAAGTTTCGGAGCCCAGCAAATTTTCTATACGCAATTACTAATCTGCTCTATCCTTTGAACTTCGAAAAAATAAATCCAAATTTATAGCTACCATTAAAAATGTTAAGGGATTTTTTTAGTTTGGAAATTAAGTCTCATTGTTAAGAAGGAAGTTTTCCGGTCGAAACCAAATTCCGCGTGTAAATTATGCGCGTTTCCTGCTGTTTTGTGGGCCAACTCTGTGTTCGAACTGTAAAAGGGAGTACTCCGTGTACTACCCTTTCGAAATAATCAAAACATAGCCATCTCCTCATCTTGAGCGCGTTCATTACACAACTCAATCTTCAAGATTTTCGATTTCTGTTAAATTCGAAGATTGATTATTTTCTACATAGGTAACCGCCTGGGTCACTTCGGTCACAACAGTCCCAAAGTTTTTTTTCAGGTTCATCAGATCTCACATAGTTCAAATTATTCAGAATCTTTTAATTCATCGAATCCGTCTCATTCTGCAGTTTTAGATGGATATTCCGGTTTCACTAACTCCTTTGAATTCTTTAGATTCTTCAGATTCTTACAATATTTATTCAAGTTGGGCCTTGCGAATGTTTGACATTTTTGAGACCCACATTCTTCTTTTCTTCGCATTCTGCCTATTCCTTTAAATCTTTATGCCATATCAATCCGATACTCTTCGTATTTCTTCATTTTTTCAATTCTACCGACTTGACATTTGCTACATTATTCAGATCCATTGAGTTGATAAGATTTCATAAAACTTTCCTTTTCCGATTCCTTAGATTCGTCAGCTTATTATAATCATTATTTGGATTTTTCCAATCCTTCAGTTTCTGCAGATTTTTCCGATGCTTTGGATTTTTTATATTTTCCTTTTTTTGGATTCGTTCACTTAGATTCTAAAAGCTGAAGTAAAGAAGTGAAATGTACACTAGCTCAGAAACACGAAGGTGCCGGTTTCGATCCCCGGACCCACAACAGCCTTTGGCGTTTTTCCTCCTCGGGGTCGACCGGGTAGTGGAGCGAACCAAAGCAAACAGGTTTCCAAAAGTCAAATGTGCAAAATGTTCGTTTGGGAATTACGCCCACAAGGGTCCCAAATTTGACTTTTCTTAAGTATTTCCTTTAATATAGGCACACAACACGTGGCCACAGATCAGCGCAAATAACAGATTTTCACTTTCTGGTGCTGCTGCTTATTGTTTTTTATTGACGTTGGCCGGGCTACAGCAAAATCAACTGGAAAACATGTGTTATTCGTCCCGGCTTGAGTAGGAGATGTAATGTATGTAAATATTTATATAGCCCAAAAAGCTCCTTTGAGTCCCAAAAATTACAAAAGCCTCAAAAAACCAGTTAATGAATATTAGTATATTATGCTTCCTATGTATTTAATGACAAACGTACACCTACTGTAGATGTTGGCAAACCAAAAAGGCACTGTTATTAGTGTAAGTGAGACTTATGGTCCCTTAACTGGAAGACAAAACATGTTGATTTAGGTACTCCATGAAATACAAAAACCACTACTATTACGATTTTCCGATATTTAGTATTTACGCACATTACTAGAGAAAGTACCATATATAAAGAAAACTAAATCAAAGTCTGTTCAAAAATAATCGAATAGTGTCATACATCGCAACTCGAAATAGTGCGAACCAATGACTTTTGACATGCTTGCGCGTTTTTGTGGGCGATTCTGACGTTATTCACGGTGAATGACGGAAACGCCCCATTAAACAAACGTGTACCCCAAACAAGACCTTGATAGACATGGATACCCGTGCTTTAAAATTTTTTGGCAACATTCGCACAGTGGGGAAACACCATCCAAATTCAATAATAAAAGCAAAATTATTTCATTGACACTGATTATAGAGAAATGATACAAATCGCAGACAACGGTGACTTATTTTGTCTGATACGTTGAGATATTTTTAAAAATCACGAAAACGAATTCATCTACCTCGTCGAACTCGGGATTCATTATAAAACAGCTTATGTACGAATATTTTTAGGACATCCCACTGGCTTAATTTATAAAATGGTGTTATAAAAATTTTTTAGCAATATCATTTTAATTTTAGCATTTGTGTGGACGTTAATTAAACGTAATTTTGGCAGTAATCCATCTTCAAATGAGATCTCTAATAAACTTGGCAATAGCTTTAGTATTCACAAACCTATTATCTCGCACCTATTTTTATTCCCTGCTCTTTTAATCAATGAGTTCCCATTGGTCAATCCGATCGAAATTAAGCTTGATCACGTTTCTCTCTCAGAGCGGTAAAAGTACTCAATGCGGTAAAAAGGCATCGATAACAAAGAAAAGAGCGATTCGGATTATTTTAAATTAAAAACTGAATGGGGAAGTCTACGGTTGAGCTTCTCCTTTATACAGCGATTCAAGTGATCAGGGCTTAAATTAAACCGATAGGTCGAAGAGGTGGATTCCCGTTGCATACCCTGCGCCACTAACACGACGAAACTGAAATACCTCGGGCGTTTCTAAATTTCATTCACTAATTACGCGCTTGTTTCAGAAAAGTTATCACCCGTAAAGAAGAATTTCTTTGGAAGTTTAAGAGGCAGAAGGACGGCTGCGAAAATGGCGGGCGTAGATTCACCGCTAAGGGATCTGACACATCCGTCGTATAACGAGGCCCTCAAGGCGCATAATGCGGTGACTTTTAAGCTCGTCAGAACCGGTAAGTTTTGCTGTGCTATAGCGCAAACAAATAATAGTATCAACATTTATCGATTCGAACCGCGGGGTTATTATAATTTGAATGCTGATGTTATTTCCCAAGGGAGTCTCGTTCGCTATGGGTAATATTATATAACGCATTGTGGTGAACCTACATGCTCGGCTTGGAGCGCTTTGATTTTAATTGTTGCCGATGCGTAATTAAACATTGTTTTCCTAAGGGTTTACCTTAGAATGTTTTGATGAATTATTATATTAGTCAGTATAAACAATCGACATTTCTATAGCAGTAAGCACGTCTCTCTTAACAACACATTTTTGTCGTGAAATATTGTAGCTGCTAGTAGGAAGTACAATTCCCAATGTATCCCGGAACTCTTAGGTTCCAAGAGTATTTTCACAATTTCGTTTTCCTGATAATTTAATCAGTAAATTTACTCTGGAGTGGAACTTGTGAGTGTCCATGTTGAAATGGTCAAAGTGCATTAACTTTGGTGTAGCTTACCGCGTATATTATTCATGGACACCAATATACGTAATACATGGAACTTTTCTTTTACAAAGCTTGTATTATTTACGTCATAAACGTGTCTTTGCACTTTTACACTTTTATGCCGCAAATCAGATTACTTTTATTTAATTCTTAATACCTAGAGGCTTCGCTCAAATTCCCTAATAAGCCTATTTACCTACCTGCATTGAATCCATCAAGTTAGATTGAAATAAACACATGGAGTAGCAATAGAATCATAAATGTCACAAAGTCTCTATAGGCTCAGAAACCAAATTAGTTCAAACGTAATAAAAATGTTACTGAACCATACCAGAATTGACTTCGATAGGCAAACAGACGTAAATTTTCCAGTATTAAGTTTATTTCCTATAAATTATACAACCCGTGGTCGGCTTGAAAACATTACTGCATGCACCGAAATGAATGTAGAACTGACAATATCCTACACGAATGTGAATAATAGTTAGGTATTTTTATTTCCCTTCATGACAATATTTTCGTACCTACTTCTAATTGTTTAAACATCCCATCCACGTCTACTGACTCTGTTTTAAATCAGAGTTATTAGGTTTGTTTCACACTTTTGTGAAAGTTGATCTCATATTTTTCTCCGGTCGTAGATAAGAAGTTTTCTTATCGGTAACTTCTTATCGGTATGCTAATTAAATGTCAAACTAAGGACGTGTTATCGCCGTTTAGAAAACACAGGTGCACGTTGATCTTTTGACGACGCGCTTTATTTTGTTAAGAAAAGAAGAAGGAAGTATATGGAAAGGGAAACGGTTTCAAATAAGCGCATGCGAAGCGTTTGTTTGGTGATGGCTCCATTTTAGTAGTATTTAGTATGTGGCGACCATTAACGAAAATCGATAGATCCTAGAAAAACAAGATAGGTGGTTGTCTAGGTGATAATAAATTTAATAATTAATAATTGGCATTCTGTATATATTTCAAAACGCTAATAGTTCCTTTTCCTGTATTTTGTAATAAAACGCTACAAGTAGTATTTTAGTAGTTATCGAGCGTAAAAGAAAGTGTTCATGTTATCGGTTAAAGGGAGTTTGTCCACTACCAAAGGGCCAACATTATAATTATAATTACCACGAAGTCAGTGCCGTTTAAATCAAAGTTTAAGTGCAATAGAAGAACCGACGTTACGAAGCATCTTCAAAATCGCAGTTACGACCGGAGATCTTGAATGATTGACACTTTAAGGTAATTAATATTCGCTTTAATTGGTTGTCGGTCGATCGCTTGTTTTCGTGGTACATGTGCTATCTGGTCATCTTTCAGCTGATTTGATAGTTTTATGTCGAATAAATTTGCTTAATCTGAAATGGATAGTTTTGTGTGTAATCGAGCCCAAAATACGACCTACATAAGAGCTTTCATGTTAAATTATTTTCCATTTCGAATCCAGAATTACATCGGGTGTTAATTGTTATCACCTGACCTTAATTGAGGTAGCTGGTGAAGTGCTGTTACTGACCGTGTGCCATTGCACATAGAAATATACGTTATGTCCAATATAAGGATGTCTTATAATAATGTCTATAATTGCGCAATTAAATAGTTATTATCATGCTTTAAAGAAGAAAACCAGGAACTTCAGATTAACTTCCGAAGATATTCCAGAAAAACCGAAATTTTCCGATTAGGTTTTTATTTTTTCATCAAATTTATTTTTTTATATGGCCCATCAAAAAGTACACACTGTGTTGAGGACTAATTTTTCTTACGAATGCAACACACAAAAAAAAACAAAAGTTGGAAACTGTTGGTTTCAACACGATGGTGCACCCGCGCACAACGCCCTAATCGACCGAGGATACCTATCGAACAAATCTCTTGAAAAATTCAATGGCGTCTTGTAGAGCTCAAAGGTGCCAATGAGTGTTTTTTTATATATCTGTCTTTTGGCCCCTTTGGCTGTAATTGGTTGACTTATAGTGAAAAAGCGCCCTAAAATACGTGGAAAAAAGCATATTAAACGAAGTGTCTGGGTGAAAAGATCGTTTACAAACATTTTACCGTTTTAATCGTTAAGTGTGTAGTGTAGTAGTATCGTAGGTTAATTTATCAGACTGATTAATCTACGATACTACCACACGCCCGCATTTGCCCTGTTCCAACCGGCCTGCGGATAAAATGTAATAATTACAATTCGATTGTATCGAAAACCAGTATGTATACAAATGTTAGTCAAGGAAAATAATACGAAACGTAGTTAAACTAATACAAAAAATTCTCGGAGTCACAAAAGAAATCGTAGGGAATGTAGCTCAAATCCAGTCTCGATAAATATATTCTTCGGCAACGATACAGGCAGTGTAAGTAAAATCTGAGATGTCGAAGTCATTTACGCGAGTAATGTTCTACAAACCGTTCGTTAATACTTGAGACTACAATTCAGGAACAATTAACGAAGTGCAGGTCAACAAACTTCGTGCGGAATTCAAAATTGAAGTAGAATTTTCCCAGCCGGTAATGTAGAAACACATCTCTGGCGCTGTTAGTCACTGTCAATCTCGCTAAAATGGCGGGTCCAAGGAAAAACCACATCCACGTGCTGCGTAGGTCGTAAGTAAAACGCAGGGGAAAATTTCGAGGGAAGGTTAAAGCGTATTAACGTATTAAGAAAAAATGCTGCGGAAGCATGTAACATACCTCGTATTCTTTAAATGCAAATGCAGATCCGTAAAAACGATTCAATGGAGCACACCACAGACATCAAAAGAAAGAAAGAGACAACTCCAAAGATAATATGGTAAAGGCAAAACAATAATCTCTTTATCAAGTAGACGCAAAATCAGAAAAATAATGGCCTACCAAAAGAAAAATTTGCACGTAAACAATGCGAAAAAGAAGGGATAGAATTAAGTGTAGAAAGATAAAAAACTCGAACTGTAGCAAGACAAAGGAGTATCGTAAAAGAAACTTCTAACCCTCGAACGACCTCTAACAGCAAAAACAAAGAACTAGATAAAAGAACTCTATTACAACAAGAAAAATTTACATCTATGTAAATCAGGCATTTCAATCGGCAATAAAATAACCTTTTTTGTTTGATTTCTTATTGTGAAATTCTATATTGAATCGGTAGAGATTGTTTTTGATTGTTGTCACCTGACCGTCCAAAATTAAAACATTATTGTTGGATGGAAAAGTTCTCCCCAAACAGTATCGAGAGCGCGTGAACATATTTTCTTTAATTCGTCCTAAAATTCGGAAAGTGAATTAATAACAGACTGCATTCAGTTGGTTTCCATCACTTTTACGCAGATCACACTTTTAAATGACGTGTTGTTTACCGGCGGATTGCGTAATTTTGTGCCATCTCGTGTAATTTCGAAAAGACTGAGCCGCATTCATTGCCGAGATCCAGGATTTTTCATCTATTTTTCTTCTCGTAAACCTGTTGGAATCATACCAGCAGAATCTTTCATACTCGCGTTGAACGCTCCAGGGCTTTTGCTACCGTTAATTACAGTAAATAAGGTATCACATCATTTTATTTTGTTCTTAAATCAGCACCGTTTTCCTTTAAGAGATTGAGAAATATAAAATTCATTTTTGTGTCAGTTAAATCATAAGAAAAACGTCCGAAGGAAATCGGCCATTGTAATTTAATCGACCTAGAAACAGACTCGAGTTGAATACCTCGCACTTTAAATGGAATTGTATCAGGTCTTTTAGAAAGTTTCGACTTGAAATTTTGTAATATCACTGAGGAATTAGGGAGGAAATGGTCATGATATACCATCCCAACACCAAACATGAACTCACAATACTAGTGTAGTAATACGAACCTCCCACCCAACAATTCCCTATGTTGTAAAATACCAAGTCGCACTTACTCGTGACCAAGATTACTGTTGGAAAGGGCCGGAAAGGTGGAATGAAAATATCACGTTTATTGAAGCACAAAGGGAAATTTATTGATTGATTCATCAAAAAAAGCAAAGTGCCAAAAAATCCTACATATCTTGACAATGCTTTTAAAACTCCTGATACTTTTCCACTTTCAAAAAAAGTGTGAAATATCCCGAAGTACATCAAATCCATTGTTAATTAGCTTGACCTCCTTCAATTCAGAATGTATCAAAAGCCCTTGTTATGGTAGCTCTTGGAATAAAGGTTCGGCTAAGTAATTTTATAACTTCGGCAGTTACCTCTGCACAGTAGAAAAAATTAGTTAAAATTCATCAAAAAGATTGAATAATTACAATTAAAACTAAGTACATTTCTTTTGTTTGAGGCACATAACTAACTTAAATTTGAAATTTAACCCAATCTACGCACTATCATCATCAGCTAACAACTAGAATTGTTCGCTGATGATCACAGCCTTTGCTGTTGAAACGCCTTCGAGGTTTTTGTCTTACTTTTGCAAGGTTTTCAGTTACGATACTCCACACATACACTATAACTCAGAAATATCAAAATGATTTTTCGTACTTCCGAGACTAAAGTGACAACTTCACTCCATTATGACAAGTACTGAAGTGTCACTTTTTGTCCCGCCGGGATTAAATTTGGACGAAAATCCCGAAAGGATGAAATTACAAACAAGGCAATTTCAGAAGGTTCTTCCACATTTAGTATGCGGCAGTACTTCTTAAACGCATCGTACTGCTGCTCATATAGTTTTTTGGATTTCAGTGGCCTCAATTCTTTACCTACTTTGGCTGCTCTTTTATCACTTATAATTGCACAAGAGGTTTGTATTTTACCGAGTAAATTTGGGTTGTTTAGGTAATGAAAATCTGTTGCCTAGCAATTAGACGAGAAAAACTGTCAACTAATTTAGGTTGACAGTTTTTCGAGTCCAATTGCTAAAAGGAAACAGATTTGAATTGCCACAACCCAAATTTATTCGGTTTAAATACAAACCTCGAGTGTAATTCGGAAGGACAATTTAACGAACAAGAAATTCACCAAACTAATCAATTATTGACAGACGTCAAACTAGTCATATGGGTAAGGATAATGCGATTATTGGTTCGAAAATGAATAAGTGAAAAAACGACTAGTGCATTTGTCGCTGGAAAAGTTGCAGGTAACTTTTGCCGCTGTCAAAGTGACAATTACACTGCGGCTTATGTGATTTTTTATACATGAGTTGAATTGTCAATATAAAATACACCTTTGTCACCCGCCACCAAAATTATGACACTAGCAATGACAGTTTCCAAATTATTTTGTTACCATAGCATAGGGATTGGTCGTACCAACGCAACGTCCCTATGGTAAGTTGTTAAGCAGCGATTTTTTGAAAGAACGCGTTCTCTAACTCCATACATATTAAGTGTTTCAGTTTCGGAAGTACGAAAAATATCGTATATACCTTGCGACTGAAGTAGTGGTCTTAATCCCTCAGGTAAATTATATAAACTTTACCTTCGGGATTAAAAGTACTACTTCAATCCCGCGGTATATAATATACTATTTTCGTACTTCCGAGACTAAAGTGACAACTTCACTCCATTATGACAAGTACTGAAGTGTCACTTTTTGTCCCGCCGGGATTAAATTTTACGAAAATCCCGGAAGGATGAAATTACTAACAAAGCAATTTCAGTAGGTTGTTCCACATTTTGTATGCGGCACTATTTCTTAAACGCATCGTACTGCTGTTCATATAGTTTTTTGGATTTCTATTTACTATTGCTTTCAGTTTTGGGTGCCTTGCGTTTTTCTGTTGTAAGCAGCTAGTGCGACAATAATCCCAACATCAAAGAATCAGGACTTTGAGATCAATACAATGGCAATATTATGTTTTATGCAAGACGCAACTTGAAAAATGCCTACGAGTGTTCTCATTTTTAGGTTTCCTTTCTAATGTCTCCCTCGTCGCGTATAATATCCACTTTAGAGAATGGAAGGCAACTACAACGTAACAATGCAAAGCTGGGGTTGTTACTTCGGCAAACAAGCTTCAATTAGTGAAGTGTGGAAATTTAGTAGAGCGACCGTTTTTTGTACTTTGCGGTACTCTCTAGCTATGTTGGGTTGTAAATGGTTATCTTGAAATCGCGTGACCTCGCCAACCTTTTGTTTTGTATTATGTTATGCAAAAATGTCTGCGGTGTATCCATTGATTTACTATGTGTTGGAATCATATTATGAGTAGAGAAGCTACTACTGCGGATGAGAGTATGAATCTCCCGCCATCGGTAAATGTATAACATTTTTAGCTCCTAAGTCATTGTACTTTTAGATATTGTACTGAAGCTTATATGCAGCAGTCCGGAATTCTGAAATGAATTTTGAAACACAGACAAGACGATATACGAGCAAACTATGTACCTAATATTCTGTTCATAATTACATTTACATGCCAAACACTAGCGATAAATAATAAAAACTGTCACAAACGCCAACTACTCAGTTATTATCCACTGACGTCGCTCCTGAAATTGTATAAGAAGTTAAATTAAAATTTCCCGCTGCGCCACTTTTGCGTTGCATTAAAATCAAGGACGCGGGGAATGAGAGAAGTTAAAATTAAAATAAAATTAACTACTATTACTAATGGTGAAGTTTTCACGCTTTTAGCGTATCAATTAAATTTGTAATAACGTTTTAGCCATATAAAACCTTTAGGAGCCATTAAAGAAGGACACGCCGCGCTTTTTAGAACACCCAAACTTTTCAGACTGTTGAAAGCTTTAAAAGCTAATGTAAAATGTTTGGAAAAGTTGGCATTGCTTCAGAGGCTTATAGATGCGTCAAAATATGGTAATACTTTAATTATATAGGCACGTGGTCTAACTTTTGTGTGTTACAAAGAATGAGCAACAAATTGCTATTTAAATCAATTTTGCAGTAAGCATCTAAATTTAATGTGAATGTTACACAATGTATGGTTATCGTGATTTAAAAATATAGTACCATCAAAAACCCTTTTCCACCAACCAAGAAAGTAGGTTTGCCCAGCCTCCATCATTTTACATATTATGTACTTTTCGGTTACGTACAGCGGCACGAAGTGTGAAATTTATCAAAATCAATGATAGTAAACATAAAATGGCATATTTTTATTAGTGAGTTTATGTGGCCAATCTGCGGTGTACATTTATAAGCGTTTGAACAGTGGAAGCCGCAATTACACAAGGGCGCGAATCATCCGAATTAATTAGCGATGTGAAAGGAATGTCATACAGATTTAGAGAAGTATCGTTGTAACCTTAGGTAAATGATCCCAAGCAGCATTTGGACGACCATCCAACGTTGTACAACGTTGGGGTGCGCAACCTGACGTCGGTGCCGAACTTCGGTACGACGTCGTACCGACTCACATATGCACCAATTTTGTCAATAAAATTTGGGTTGGAACGACGTTGTGATCCGACTTAAGGTTTACGCAAACCTACGCGGTCGCGGTCGCGGTAGCGGACGCGGTGGCGGTAGCGGTAGCGGTGGCGAACGAAAGGCCGCACACTAGGGCGTTCTATCCGCGAGATCACATGTTTTTTTACGCAGACTACCAATTGATTGCAATATGGCATTTGAAGTACGGGATAGATTTGTTTCTTTTTTTAATGCCTAACAATGTACTAAAACTATAAACAAATACACTTACCTTTACCAAGTTTGTCCAGTATCATGGCCAATTCATTCCATACTTTATCTTTTTAGGCGTAACACAACGAAGTTGAAGTAAAGCGTATGTGCTCGTGTTTCCGTCTGTCCGTCCGTCCATCCGTTCCATCGAGATCTCGGACCTAGAGACTTCGGGTTTTCGCTAATTGATAGCTGTTATGGTCTATATTTGCCTCTTTCGATCAGTTTCATTTAACTCCATATTTTGCGCAGACTGCGCAATGCCAACTTTCATATTTATGGAGATATTTCTTTGAAATTTTAACCACAGATGCTTCTAGGAAAGGCAAACATTTCGCACATAGTAAAAATTATGTGGGCATGCGCAGTGACTGCACAGACTGCTCATAGCCAACTTTCTTATGTATGGTAGTATTTCTTTGAAACTTTATTTTACTTATTTAATTCCTCTCTTTCTCTGGAAGTGGACGTGCTTCAATATGCAGATTCGACATTTTGTGTGCTTTCGATGACAATGCTTCGTTTCAATACTTTGTGTTACTCGGAAATACCCACGAGTGGGTTTTGAATCATTTTTTTTTATATTTTTATACTCCTTACATGTAAGGTCGTATAAAATTGGATTTCCTCTCACTTAACTCAATTAGTTGTTCCATCATTTTCTTTCGAGACATGCAGCGCGAACTGGCGGGCAAACTGTGAGTGCAGCGGTCGCCGGCACCGCTCTAGATCACCGCGTTTGTTCGCTGCACTGATCTCCACCGCCACCGCTCGTACGCTTCAGTATGCGTTGCCTGTATAAAGTGTGTGCATTCTATTGTCCGCCACAGCCACCGCGTCCGCCACCGCGACCGCGTAGTTTTGCGTAAACCTTTAGGCGTTGGTACTGCTGACCTAATCTTCACTAAAGCTTTAGTATATTAAAGTACAAGTGTCATTTGACGAAGATTGTCGCACGAGGTAGTTTGCCGCATAAGCCGCGTAGCGGCGAATGCGGCAAAAGCCGAGTGCGACAAGTAGACAAATGACACGTGTGCTTTATACTATTTTTTCTATTTCGACTTTTATTTTAAATAATAAATTATACAAATTATAAATATTGCCTTTAGGCGTTGTTAGGTAATTTTAAACTATCATTCAGTGTATGTTGGTAATAGACACAGTTCATTTATTTTCACGTTGTATTTTCAAACTTCAAACTTTTAATTATTTGGTCATAATTCCGTTTTGCGGCAGTTATCATGAATACGGATGACAAACACGTCTCTTGTACCCCACCAGAGATCCAAGAGATTGCCAATGAAGCGACGTTAAATTTACTGCCCGTAAAATCGAAAGTAAAGTACGAGGAGTACAAAATTTTTAAAAACTGGCTTGCCGAGAAGGGAGTTCAAAAAGTAAGCAAGAATGTACTGCTGGCATATTTTACTACGCTAAGTAAAAATTAAACAAGTTCTACCCTTTGGAGTATATATTCAAAATTAATCGGAATTAATACAATCGGTCAAGTTCCTCGTACGTTATTTACACTTTACAAGTTATGTTTAGTTTTGATTTGGCGGATACCGTTGACGGCAAAAAACGAGGGGTACCAATCCAACAAAATAAAAAAAATAATACGTTTCTATTTCTTTCAGCATCATTTCTGCCTAGAAACGCACGCAAACTGGGCCAATCAAGTACGGTTTCGGTATTGTTTCCACATCGAAATAGAAAAACATAATTATTACCCCTGAAAAGTAATGTCTATTAAAAGTTATTAATTCATTTTTTCATAATTTTAAATTTTTAAAAAAAGTTATTCTCCAAAAATATTCTTGCAAAAAGTTGCCCATGTATTTGTATGAATAAATAAATCGTTTTATTTACATTTTGCGTTACAGAAATCGTATATATTAATATAGCATTATTTTGATGCCACCATGGCCGCCCATTTAATCACACAGTTAATGTAGGAAAGGTAGGAAATATGGCGAAGTCGGCATTTATTACCTAATCCAACTTAAGACTGAATTGGTTGGTTGCCGACGTAGAACCAACGTCACCCGATTTACCAAAACACTACCAGACTAATTTAGTCGGACGCCGACGTCACCCCGACGACGGTAACCTGACCGAAACATACCTAGGCCTACTGTAGAGGTCGAACCGACGTTGGTCCGTCTACACATGATAACCTTTACCTCTAAGTCAATACCCAACCAGTAATTGTAACTATTCCGACGTCGCGATTGGTAAGAAATTATTGGTATGGGTAAAGAATGTTACTTGGGATGCACTTATATGAATGAATGAAATCAATATAAATAGCAAAATAATAACGTACGTAGTTTTCTTTTACTACGCGCTGCCGGGGTGCGTTGCTAATAAGCCCCCCAGGTATGATCATGAAATTGATAGAAATGGATAGAGGACACCTTAATAACACGTTTAGAATAAAAAAATTTGCGGAAGAGGGCCTAAATTTTCCACAATCTTAATTAAAAGTTCACTTCATTTTCTGGAAATCTGGTGTTATTTTACGTATATTTTGTCATTCTTAAGTTGGCAAAACTGAAAAATTTTATGTGACAGCTTTTATTTTCACTTGCTAACAAAGGTGAGAGTAAATTGTTGTAGGAGGTTATGTTAACTTCTTCATCTACTAAAATGAAATATGCTGGATTTAACGTGTATATTAATAGAATGTAATGAAAGTAGTACAACAGGTATAATATACAATACAATTTTAGGTTTTGTTCGACTTAAACACCAAATAAGCGACACTTTCATGTGACTGACATTTTAATGACACCACTTTTTGAAGTGTATACAGTCTAAACTTGAATGCATTTGGGAAGAGGAATGTCGTAGAGAAGGTTGCATGTGGCACTTCCTGCATGTTTCATATACCACCTGGTTCGTATCGACTACTGATAAACTTGGAACGCCTTTTTCGTATCAATCTCCGCTTAGCATCCACCGCCTAATACGGTCGAGAGGGGAAGGAACATCTTTCGCATTTTCCATGGATCGCAGCTACGTTAGTGATCGCTGCTTAACTTGGAACGCCTTTTTCGTATCGATCGCCGCTTAGCATCCACCGCCTAATACGGTCGAGAGGGGAAGGAACATCTCTCGCATTTTCCATGATAATATTGTCAATCTCACTTCAACGTGACACCCTTGTGTTATTTCCAAATCACTGGGATTGAAACATGAACACGAATTAAGCAAAACATGTAGGGAACTGCTTACTATTATTATGATATAATTAAAAACACATGTATAATACTTGTACATCATTATTTAATGTTTATTATATCGTGAAAAAATAACATAACCTCTTAAGAAATTAAAGTTGGCACTGAGGAATTTTAAGAACACTATAACCAACTTAAAATCAACAATGTAATTTGAATAGTATAACCTCACTTACGACGAAATGAAGTGAACTTTGAATGAAGATTGTGGAAAATGTAAGGCTTCTTCCGCAAATTTTTTAACTGATAACGTGTAATTAAGGTGCCCTCTATCCATTTCTATCAATTTCATGATCATACCTGGGGGCTTATTAGCGCAACGTAACCCCCGTGTGAATTGTTTATGGATTACTTTGTAATGGAACTGTGGCGATCATTGACGCCAATCGGTACCTACACCCTACAAAAACAAGAGTGGCACACAAATTTGAATTCATTCATTCTGTGTACGTAAAAAAAATCGTTCTTATTCCTGTGTAAATCGCTACAGAACCGAATTTACCCGCTAAAATTCCATTTAAATATTCCCGAAGCCGCTCCTGGCCGCCACGAAAGAATTCATAGATTTCGCTTTGTTTCGTTTCCGTAGAACACGCGTTTTTCTCTTCTCTGTCTTACATTCAAATAGGCCATCGTTTACAATAAACGTTCCAAACCGAACGCTACACGAGGGAAGTTAATGATCCATATTGCCCCGACGACTCTGAACGCATCAATATTAAATATTTCGACTTCGATTTGGATAAAAATAGGAATTTGAGGGGAGATGTACGTGTGCTTTGGTTAAAAAGGCAAAAAGGCTGTTTCGACTGCAATTACTCAGGTGACGTATTCTTTTACCTTTCTTAATTAAATGCATAGGGATACGGCAAGATTCCATTGTGGTTTCCTACGTAAATATGTTGTTTTCCAATTTACAGTATCGCTGTAATTAGACATTGTTCGTAGCGCTGGTTTTTATGCCC
This sequence comes from Photinus pyralis, assembly GCF_008802855.1. Taxonomy (NCBI): domain Eukaryota; kingdom Metazoa; phylum Arthropoda; class Insecta; order Coleoptera; family Lampyridae; genus Photinus; species Photinus pyralis. The sequence continues at coordinate 28,189,450 of NW_022170738.1, read as the reverse complement.
CACATACATAAAAATTTATTTTCAAAAGAAGTAAATCTGTTTCCATTTAAACAAATCTTATTTTTGTATATAAGCAAACAAACAATTGTTTTCAATTTAATATAGTATTTTCTTGATAGTGAATGTTCTGTTCAAACAATAATACTTTGTTTTAAATAAATGAGAACTTTGGAAATAAATAAAAGTAAATATTGTTTTAAAACGCTCATAATCTTGATACAAGATAAGCGTTATATTAGAATTAAAAATATAAAAAGGTTAATTCAAAAGCATCAAAAGTTTAAATAAAAAATTAAAATTACTTGAAATAAATATACCAATTATTCAACTTAAGAAAATCACATTCTTTATTAAAGACTACCTGAGTTTAATACAAATATCAATTTTCTTAAAATTCAAAAAGTATTTACTGAAAACAAACAACTTTATTCCTGAATGAAAAATATCTAATTCTTAGAAGAAGTAAAATATTATTAAAGCAAAATAGTAATATTCTTGAAGGAAAAATTATACTGCTCTCCCCTAAACAAAGATAATTCTTAAAAATAAATTTTTATTTTGCTACTGATTAAGGGTGATTATAATATAGAAACAAAGTGTTTTGAATAATTTTTTTATTATATATAAAACATAAACATAAAACAACATAATGGGGTAATATTCTTAAAAATTATACATGTATATTATATCTTACATATATATATATTAAAGAAATACTCGTTAGTATCCCTTTGATACGTATAACAGATCAACATCTTCCCCTATATCATGAAATAATGTTGCAGGAATATTTGAAAAAAGTTCTTCTAAAGGAATGAGTTTATGCTCATTTGTGTAATTAACTGTATATGCCCTGTAATGCGTGCTAAATGAATGTGTACGTAATAATCTACACAAGAATTTACAACACTTATCGTCATTAATTAAGACTTGGGTAATTTCACAAAATTTAGGTAGGTACATCGTTTTCACATTCGTAAAGTAATATTGGATTGACTTGGTATCTAATACTATTAATTGTAATAAATGTAACAGTATCAAATCCGTTCAACTGTATGTATTCATCTGTATAGTGACCAATTTCAATGGTATCAACCAGACCTTTACAAGATATTAACCTATGACAAAATCTTAACTCATGGATAAAGTGTAAGGAATATTTCTTCGACATCTGAAAATAGTGGACTTAAAATCGCGATGCTTTGCTTCATATCTAATTGTAGAAATTTAATTTTGGGCGACCAATTTTTAAAATTATATTTGGATAATGTATGAGGAAGTGATGTTTTGGTCAATTTAATTTAATTTTATTTTATTTTCAATGCCTTTTGCCATACTCTGCTTAAATGTAGGTAATTAAAAAATCTCCTTACGTTTACTCCTCAACAGCTGTCTCAATTATATTTTTCTCTGTAATGGTACTAACATTTGCCGGGAAATCACAGCTATTAGTTGTAAAACTTAAACTATCTGCTGATGCTGTACTACCACATCCCTTAAAACAATTAACTTAATTACACATCTTTATTACGAAATTTTAAAGTATACATAATATTAAGTCAGGTAAGGTACTAACTCCGTTTAAAGAATTGAAAAAATGTTTGGAAAATTTGATCCTCTTTCCAACACTAGGAATTAATTCCGTTATTGTCTCGACGGTTAAGTCATACAAATTCGTGATGTCTATATCATTGCCTGCAAAATTACTTTTCAATGCTGTATTTTATGATCGGATATTCATATTTGAAAAAATCTTGCTAATATATAACTAACTTACCTTTAAACGTTTGCACAATAGGTCCACACACTCTCATTGCTCAAATAAATCTTCCATAATAATGTGATAAACTAAAAACAAAGGACCGGACACACCGCGTGCTTATAGCTACCTCATGGTAAATGGGCGCTAATGGCGTCATTCGAGTTGCAGTTGCATGTATAAAAGTGCCGAATTGCATTTTTACCAAATAAAAACAACTCTTAATAGAAGAAACCATGTTTTGAAAGAAGTATACGATTTACTTGATCAGACAACACTTTATTTACAATCAGATATGTTTGGTTTGAGTATTTAATTGTTTCAACCCAACCATATTTAACTTACTTTAATGAAATATTTTACATGAAACTGAAAATTCAACTCGTTTGATTGAAAACAATAATGTTTTTATCACAAATACTTGATATATTCTTTTTAAGAATATATTTTTCAATTTAGCATATAGTACAAAATTATAATTTTCTTATTTTAAGCTGTTAGACTTCTAAATTTTTACAAGATATTCTTGTATTAAGATCACACAGTTTTGAAATAAACAAATATTTCCTAGATTATCCAATTTCTTGAACGAAGAAATTATTTTTATGTGTGCAACACTTAATAGATTCTTGACCGATTTATGTGTTTTTATTTATATTTAGATACAGTCTGTTCCCTTAAAGATGATATTCAATACGAGTGTGCAAAATTAATCGATGTAATAAATATTATAGCGATTCGTGGATGGTGCTGTATTTGGATACATGGACATTTGATCGTTAATTTATAATTAAATGTCTTACAGCATATTTCCTTCTTTTATGTTACTGTTTATTTACAGGGTGCTTCATCTGGGGACGAGTGACGTACGTTAGGTCGTTGATTGTTACGTATTGCACTGGGCATTGAGAATTAATTTATACTAATAGTTTGTCACGGCATGTTACGTTGTTTTGTTGTAAGTGATACTTAACGTTATGCTCCTACTATCTATTTTAACCGGGTGATTTGTTTCGAATATGTATTGTGCTATATTTGATTTCGATATTTAATCTCGACTTGACGTAGAAGATTAAAGTGGCAAAAGTTCACAGCTGACATACGCATAGATATATGTCTGTCAGTTATTCAAGTTTTGTAGTCAATTAAAAGTAACTCAAAATGGCAAACTATAGAAGTAGAGTAACGAGCATAATGGAAAAAAAGTATAGTTAAATGTTTCGGTCTCGAGTTTTTCGCGTAAATAATAAATTCAAGTAAAGCTGTACTATACTAATATTCCCTAGGTAAAATTCACAGCACTCAAAAATAACCTATAATTAAACGTCAGCTTTACTTCAAACTACTGTTTTGATATGTGTACCTATGGTTATAATCACATTCACCAGGAGGATCGATAGAATAAAAAAACTAGAACATATATGTGCACTTAAGTTAATGAAAAGCATAGTTATTATTGATAAGCTTTACGAAACCATTAGTCACTAATGTGCGCTATATAGTCAACTAGAAATTGTAGATCGCAGTTTTATGAGAGTGCACTCTTCACAGACTTATTTATAAAAAATCATTATACAGACATTACGATCACAGACCATCTCGTTACAATTCCGTTGTGCTGCCGACAAACTGCTTGAATGTTTACCGCGGATGCATTCTCAGGAAGCGATTCTTATAATGCACTACGTGCTCTTTGCTAGGCATTGTTTTATATTTATTGCACGGTTGAATCCCTTAATGTATTCACCATCATTTGTACTTAATTTTTTTTTTCTTTTAATGAGATACTAAAATGCATCATTTGAAAGGCATACAATGAATTTGATCTAGATGGTACTTGAATTATGTATGCACTTTTAGTATTCATGGATGCTATTTGCTTTGGAAATAACGAGTGAACAACGTTTAATCGTTCATTGTCTCTGCTTCAAGATGAGATCCTCGGACGAGTTTGCATCAGATTAAAAAGTAATTGTTGCATAAATAATTATAAGAGTTATAACCTACGACAAACGTGTATAAACAAAATATAGTGAAAAATTCAAATACCAATATCGGGGAGCATGTGGATATAATTTTACCCAATTTACTAACTAGATTTAGCATCGATTAATTGTTTTTAAATTCACTTCCGTATGCAGTTCAATACAAAATTTTACTTATCACATAATGCGCTATACAATGACGTCACTCAAATTTGAAAAATTGGCTTTTAGCGATCCTTGTTTATCACAATGAGTTTTATTATCAGTTTATTTAATGGCGTTTTTATTTGAAAAGCGCTTTTCCAACTCGAAAATGTTCGTTCGCGTAAATTTTATCACTCGTAAATAGACAGCCTTGCTACGAATTAGACCGATATCCGTTTTATCTTTCTCTTTTTAGTGTAAAGTCGGTATCTCGTACTTTTCCACACATTCGACTTTATTTAAATATTTCCTAACATAATCGATTTTTTTAAACGCACTACTATATTGATAAAACAAAAAACCTCGCAAAAACTTGCACGATCGAAGTGGTACGTGCTAACTCTTGAAAAAATCTCATCGCTAAATATTCGCAGTTATTCTAAATAAAAATTCTCACACATAAACGTAGTGACAACCCTAAAGTTTAGTCTTGTCTGCCGAAAATCTCCATACAATCCGGTCTCACTAGCGTTTCATCTCAAAAATAGACACTTTTATCGAAAATGTTTTATCGCTTTTATTTCCAGACAAGCTTTTGTTCACGTTTGCTATGAAGCGGGATATGTTTCTAATGTAGAATAAAATACGAGTTCGAAAAAATACTTTTTTAAAAAAGCTGTTACTATGTGTCTAACGCTATGACGGAAAGTTGCAATGGTTCTGAATCTTCCCGAACCGCCGCATAAACGGCCAGCTAGCTCAATGAGTTTCCGGAGCAAAAGTTTCTCGATCAGCGCGTATGTGCGGGTTATAATAATAACACAATGATGGCAATTATAACACTGAATTTTTTTAATCGTTCGATATGTAAATTACGCTGGTAGAGCCTACCTAATTAAATTACAACCGGCCACCCTGTATATAACAACAACAAGCTAACATAACTCCCAATTGAAATTATGGCAGTAAGTGCCCTCAAAGTCGCAATTTGGCATGAAGGTATTGTAATATTGAATGCGAGATAAATAGTATATAGCCGGAACATGAGAACGAAACCCTCTAAGTTAGTTTTGAAGTTTACAGTGGTAGTAATAACATTAACACCTGTTCAATTAGAGTAAACTCTTTAGCTGGTGTATATAGCGGTAAACATGACTGTGGCGGACGTTTTACTTGACTTCGGCCCCTGCTCTAATAATGGGCCACCTTGTATGTGCATTTCAATTAACATGAAATGTTTTATTGTAATGATGTTTGATTTTGTTTAAATAATTGTTTTGTTTATTTTGTTGTGGTGCTTTTAAATTTAAACTACGTGTTAAAATACTAGATTTAATTAGTTAGGAATTATTTACGTAATACTTGAAAGCTCATCTCATGCTTTCTCAGGTCGTTTGCGATAAGAGTCCTCCTCGCTGCGTTAGTCAAGATAAGCGTGTGTTATCGCCGAGCTGAGCAGATGTTAGTTTTGAAGACGTGTATATTTGTTAAGGAAGTGGGAAAGAAAGGGAAAAGGTTTTATATAAGCGAACCAGACATCAATCGTGTTGCTGGAAGTTTGAAACGGAGCCGTTTGTTTTGGTGTATTGCCGTATTTGAGCGTTTGAAAAGATGTCTCCGAAATTTTTTTACGTCTTGATAAAAGTGAACGTTCAGTCGAGTTAAATTTAGTCGGAGTGCTGTGGTTATCGAGCTTATGTAAAAATAAGCCATTTAAGGTGTTCAAGTTATCAGTTAAAGAGAGGTTTTTCGGCATTAAAAGGGGCTGTGTTATAATTGTAACTACAAAGAAGTCAGTGTTGTCTAAATCAAGTTTTAAATGGAGTCAAGTGAGGTTCCGAAGCCTCATCAGTTTTTGAGATATGTGCTATTCGTCGTTTAGTATAAAATCAGTCACGTCATCATCGCAGACCCACTGCAAAACTGGTTGCCTGTGAGGTGTACATAAATTATGCTATTATATGTTCGTCTCTATCGGGCCCATGCGAACAAAAAGACATAAGCTTTGCAGTGGGCGGCTGCCTGCGAGATTGACGTGACTGTTTTTATACTAGATCATGTCTAGTGCATTTGTTTGTTAAAAAGGGGAATTTTGACTAGACGATAAGGATTATTTAACTTACGGTAATTGATAATTAATCGAGCCCAAATTATGACCCAGATCAGAGTTCTCAAGCTTTGCCAAAAGAGAATTGTGTCCCCTCAACAACCTTTGCCCCCGTCAAATCATTAAATTAAATTATTGGTCCAGGGAAGAAGATTTTTAAATATGACAACATAAAAAACATGATCAAACTAGTAAAATAAATTAACAAACTATTTGCCTTAATTTGAGCTTTTCACTTAAATTTGATTATGTAATATAATAAGTATTTTATACTGCTACATCCAAAAAAGTGTACTGTTTAAGAATATGTAATATTCTATGTAAAAATAATTTAATTAACTAATTTAATTAGCCCAAACAAAATTTTCACCCTGTATAGGTACGTAGTTAAACATTTTACATTTCCGTTTGACTTTGTGTACGAGTTCGCCATTAGCAGATAAACATTTCAAATCGAATTATCCACTTTTCGCCGTTATGACATTCTGGTCGTAAATTTCACATTCCAAAATTCGTCTCTTGAATTATTACACGTAAGCTTTTGTTTGTATGAGCTTTAATGTTGGTTTTGTTTCGTTTATTAGTATTTACTTACAGCACGTAGCGTTACGATAGTTAATAATGCGCATATGAAATAAAATCTTTCGAAACGCGTATTTGTGCTCCCAGGAATATCACTGCAAATATTCATATACATGAATATCTCATTTAAGTTAAATATATCCCGTTGATCTATCTGCACAAAGGTCTAATTTAGCGATGCTATACCAATGCGGTATTAATATGCTATCAACAAAAGTTTATGGTAACGTGAGGGGTTGAATTATTAACGCAGAATTTACAACTTGACATCGTAATTTGTTAGTCGATACACTCGCACAATCTGTTTCTCCAATTTAGCATCATGAGCCGAGCATGAATTGTTTCTGCCTTCAGATTTACGATCGACCAAGACAATCTAATAATTAATTGCTTTACTTCTCACTTCCGAAGCTCACGATATCTTTCAAGATGCGTCTTTGACGACCTCGGGATTGGTTTCAATTTTATGCCTGCCAGTTACATCAGTTACTAAGTGTTTATCGTCGAGCTGTGTGTTTAATTTAACTTGCCATTAATTTCGTGAATATAGCATATTCCGTCGAGCATATAACAACAATAAACATGTGTGTTTTGCAGTAGATGCAGTTCAATTTCTCCAATGTAGGTATTCAGTGAGATATACCATTTAGGAAGCCTTATTGCAGTATATTGCTTGCATAAATCAAAATCGTTATGTAATATTGAATGTAATCTAGAAAATCATGTCGCTTTCAGTCAAAACCAAACTAAAATTAATAATTTAGTTCCTCTTACATCTTGCGGCCTTATAGGGGTTTATGTGTTCGAATCACTTAATGTTAGTCAGTCGTTCTTGCAATATTATCTCAATGGGCCTAAAAGGCCAAGCACTCGAAGAGATAATCCCAGATATTCATTTATGGAGGTAGAGGCGATCCCCTGGACCGTAAAGATTGTTACAGCTTTTACTAAATTTTAAATTAAAGATGCACTTCTCTCATTGGCAGAAAAAAGAGATTGCTTTAAATGTGGTTCGAAGTTTTCTATTTTTTACACACGACATTATAAAAATAGTTATTGAGGATATCGTTCCACATGCGATTGCTCCTCCACATTGCATTTTCTGATGCCGAAAATCTCGATTCATGAGTTTCAAAATTAATATTCTCAGTCAACGAACAATAGTAGGGCACACGGGGGAGAGCAGTATTTTTTGTTTTAGATATGAGTTTGGAGTTGTTGAAAAACAAACGGCCCTCGTTTCTAGGCGTTGAGCTTAGAAAGCGAGACAGGTTTTCATTTTTTACTTATTGTCCAGTAGTGGTCTGGTTGCCCGCTAAACATTTCATGTAACAGAAACTGCAAATAAAGGAGGGTAGGTATTTAAATAGTTGACGCCGAAATTAGTAGCTATATTCCAAAGAGTGGGAATGTAGACGCCATGCTTCTGAAACAATTTATGGATTCAACAACAAAATACGATAGAGCAATCGTAAAGTATATCAGAATTTTTTGTTGGGAAGTGTATAGGGATCGCACTCAGCTGACAATAACTACATTATATCATCCATAGTGTGAGAGAACATAAATTTATTTACGTTACGAATTTAACAGGAATTGTGCATTTTTAGCATATTTTCCTCAAAGTGAAAAATCGCTATTAGCTGCACTTTGACGTCCGTCCGTCCGTCCGTCCGAATGTCCGTCACACGTACTCCTCCTAAACCACTGAACCAATTTTGACGATATATTCGAATAAACACACATATAATTGATTGACAATGACAAAAATTTATTCTGAAACACATGAGACAAATGGGCGATAATTAAAAATTAAAAAATTTCAAATTACATAAGAATCCAAATAATCTGGTCGGGAAACGTTTGCAATATTAGGTGCACTTATCAAAAACACAACATTTGCTTCAGCTTCAGAAAACTGTAATAACCTGAATTCAAAGACTCGAAGTAGCTTGATAAATAAGATGAAAATGGTTTTCGGTGGCTGCTCGGACGGTAGAAACTTTAACATTCACTAAGACGACAACTGCTTTGTTGACTCCCACTGGTAGGTACTAACTTTTTCTGAATACCGAACAAACCGCTTTCAAAACTACTTCACTTGACGATAACTTAAATCTTTTATTAACTTTACACACTTCACACACATTACTTCGAAACAGACAAACTGTTTTTACCGTCGCGAAAAACTAACAGCTAGCTAGTCCAGTTTTTACGTTGAACACCACTTCTACTTTAAAATAATCTCCTTCAGAATTATGCAAAACGCCACTGGTTTTATTAATGCCAACTGCGAAGAAACGCGTTCCTATTTACGGCGAATTAACGCGCACATCGTAAAACACCATCATCTTTCAACTGCGATATGAACACGTGCGGTAATCAATTTCGCCTTCGCTTATTTCGTAAATAATCCTCCAGATTTACTTCAATAAATTGAAATATTCTCATGCACAGGATGACCATTGACCAGTCATTATTTTCTGTTTAGACCACAACAACGTCTGCATATGTCGTTGTTTGCACATAAATTGCCCCTTAAATTGAACACAAAAACAAAATTGCATCAACCCTCCTTTGAATACAAAAAGAAAACCATTTTAATTATGGATTTTTGATCAATTTACCAACGATCATAAATAGGTCGCGGTTTAACTTCGACAGTCGGACTCAATCGTTTAAAAACAATTTCCTAATCAAATCAAGATCTCGCATTATACCACCAACCATCCGTGCCAGAGGAAAAATCCTATCATCCCTAACATGAATTCTCCTAAATTTTCCCTATCCTTTATCAATGCCTGTCTTAACCTTTTCTCCAACTCATCTAACCCAAGGTTTCTCAGTCACTTTAAAAATACTTGGTCTCGTCGGCCCCCCTCCGGTATCCACTTATTTCCTCTCTGACATTATCGTTTTGTTTTCACATCTCCTCTAGTAACCCCATTCTTGTCGCCTTCATTTCCGTTTTTCTATTTTTTCACTCTGCGGGTCTATTTTTTATTCGTTTCTTTTAATTCCACAATATGCGAATACATTTTCTCAAATATCTCCACTTTCGTTTGCTTTAATTCTGCCTTCAAATCTGTCTTCAATTCCATATCACCTCCAAAAACAAGCTTACAAAGTTTGTTTGTACATAATACCCCGCACACAAGCGGTCGATAATTAAAGATTATCAAAATCTAAAATTCCTTAAAGTTTTTTGAAGAATTCAAATAATATGGGCGTGAAAGGTGTGCGATATTCAGGCGCACTTATTAAAACCACAACACTCGCCGACAGCTTGTGGAAACTTCACTTCTTTATTGAACTGAACTCAATGACCCGAACTGGCGTGATAAATAAGATGAAAAGATTTTCGGTGGCTGCTCGGACGGTATAAACTTTAACTTTCACTAAGCACAAAAGCGATAAAACCTAAATAAAAAAATTACGCAATTACAAAATCCAATTCCAAATGGAAAAAGAAAACACTATGATACAAATTTAAATGAAACGGACCAACTCTGTGCTTATTTCTTAAATAATCCCACAGATTTATTTGCCATGTACACAACGTCCCGTCATTATTTTCAATGTTTAAGTCGAAATACCGTCTACATGACGTTGTTTACACAACAATATTAAAATTTGCTAAAATAATCGGGCAGAATTGGTAGTTGGGGGCATTCAGTATTGCTAATGAATCTTCAATATATTTTGTCAATAAATATATGAAGAGCCACTCTCCAGAGACATTAATATTACCTGTGCATACCACAGTTAACTGCAACTTCATAAATAAAAATGAATGCAATTTTGGTAAATGACATCAGACCTACGAGTATATAATAAACAAAATGGTAGGAAAAATCTGCAGGTTTTGATCAAGTCTCCATTTACGACGTAGGACGTGGGAAAGGGGAGCCACTTAGTATTGTTAGTGCATTTATGTAAGATCTAAAAAATATAGCTATCAAAAACTGACCACTGGATCGATCACTTGCCTATAAAATTCAGCAATTAATGTAACTCTCGCAGATCTACACGAAAGAGACGATTTCTAAAAAATTTTGGCCTGTTGAATCTAAAAAAATTATACCTATCAAGATCTGGCCACCAGAAGCCAAGATACTTTCCTATAAGGTTCAGCAAAGAAGGTCATTGTCGCAGAATTACCAGAAAGAGACAATTGCTAATAAATTTTGGCCTGTAGGACCCAAAAAAATATGGCCATCAAGATTTGACCACCAGAAAAAGACATCGAGCAGACAATTACGATAGGGAAACATCACTTTTGCAATTTTTACCTTCATTTATACCAATATTTATTTACTAGTTGGCACTAATAGATAATGAATAAATAATAATTTTTAATAGTAGGAGGCAATAAAGTGTCTTGGTTTTAGAATACAAAACCGTTAAATAAGTAAGCAAAATTACTGTACCAGCACGTAACATATCTCCAAGGGGCGTTTCTCTACAATGCAGCAATAATGTTAATTTACGTAAATCTTCGTTCCACTTTCCTATAGCTTTATGAAAACGATGTAGGTTCATTCCATATTTATGTAAGCACACGTTAAACTTGGAAATAGACTATGGGTAGCAGTACTCTAATTCACACCAAAGAAATTGTCTCTGCAAATACAAAGTGAATTTCACTTATTACTTGATCGCAAAAATTTAACGTGAATTTTAGTTGTATATTATAGATTTTACTCGTGATAACCAGAGACCTTCAATGCGTGAACTTACCCCTTTAGATGATGTTCCTAACGTGCTAAACCGACGCGACGTATCTTAAGATCACATAAACAAGCGCAAAGGTATCTAAAAATACAACCAACCCTTAAAATGTACAACAAACCACTCTGTTCAATTTATATCCGAAGTATGTGTTCTTATTTCTCTTACTTGTGTCCAATAATGGGAGTCTTTCACTAAAGATAACTGGAATATGACTTATATAAACATAACAGCGTTGTTCGCTCCCATGTCGAAATTCTGCTAAAGTTCAACGTGCAAGACAAATTAAATAGAACAGGAGTGCTCAATCATTCATGCTCACAACTAATCTAGTTTTTATTAGCTAATTAATTTACCTATTGCAATTACTAGAAAACACGGTTACCGTTTTAGTAGCTACGGCTCGTTGGTAAACAACACAAAATCTGAGAAATTAAAACTTTTCAACGAGAAACTTTTTAATTAGTGAAAGATTCCATAACTTTTTGCGTAATTTTATTACTTAATAAATTCAGTTATAAAACTGGGCCTTGTAATTAGATCAATTTGCTTAATGGTAACGGTGTTTGGTTTCTAAACAGTATTACTGTCAACTTCCATTACTGGTGGATCGTTAGGGGAAATGATATATATATATATATATATAACGGATTTAAGATGTCGACGTCCAATTTACACTGACAATTAATGATAATTAAACATTTTTGTTTTCAATTTAAATAAGCTCCGTTTGATGTGGACTTACTCGGTTTGAGTTCACAGAGTTGAGGTCCGCTTAAAACATCCGAATAGAATGGAAGTTGTTTTGTTTAATGAGTTGGGAAAGTTTTTCCAGTTCGCCAACCCACGGGGGAATGTAAAAAGTAAATGATACGGGAAACCTTTGAAAGTAAAGTTGGAAAATTCAATTTCTTGCTCCTAGTAACAAATAAAATTCGACTTTTGTCAATCCATTGCTTATCGCTACAGGCATTTTTTTATATAAACTCATTTTTACCGTTATTTAGTAAATGCGCGGTTGAGTTATATGGAAAAAAATGGTTGCCTCCAGAGGGAGTTTCTGCACGTAGGTAGTCACTTCGATGCTACTATAAATACAAGAGAAGTTTCTGGCGAGTGCTTTTTATTGGAATTGAATTTTCGTGATTTGCATGTCAATCGAGACATCAAAGCACGAAAGCAATTTCATGTAGGATAATATTCACTATCGTGTGAATAAGTTCACCTAAGGTTTACCAGGAAGAGGGAACTTCAACTTATCTCTGCTGTTAGGGGACCAACGGAAGTATCTTCCAATTGTACCCCAGTGTATTTCTAAATCAGACGACAGTATGTGGAAATCCTTCTGAGGCCTGTTCAAATCTTTTAGCATAATCCAAAACAAGTACCAACGCTAAAACCGTAAGAAATGACAAGCGCCTGCTGGAGTAAATATTTACATTTTAGCTCATATCGATAAATTCAATTTTCAAGTGAATATGCAGAATTTAATTTTCGGGCTCACTGCCCAACAATGGGCTATCAGTCATTTACAATACACAAGTACACTGAAATTGGTACTTGGTAACTTCGAAATTGCGTCCTGCAATGAAAAGACAACATTTGCGCGGAAAACCCCGGAAAATACCTATATGGAAAACTTTGAAAGGTGCATTTTTTAGCGGACCACCCCAAATTTCGCATCGGCCCGGAAAGTCGAGACCGCCTACCGCACGGATTTGGATCTAGTTAATCTAATAAAAAACCAATTAGAGAACCTGTCAGTGACCAATTTTTACAGTATAAAATTTTTTGCTTGCTTGCATCCTAAAAATCTGTGGATTTGACGTAAGAATATTCCTAGAAGAAATCATCAATTCCCGGATAGTTTGGAAGAGTTAAGTATCCGACAGAAAGATCCATATTACTAACCATGGTATTTTATTGTTTCTCGTACACAGATGGAATCTGGTAGAAAAAAATCCCAATATTCACCTAACAATTCCCAATTTGAGACTCAGTCCATCAACATCCGAAAATTCCATAGAATTTATTACCCAACTTTTGAGTAACACCTGAAATAAATATTGCACACATAGAACAAAAAATATAACATGAAAATCTATCTCAGCCGCACTTTGGATTCGAAAAACACAATTAATTGATTGACAAATGACAATGAGAACCATTTATTCGGAAACACAATGAAACAAAATTCAGACAAAATGCCTGAAAGAAAGAAAAACTTACAAAGCTTGTTTGGACTTATTACTCCGCACTCAGGCGGTCGACAAATAAAACAATAAAACTTAAAATTACTTACCGTTTTTTCTACTAATTCAAACACGTTTGAGATATAGGACGCACTAAACTCACACAAATGCTGAACTTCACTTTGCTTTAGAACACAGAGTTAGATGACTCACAAAACTGGTCTTAGAAGAGGCCTTCCACCGTTTCCTTTTTTAGGTTGACAAACTTTTTCTGTAATCGGACAACAGCCGTTAAACTTCTCACACAACCTTGTTAACTTGCTTGTGAAAAAGTTTATTACGCAAGATCTGTCTTACTTTTAACACAACTAAATTAAATACACTACAAAAGCGATAAAATTTAAACAAGAATTACGAATTTATAAAATTTCTAAAAAGAAAAAGCAAACCTGAGAAATTCAAATGAAATGAACCAGATTTGTGTTTATTTCGTAAATAATTCCCCAGGTTTACTTAATAAATTGAAATATTCTGATATACAGGATGTACCGTAATTATTTTTGGACAATGAGTTCAAAATGGTACCATGGTCACGAATATTGATTTAAATTACTTTAAAAAGAAATCATAGGAAAAATTGTAAGTAGAAGAACCTGTAAAATTTTTTAGCAAGCAAATTCTCAAAAAATGGTCGATTTTTAAGTCAATTTTCAGAAAATAGAGAGGGAGAAATTTTTCAGTATGTACTACATCGTGAAATTTATGTTTCACAGTTAGTCGGGAATCAATTAATCCCTTAATTTGAAATAAATTGAAGCCCGCAAGTCAATTAAATCAAGGAAGGGGTGTTCAACACCCTTTATATGCAAAGCCTATTGTATACCACACTCAAAGAGGGCCGGACGCCGCCTACAGTTATGTAAAAGTTTAGATGATCACTTGTTCGTTTGTTATGATGTACCGAAACGTCCTGTTTTGAGTTCGTAAGCACTTTGGTAACCTCTGCGGGTCAATAATATTATATACCAGGCTACGAATTTCTGGGCCTAACATACCGCCGAACATATGGCGCCTTCGTTTATGTTAAGAAGCAAAATACCAAGTGCATTTGTTGTTTCTATATCGAGCGAGTATGGCCTGTATGGTTGTAACAAAAAAACTGGTAGTATCACTCTCTCCACCTTAAGCCTAGATCGTCCCATGTGTAAAAAAAATATTGGCCTACATTCTATATTCGAATTAGAGTTGTTTTCCTTTATAGTCAAGCAATATGTGCAAACAACGGTTGTGTTGTACTTAACCGTTAAGCGCAACACCACGTTTAATTTAATGTATCCCTGCCAACTCAAATTGGATGGTAAAATAACACGGAGTAATTTAAACAGCCCTAGCAACACATTTCCGTATAAAAAGCGTTTATTGTAGATTAAAACCCTATGTATATAATACGCATATAAAACGAATGCTAAAAAACCGTTATTTATATACGTATTATCAACGTAGAAAATGAACTCTATGGTTTATATTGCTGTGTGCACTGGTCGGTAGGCCAGAAAGACCGTACACAAAACACCTAAACGAAACCCTAGCTAGCTCTTTACTTTTGTTATTTACCACGGGACAAGACTTCTCCACAGCACAGACCGCAAGATTCGATTATGCTCTCAGTCAACTTCTAACAGATAATTGGTCAGGCAAAATACCTGAACTGCAAAATGTTGAACAATTAAAATGGACCTTGGGCAAGCATCCAATCCAAACACAGGTAAATTAGAAGTGAATGAAACACACGGAAATTAATGTGAGAATTTCAAAAGTGCGATTTAATTCTAATACACACACAAGGAAAAATGATACAAAAACAAACAATTATTCCACAAAGACTAAAATTAAAACTGTCCTGACTCTTACCGTAAAGCTGATTTCATTTTCAATGACCTAGTTCTGCTCACAAATTTGCATAAAGCGAATTAAATTTGCAACAAGACATGCGTAAACTGTGCGTACAGCTAATTTTAAATTGACCGCACTTGAGCCCTGAACTTGGCTTAAAAGCTGATTTCAAACTTCCAACAAATGTAGTTCTTTGTTGACTGTGGCTAAAAGCGACGCTATTCCTATGCAAATCCTATTTAAGCCGAAACTCTTCTTCCGAAAATCAAAATTATAACAACCAATATCCCCTCAACTTACGTTAAAAGACCAAAATAATAGAGGTCGAATAATTTTACAAAACAAATTCTTATCAGACATTAATACTAGGAAAAATAAAAATTCATCTCTAAAAATAAAACAACCTTGACCGCTTTCTCGTATCACAATAATAATTTCCATGGCGTTATAATAGACCAACGACAAATTAAAAAAAATTAATTAATTTTTAGTAAACAATCAATACAATTTATTGCAGATATTTTGTTGGCTATTCTTGTTGCAACCAAAATAAAAATATCGAAACGTCCAATAACAACCAACTGTTAGCAATATTTTGCTAAATAGCTTTCCGTGAGTAAGTAATTACAACAGCAGGTTGTGCCGGTTTGAGCTGCGAGTGTGGTTCGGTAATGTCGAGAGTAGGATGGCGATATTCCGTGCCAATTAGAACAGGCGAAATCGTAACTTAGAGAGCACATAGTTTATGGTCTTTTACCTTTAACGTAGTTAACTGCATATCTAATGCAATCATTAGGACGGATCCATTACTGTTATAGTTCAACGTTTAACATCTGTTTATTCTTTGTGCATAATTTAGTGAGTTTCGGTTTGCTTTTACCATCTAGCAAAGCTTTTAAAAGCAATAGATCAGATAATCGCTGATAAACCAATAAATGCTTAATGCGCTTCCATTTGTATAATTTTCGTGAAAACTTCGATTGGTAGTTGTTTAAACAACCTTTTTTTACTGCAATGAAAATTGAGGTAATCCTTCCACTATTCACTATTATGTTATTCCCTCAGTTGAATAAGTAAGTAGATTGTAGGTTATAATCAAATTGTAGGGTTAATAAGGTCATAGTTTTTCATGATTTGTACTCAATCTGAAGGTATAATAATTTATATGATAATAGATATCATTGATATTATAACGTATAGATAAAGGAAGAAGAAGAGTTACACAGCGTAAATGTTTGTCGCCATTAATTAAACGACGAGACAGCAGAAACTTTAGTCGCGAAAAGGTTTCTGGAAGACGGCTTTTCGGTGTAACACAGGCGGATCCAAGAGTTGCGTTTATTTTTTACACTCCATTTGAAGCGTGAATTTGGAAAGTTGTTCATGCCAATTTAGAAGGATTCCCGAATCTGGACTAAAGATGACACGTCGATTTTTCTCACAAATTATTGCTTTATTTATTAATTATTTTATTTATTAATTTTTTTATTAATTATTTTTTTACAGTTGCTCTTGTAAGAATGGTAAACATGTCGGGAAAATTTTTAATGTAATAGAGTGAATAGAAGAAAATAGATTTTATACTAAAGGTACAATGGTTGTTGCGTAGTGTTGTCATAGATTAATCGAATAGATTTATTAATGATCAGAACCACGGAGCAGGATGAAAAGAGAGAAAGCTTACATTAAATTGCAAAAAGAACTTAGACGTTTTGTTGTACCTATTAAAAATTTTCGAGAGCAGCGTTAAACTTCATTAAAAAATAATAACAAGCGTCCTGGCGTATAAAAAACTAAATGTAACGCCCTAAGGTGAATTACGTAAAAATATATAGAAAACAAGTAAAAATGTTGATCTCTAATTATGTATTAAATCGAATCTGCCAGTCAAGCCGAATGTTGACGTTGGCAAATATAATTAAAGCCCGTGGCTGAAACGGTAATTGGAGAGCTTCTGCAGCTACCATTAAATATGAGGTTCTTGTTGTATAGGTCAATATCCATGGCGCACTACGTTAGTAATTTTCGGAAACACATTTCCCCGAAGATGGGAAATTGTCGGCGCTCCAACAGAATGATAATTGAGAAAATTAAGCTTGCCTGTGCAATAAAGTATTAGGGCTGCAAGGAAATGATCCTGAAAGAATTGCGGTGCTTAACTCTTGTACCTTTTAGTATTAGTCTAGAGCGGTATCCATCTTGTAGAGTGAAGGGCTCGCGCTAGGCTCTTAAAAAGTCTGTTAATGCTGTAAATTTTTATTTCGTACGTATATAAAACCACTTTAATTGATTAAGCTTTACTCACCAAAGTGACATTGGTAATTACGAATGTCGATCACCTTTTACAAGAGTAAAAATTTAAGTTTCGTGCCTCGGACACTTAAAAATTAATGTTGAATGTCAACCTATATCACTCTTAATTATCTAAGGGGGGTTAATTACAATTACGGTTGCGTTTATCATCAAAATTTCTAACTGAAGCTTATTACTAATACCGTCAAGTTTTGAAGGGCCTAGTGTTTATTAGATGTGTAATCGACGTTCTCTAATTATAAGAATGATGGGGTAGAATGTGACAGGCCGCAACGAAATTCAATTTCCACTCTGACGTTTGATTTTCAAGTGGATGTTAACCTTTGTGAATATGGGAACGAGAAAATTGGAAGCCATACGTCGACGCCTACTTTAAAAGAAGGTTTAGAAACCTTTATATTTAAGATTGTACCTATACTTGTTTATGTCATTATATTGAACCGTTCGTTTTTTCTTACAATATTCTCTTTTTTTGCAAAGATTCTGAAATGCGTTATTGTTTTGATGCCCGATGTTACATTTTCAGGTTGTTTAATTTCTCAGTTACAACCCTTACAGGGACAAAACTCCGTTGAATTTGTGCTAATTTAATGAGTAGTCTAGTATGTATGGCTCGCGCTTAATTACGTATTTTATACAATCTACTCCCGCTTTGCCTTTTCTGCAGCTTTGGCAAACATTTTTATTTAAATAGAACTCCAAGGAGATCATCTACGCTCCTTTGTGCAATGGCTGGTTAAAGACATCATAGTTATTTGGGATGATTGTTTCGTTGATTGGGGCCATTTTCGGTCTACTACGAGCGAATGCATAAATGGCAGTACTCGGCACCGCTTGATCGCGGAAACGCGGACTGATATTAGGGGTTGAAATGGGCGGCGATTTACAGAACCAACGTTGGAGGCTCAAAAGCTCCATCGACAAAATAATAATGTCTTTATAATAAACGTAGTTCCGCCTGGGTCTGCTTCATACAGAACCAAAACTTAAGGCACTATTTGGCCTTATTGTCAGCAGCAGTAAACATTTTAATATCAACCTAAACCTTTCTTTGAAACACTTCACAATCCATATTCATGATTCATGAAGTGATAACATTAAAATGTAACTCAATTACAAGCGGAGGAAAAAGGAATTAATTAATCCTTTCAGCTAAGTTAATATAATTTAGTAACATCTTGCGTAATTAGCAAACTTAATTCTAGTTCCAATTACAAATAATTGATAACCGAACGCATAGTTTAGCACCGCTTAATTTTAGTTAATTATAATTAAGCACAATGCCTAATTTCGACAACGGTAAGTTTAATTAAGTCTGTCCTCGGGCCATTCCCCCATCGGTGGCATTTACCCTTATCTATTTCGGGACAACTAGATCACTAAATTTGTGTATTATAAACAAAGGCGAGGTGAAATTAAGTATTCAATTCAATTATTCAGTATAAATGAAACCTACCTTTGCAATATCCGTATGGTGGATTCGAACTGACTATTGCCTGACTACATTTCACTTCTACGATTCAATTTCATCAATTGTGTAGATTTTTAGTAACGGTCTACTCATTGAACAACCAAATTGCACCTGTTTTTTAGTGAGTTACTCTACAAAGGCCTCTTATTAACTACCCTCCCGTGCGCTTTCTTCTCGGCTTTCTTTACAAGTTAAATATCCATTTCGGGATTTATTTATTACTTCGTGGAAAGTATACGAAACGTGAAAGTAACATTTCTGTTTATACAATCAGTCACGTATTAAAGTTTTTTTGTTGATGTGACCAGTTTAAAAAATGTATAGCATCGACACTGCTCAAATAAATATATTTCGTTTATAAGGTGACTCATATTAATGTTTAGAAAAGGTTTCGTAACGCTCGTTTAAAAATATGAATTTAGATAGACCGCCACTTTATGTTACAATTTACAAACATACATAAACAATTCCTTGTATACGTTGTCCCATTTTCAACACTTTTATAGGGTATGTCCTTAACTCTTAGTGCTATTAAAAAAAGTAATATAGCGTTATGTGCTCTTTTTGGGTCAAACTTTGACCCAAAAAGAACATAAAAAAAATTGCAACAAAGAAAAACACGTGCAAATTATCAACTTTAAATGGCTTACCAAATTAAATAAAAGCAATAATTTCGTATGGCCCTACTTATATTTAAATAAAGTCGAACCGTGTGTAGGATTTTAAACTTTTCTCATAAACAAACAAGTAACGCATGGTATGCGTGTAATAAACAATACATTAACATGATAACCTAATATTGCCCATTTATTTTACTCAATGACTGCCTATCCCAGTAAAGTTAAAGTATCCTTTGTAAAAGTTAAACAAAATTGTGTATAAAACCAAGTTCTGCGTGTCACAGATAAATGGTGTTCATTTATTGGGGATGAACCCGCACCGAGAAGCGTAAATGCCAATGTAAGCCCGCCGGAGCTGGGTATCGAACTCGGGTCATCTGCATTGGACACTAAACTACTCGGTTATAGTTAGAAAAGATCGATTATGTCAAACTAACTTATTCCACATTACATTGCGGTAATATCGTTTCTGCGCTGTTTGTATTAGTCATTTTCCATTTCCTTAAATTGAAAAACACAAACTTTCCGTGGAACATAAACTTAAGATTGAAGATAATGTAAAAGTTTTATCAAAATCGAAACAGCTCGAGCCCTATGCCGCGTTTCAGGTTAGATCGACCGGACTGAAAATGAAATCTGACACTCGCCCAGATTCTAGTAAATAATAACGATATACAAGCAGGAACAACAGGTTTTGTACAAAATCTCTTAATCCTATCGATTCATGGCGTGTTGAGTTCGAATATCAAACTTAACTTCCAAGTATAAAGTAAGTAGTTATATCGATTTTTAAGCCACGAAATTATTAACAAAACCATTAAGGTTTTTCTGTATCTGTAAATGGGCATTTTATTTTTATTTGTACGATATAAAATCGCGAACCGGAAATTTAAAAGCACCCAAATTGAGTTTTCTTGATTATGTATAAAACCACCTATGCATAAATGAAATTTCTGCTTTAATCGAAAATTTACTTGGCAGTTGTTCAGCAGGAAGGGATAAGCTGTTGTTGAATCTAAGTTTTTCCATCAAGGTGGATTAATTGAACTTGTCGGTACCTTAACGTATACAAATTACGCATAATGCGACAACGCAAATGTCGGAATGAGAAAGCGTAAAACAAATGAAAATGTTAGTCGCGGATGGACCAACAAATTAATAATTTGCGTGTGCTAACCCCCTTTCTATGGCGATAAAAACGACAATAGAACTTCATTCCAAAATTGAAAACGTCATTACGGTGGTAATTTACATTGGATGCACTTGCTTTGTGGTCCGACAGCCGTGAATAATATCTTCTCCGTAATATCTTGAATTGTTATCCTTTTGCAAAATAACGAATTTCTTTCGTCCTAATAGTACTGTAAATTAGTTGAAACAGAAATCAGCAATGCGGTTTTCTCCAGAGCGTCTACCCTCTTACCCTATTCCCTTGAAATAATAGCAAACGTAAAATTTTCGTACTAGTTTATGTTAGTTAGGGAGATAAGATTGGGGTGCTTGAGTTTATTTATAATCATCCTTCCCGCCGAATTACTTTAAATCACCCAAATAAAATTTTATGCTAGAATTTCGAGCAAGATGTGACCTTTAGTTACAAGCAATTATTATTCTTCCGCTGGAACTTTGAACTTGAGTGATTTTGATACGAGTAACATTAAGGAGGGGAGCTACACTTAATTAGGTTGGGACACCAAAACGATTTATTTACTCTTTCAATAGTGGGAATTGGTATAGGATTATGCCGCTGGTGTCATTGCCAAAGGTTATACCAATTAAATTTATGTTCCTTTTTTCGTGAGAGGTAATATCTTGAGTGGTTTTTATCCAATTGGGCGATACAGGCGACCAAAGCAGTCATGACGAAATTATATCTAAAAAACTGTCAACATTTTAAAATTAAATCGGTCCCATTGTTGGAGGTAATCTATTTTTGGTGCAACTGCTTACTGAGGATTTTTTCCAATTTACTAAACAGTAACATATAGTTCAGTAAACTAAGCACGTCTAATCACGTCCTTGAAAGTTACATTTCCGCTTACTAGTACCAAAGAAACACCGAAATTGGGTTATTGTAATCAAGAAAAAATTCGCACCTATTAGGTATCAAAAGAATTTAAATCCAAATACATTTTCCTGAAAGAAAATATCTAATAGCATCAGTTGTATTATAACTATCCCGCGATTCCATGAATGAGAAAGTCGTAGTCCAATGTTAGTTCTATTTCTACTAAATATTGAATACCTTTCACATCTATAAACTAAATAAATATTTTTTCTTTTAAAAAAAAAGGTGAATAAAAATAATTATTGTTTAGGTGTGTCTGTATGTAGTGCTGAGACCCTTACTTTCGGGCACATAAAAAATGCAGTGTCCCATTTGGACCTGCAAAATTAATGCTGTGAGAGCAAAACACCGGTTACAAAATACCACCCCATAGACACCTATGTAGGTATAAGTATGAATTTACCAAAAGCCCTTCAATACCAGTTTTTTTACGTTTTTCTTTGTTAATATTTCTAAAAATCGTATCTGATCGTACTAGAATACTTGTCAATGTTTTCCAGTTTTTTTTTTATTTATTTTTAGTGTAGTACATCTCACCATTGTCTATTTTGAATACTTGTTTATATATTGTGCCATTTCAGAATCATATTCTACTGTAACCCACATTCTTTACTAAAAAAAGGAACTGGAAATGTTTTACATACAATGCAATGTCACTTCATTTGCAAGGTGCTTGTTTTTTTGGACTTTAAATTGCTTTGAGAACCCAAACAGAATGTAAATTAAAACAAACTGCTTTCATGGATTTGAATAGAGTTACTTAACTAAACCTGTTGTTTTTTGTAACTTAGCCTTTCCTTCCAATTAAACCGTCCGCATAAAAGTCCTACAGTGGGCAAATTTATCATTCAACAATGAAGACCGAGCTAAGACTTTGCCTTTTCGCAGCACTCTCTCAGCTTATACAGGTAGGTACCTAAAACCAATTTTGAAAAACTAAATCACTCTCGTTATCATTGCAGTGTACATTTTTCGATTCCGCCGATGTGATATGTAGTCAAAAACTGAAGGTGTCCATGGAGCTCTTCGATAGTTGGTTTCATACCACCACCCTCGAGATTGGCGACGTTCACGATAGGTTAATAGATGACTACATGGTATGTTGGATGCAGGAGAGGAAATTTACGGATAACAAAGGGGAAATTAACTACGACGCTCTTTATGAGTGGGTCCGCAAAGATGTCTACCGCTACTTCGGTAAGGACATAACGACTCATCCTTTAGAGGAAAGGAAAGAGATCGCCGCGAAGATTATACCGGAGTGTCAAGCCGAAGTTGGATTTGATCAGTATATCAATGGCAAGGAGATTGGTGCCTATAATTGTATTGCTAGCAGAATTGGGAAGCTTTGAACTAGTTTTTGCATAGCTTTTTAGGCAACCACAGTATAATGAAGCAAATTTGTTTAGTAGTTGTGTATTTATAGTGTCTTAATGCGTGTTGAATAATTGAATCATATTTGCAAAACAGTGATAACTGTCAATTTTGAGTATTTTGTATACGATTTATGATAGTGTGGAGTTATTCCAACACAATAGACTGACCAAAAATCATTGTGGTCCTTTCGTATCGATTATGTTAGTGTCGTTATTCTTATAAGTGGGCTTTGTGGAAACTGAAATTTCCATGATCAAGTCTGTGATCGAATCAGGGACCTTATTGGCCATAACCATCAACTGTCTATTTCGCTACGGCAAGTTATCGGGTTCTATTCCCGCTCCCAACTGCTTTTTCTGGGGTTTTATCACGGGGTTTCCTCAGATGTTTTTTGACAAAAAAATTGCTCGAGACCGAAACCGGGATTTTTATGTAGGTGATTCGAAATCGGGGGAAACTAATTGAAACAGTTGAATTTTTCTGCGGGCGAAATCACGGGGTTTGACAAGGGTTGAAAGTGGTATTTTGCAACTTGTGGTAATACTATTAATTTTAGGCGAAAACGTTTCACGCAAGTATTGTATCCACACTTTTCTCACATTTTCCGAGAAAAATCGGAAAAGCCGTTTTCTTTTTCGTTTTCTATTCTATTCTATACTCATGAAGTTTATATTGCAGATTAATCATTGTTTGCTTTGAGTCGATACAGCTAATGTTTCTATTAGTAATAATAATAATAGTCTTTATTTGCTTTCCATTAAAAGCATACAGTTACAAAAGAAGAGAAATAGTAGGTTGACTTTTTCCATGTTTTCCTGGTCGACAGCAATACTCTTGAATTATATCTCATTCCTACATGCATTAAGTTTCTTTGAACCACCCTACTGCGCGTATGATGACATAATTTACATTGTATACAACGAGGTATACAACTTATACAGAATCTCCGAAGTTGGTTCCGAAATAACAGACAAAAATTGCTTAGTTACCTTCAACGAATGCTAATAATACGAGTATAATTATATGTAATTATGAATTCATTTATAATATAAACAATTATTTGCATAATATAGTGTAAGGCTACATTACCGATATTGTGAACAAGTTGTTCTCGTCGAACTAATGGAAGGATCAGTATTGTACCGACGGGTATTTTCGATCCTGTACGTTGATTTGAATAATTTCGTTTCTCTATTTATGTTGTATAAAGTTGGACTTTGTGGCATGAATTTAAGTCTTTCGTGAATAGTATCATCAAAGAGTAACCATACTCTTTGGTATAGTTTATTTATTTATTTATTATCCGTCTCTTGTTAATATAGCATAATGTTTTTTAGAGGTGCCTCTGCAGAAGGTCTTAAGTTGCTCTATGCTACTCCGGTATTTACCTTACGAAATAGGAAAACTACAGGAAAACCTACTTCGGAGTAGCCGGCAGAATGTTCGAAACTGGTCTAAGGTAATTTCCATCTCTGCCACAGAAGAAAAATTCACCTCAACCCAGGTTCGAACAGCCGACCTCCGGATTTACAGTCGAACACTCTACCATTGAGCCATAAAGTCGGTTAATGAATAATGTATTAGGTATGTTCTTTCGCGCCCAAAGAAAATCACTCCCTTCGTAGGTGTGCCGGACGGCTTTCAATTTCTTCCCTCAATTATTTCCTCAGGCGAATCTTCACGAGCCGATACCTCCGGGGATACATTTTCCGCAGTCGAGTTTTCCGGTTGCGAATATTCTGAAGGCGAATCTTCGGAGGACGAATCTTCCGCGGGTGAAATTATCCGGGGTCAATATTCTAGCAGCGAGTCTTCCGGGGGCGAATTTTCTGGGAGTGAATCTTCCTGGGGGAAGACCGGTGCGAATTTACCTAAATTAAATATTCTTTAAATTATTATAAATTTTAATCCAATTATCCACAACGAAAATGTGCAGTTGTAAAATTTAAGGACTTTTTTAACACTAAAGGATTATTTCGTGGGCGAAAGTTCACGCATCCCTATTGTTCATAATTATGCTATTAATTGCACCTATTAGTGCGCCACGAAGTCATGTTCTTGTCGCTGAAGAGAAAGTGTCAAAAACTTATGAAATCCGGCATGCTGTGTGCTGTCAGAATGCACACTGTCTGTTGTGTTACACGGTATCGCGCAAAAGTAAATCTTCAAAACGAAACATTGAACAAAGTTGATATAGGTTTTTTTTCTGTGTAATATGCTCGAATTCGTAGGTTTTTTAGTTACTGAATCAATAATTTCTCAATTTATTGTATATCAACCATATGCGTAGAGCAAATTTATTGCTCTTTTAAAATACATTAAAAACGCACATCTATTGCCGGTCAAACAGGAAGTGATACCGGAAATTTCAATATGCGATCGGAAAGATGGTAATGTGGCATACAAAATTATATTTGTCAAATTGTTCGTATATCGCCAAATAAAAGATATTGAGGTGATCCCCTTATCTCGATTCTACTGTATAACCCTGATTTTGAGGGATTTGGCAATCGCTAGCAGTGTTAGTACTCGTAATTAGTTGAAAAGCACTGTAGGTCATCGAATACATATTTGAAACTTAATGGGTAAAACGGATTGTCGGTTTAATTGCATGTGTCCTAATTAAAACCTTATTGATTTAACTCTTAGTTAATCTCTTGCTCTTTGCACTTCAACCTTCCCTTCTACGTGTATATGCCTCGTATATGCTGAACTTTGCGCTTCGCTCTGCTTGAAACATGAAAATCTTGTTTAGCGCAAAGATAAGTGCCTAGTGTAGTTTTCCACTCTAAATTGTCGGCATCCAACCACTTGGCGCGTACTTTGGAGACGAGCCTCTATGGTTGTTAGGCATACGGCGTGTTTGTTGGCATTAGAAATTACATATCGCATATTGCAGAATAACACTAACAAATCAACTTGTCCAACATAGTATATACGACGTATATCTGTGGTACAAGGTTGCTAAGCTAAAATCAAGAATATTCTCTGGTGTTGTATATTGTCAAGATTCTCCTCTTGATTGAGTTTAAAGAGTGACGATTTGTGCCTCACCGGTATTTCCGAACTACTACAACTCGTAGCACAGCATTATGATCTAAAAATGTATGAGAAATCATGACTTTGTCTATTAATACATAATAAGAAGATAGTTTTATTTACCTCCCTAATGGTGAAAGTAAGCAGTTTTATCAACGCAATTTACGAGTATACTTCATTTAAATGCTAACCGCGTCAGTTACTCGTTCCCATGCTAAAGACTAACCAGGTCTGTTTTGTTCAATGCGCAGGTCCGAACTTTTCATTCAATACTAACATTTTGTGGGACATTACAGACAATTTTTTTAAGGATTTAGTTTCCTAAACTGACTGTGTTTAGGATTAACCCCATACTTCAAACAGATTGTACTCGTATTGCATTAATCCTGTTCCTACTTGCAGTTAGCTATAACAGACTCTATGGTGGTGGCCTACGTGCGGACTGCACCGTTCGATTATCTGCCTTCGTACATCGGGAAGCGGAAGTGGGGCGACAAAATTGTGACATTTTCCCTTATCGACGACATTGGATAGTGTTACTCTCAAGTCAGAGAGGCTTTTTAGAGCAAGGCAGCAACTATTCTGGGAAGGATTTTGAACAATTATCTAAGTAACGAATAAAGATTTAACTTTTGACATTTTTTCAATGGAAAAAGTGCAAATCTTAACCAGTCAACGAAAAATCGTAGACTTAATACGTGTCGTACTAGATTCATCTATGTTAAATAATAGGAATTTGTTAATTCGCTGGGCGGATTTGTAGTGTAGAAAAATCTACTCCCATGGCATAGAGGATGGTCGGCCGCGGTACTGAGCGCTCCTGGTTCTAATCCGGGTTCCGTCATAGATTATGAGGTACCTAGGTAGGCCAATTCAGAATATTTTGAATTTGTTGTTTTTATTTTGAAAAACCTTCAAAAATCAAGTTCCGTCGAAACCATCACCTTTATTTGTGACTCATTTTTAAGGAGTTTTAAACAGTAAGGAGTAGAAGGGAAATCTTCAAATCAGAATTTTTTTTTCGCACTCCCAAGTAGGGATGCGCCCTTTAGTAGTAAAAATTTTGAAAAAAAAAAATTCAAAATCGGATGGGGCATACCCGAAAACCCATTCAAAGACGTACCACCCATCTTTGTAACTCTTATGGTTGCTAAGAAAAAATTAAACAAGAAATCCAAATTTCACCACTTGGGTAGCTCCCAAACGAAAAACACGTTGGATCCTCGGTTTATTTTGAAAAAGTGCTTGTCTTGATCCCCTCTATTACCCAATTGTTTTTACATGCGGTCATGTAACACCCTGTATAATGGTTGCAATTAGGGCCTTTTCGATAACAAAACATTTCGCGTAAAGAAAAAATATTGTTGCGTAATATATTTTCAATGTACAAGCTGCCAACAACAAGAGTCACACTTGCATATTCTACATACATAGAATGAGTCACTAGCACTACTAATTTGCATTTATTGATTACCAGGTGCACATCCAATGAAAGCCAAAAATAATATAAATAATAGCTGAACAAAGAACATAAATTTATCAGTAGTAGTGACTTAAATTTTGTTTCTGGATCAGAGAAAAAAATTACAGGTCCGGGCGCGTGACAGTAATTTACCGCTTTACTAAACTTTGGATCACTCCTGTTCATACAGAAAATCAAACCTAAAGAGTGGATTCAAACATAATCTAACGTCATAATGTTGTACTTGAGAATACACACTTATGTCGCCCTCCCTCCCTCCCCCTATATCCCCCTGGAAGAAGTGTTGTGGGGTTTTATGTATATAACGGTAATCCACCGCCCCACGCAGCTACATGAAGGTTAAAAGAACACCACTTCCACTATAAGATTAATCTCCTTCCTCAATGTTTTTCCAAAACACCGCCAATCATAATTAGACTTGATAACGCAAGCTTCGCAGGAATAAATCTCTGTTATCTGTTCTAACAGCGATAGGAACACGTGCGCTAATTAAATCTCGTGCGGTAACAAAACTTCTTATCGCAAACAACCAGATGTGCCAACATTATCTAAATTGAATAAATGAAAATTGTATTTTTAAAAAGACTATTTAAAAGATGACAATTTTGTCGTCTAGTTTGTGCATTTATTGAAGACAACTTCAACGTTCTCCCGCATAGCTTCTTTCAGCCTACAAGCATTATTAATGGATGGTCGGCGCCGCCACTAGAAGCGCGCGCCGGCGTCAGCGCAGGGTATCAGCTTCATCAACAGGTCTTTTGATTGATCTTAAGGGCAGGTTTGCAGGAGTGTAGCAGAGAATATGCCATTGTGGTCGGTCCGCACGATAACTCAAAAACGCTTTAACGTATAAAGCTATTTTTAACTTGAAACTTGAGCATGTAACGGTTAATGAGTTTCATTAAATTGCATGAAAGAATGGAATGGAGCGTAAGGATTGAGATTACTGCATATATAAAAATAAGCCATGTCTAGACAGCGAGTAAAAAGCTTGCTTTTTGGGTTACGAGTTGAACAATACAAAACGTCAATCTGCTGTCGCATTTATTTCATTCGATATAATTTTCAAAATGCGTATGGCTTATTCAGCCCGTTTTACATGCTAAAAGTTATATCACATGAAATTTTTGATTTGACAGATGTACTTTACACGCTGTAATTCTATTTCACTTTCAACTGAAACTTTGCTAATACCAACCTAAAAAATATAGGTTAGATCGACGCCCTTCATAATTTGTTTTTCTTTTAGTTCTGTACAGTATTATAATTTCCCTCAATCTGTCTTTATGCCAGTCAACACAAATGATACAAAATATAACATTAATTTTAAATTAAAAAATCAAGATTACTAAAAACTAAGCTCTTATATATTTAAATTGACATCAAAAAGTCAACATTGTTGAAACAATTGAAGGCTTTGCTTGATATCAATATAGATTGCTAGATTTAAAAAAGTAACCTTTCGTTTAAATTTACTTGCATTTCTGTGTAATCATTTATCAGAGGATCCAATATTAAGCCCCTTACTAATGAGAGTTCCAAATGTGTTTGCTGTGCAATTGAGCACTCACCTGCTAGCTCAATTACTGCAGGCTTTACGGCTGTCAGTTCACGTCCGTATTTAAGCAATCTCATCTCGGCTGTGCGTCTATTCATATTTTGATCATAGCAAGTTTCGGAAGGTATGTTGGCTTAGCACTGTACTTATTGGTTTCACATGGCACTGTAAAACTATTTTTTGTGAACTTAGTGGCGCCCTAGTGTTTTATACCTTCTACAGTGTGTAGGGGGTGTTTGGACATAATTTTGTTAAGTAGATTTGTACGACAGAAGGTTTTTCTTATACAAACGTGCACTCATTGTGCGGTCATGTCGCATGAAAATGGGCTGAATATTGAGTTTCCTAATAAAGTAAAGCAAGGTACGTTGGCCAAACTTCCTCGGATCAATAACGTACTTTTTGCATATAAACAAGTACGTTATGTAAAAGTGTCAAGAATTGCGTGGCTCTGCGTGTTTCGGCAACTACCCAAATTAACCTCGCCACATTATGATGCAAGACAATTTCAGGCTCAAAAACCTCCGGACGTGTGATGCTCACTTGGCACACGTCAAATAATAAAATACATAGTTTGTGTCAGCAACACCTCTTACAACCGACTCCAACTTTCTATAAATACCCAAGAAATCTGTTTTAGATTGTTTATTAATACCCACCGCGGATAAATTGCACTTGTTGCTGAAAAATCGATAGTTGGTACTACGAGGGCGTACATAACGTTTATCCTGTAACGATTTAATGCTTTAATAGCACATATGTATAAATGGTAAATCCACTCGACTAATTAAAAATTAAAAATAAAATGGATTTGAATTTCAAAGAGAAATTTTAATTTTCTTTCCGTTGAAATAATTTAAACTTCGGATAGGCCAATATAAAATTTAATGGGAAATAGCAAATTGGTAACCAGATTCAATCTACCCAAATTGATTTTAAAATGAGGAAGTCTAATTAAATTTGCGTGCTTAATGAGAGCTATTGTGAGATTCATTAAAACTGCCCGCAAAACTGAACCACACAGAAGGTGTGTGTTTCACTTGATAGTTAAGGTAATTTAGTTCCTGTAGAAAGTTTCAGACATTTTAACTCTACAGCTGCACCGTAATACTCTCATCCCCTGCAATCCTGGTTCGAAATCAATCGACTGCCACGAAAGATCTGTTGTCTCTGCAAACCCCCTTGTAGCACCCGCATTTACAACACAACTGACAAGCACCTGTCTCAAATACTAAAACTGATGCAGTAAACCTGTACAATACCCCCCTGTATCGTTGGTGTAAAGGTCCCTTAGTGAGCCAGGAACCACAACGACATTTCCCACCTGCAAAAAGTAAAATAATAAACTTTCATCCTCATGGGCGCTAATGCTCTCCGAGACCACTCACACTGAAAGAAATTGCCCACAAAAGCTTCACGACGCACCAAACGTTCAGTGTTCTCAATCCCAACTTCAACTTTCCTTGGGGTCCAACCCCAGAGTTGGTTCTAAATGTGCCTAGGAAACAAACAAAATCGCCGCGAAATGTGAAATGTGAAAAGTGTTACGCCACTGTCAACATTCAAATATGGTTAATAGAGAAAAATGTTTTCAAACCTTATAAATAGAAGTTGAAATGAACCCCTAAAGCAAATCTAAAAAAGCGACAGAGCACCTCGGTGTGACTTTACGGGGTCATTGGATTTGACCCATTGTTAATAGGCTTCTTACATGTGGTATATAGGTCAAATGTGCAAAGCTTAAACCAAATGGGCGCAAGCGTTTGCCAGTTACCGTGTTCACGGCCAGGCGGACACCATCGACAGAAGAAATTTTGCTAGATTGTCGATATGCCAGAGAAGCCTTCGAAGGACCATCTGATAGCATGGCGCGTTTTTATACAGGGCTATCATGACTTGCGGTTACTCTCGGGACATACTTTCTAGGCACTACAAACTAAACAAACACATGTATTGCATTGTAGGGTGTTACAACACAGAGGATGGGACATACGAGAAAGGGGACGGGAGCGAGACGGATGCGGGAAATATTTGTACAGCTGGAAATGTGGTCGAACCGCTGCATCGATGTGCATACTTGCATATCTCGCATTTTCCGCATCCGCCCCGCTCCCGTTCCCGCATATCCGCGTCGGTTTGCGTGGACCTTTAATCTCTTAATCAAATTTGAAACATCAACCAGGTTTCAATTTACGATGATTTATTCTCAAAGAAATGTTTACATAAATGATAATGAATATTCGTATCTCCTTCCGACGGCAAAGTTCTACGTTGAAATTTTGACGAATGCCAAAAGTTGCGGAACGCAATTGTGTTTCTGGTGGATCCTTGGTTTTAAAAATTACAAACAAACCACAATGTTCATTAATGTTACTGTGTGGGGTAAATTAGTTTGACCACCGATAGGAAATATTATTTGTTTAAATTATTACGAAATAGAACATTTCAGCCCGTAAGAAAAGGCACTTTAGTGCCCTTATGGGTTTTTTCCACTGCTGCAATTAGAATGTTTTTACCACGGTGAAATAACTGAGTTCAATTCCTTCTTTAGGTTGGCAGTATTAAAACGTTGATAAAGCTGTCTTATACAATAGTTATTTATGACAACGAAAACATATTAGCTGCGACTGGCAACAGTGGGCCACCATTATCTCTTTCTCGTTCAACATAACGAATAGGTTGTTTACTTTTTCCTGGTAAACCCGATGGCATTTTTGGGTTATACAACATTTGGCGCAGAATATGGCAGTAAGACTTACGGAAGTTGTCAAATTTTAGGTGTCGGAATGAAAACGTAAACTACCGCAATTTCGATTGACAAGCAACCTGAAAACAAAAAAAAAACCTTTTCTCTGAAGATTTTTGGTTTCATTTTTTAAATAACGCAGAACTCTGCCTCAAGAACCTATATTTTGTGAAATACATTGATCAGTCTACCACGTAATTCCAACGTTTATTTTGGTTTAAAATGATTTAAGTTTACAATATTCCCCAAAAAACAGAATTGATGACTTGCGCACAAACTAAGGAAACTCCTATTTTATCAATGTTTTTCTGTTCCGTCGAACCTTGCACGTACTTACTTCTCCTTTTCTGTAGAATGGCGACCCTGAGGTCTTTCATTTAGCACGTGAAGCACGGTTATACCGTGCTCCACATTTTCCTCTTTTCCCGACATAACGGAGCATAAAAGCTACATTTTAAATCGGAAAAATTCTCACAATGTTGCAAGGGATATGAAACATTACACAAGCATTTATTCTTCTAAAGTCGTGATAATGTCTGAAACTTTTCAAAACGCGTTTCACGAAACGAATGTTACAATTTCATCCCATCCGAATCAACAACACCAACTCGCATCCGAGTAGGTAGGTACATTGTCTAAGCCAAGGCTATAGCGTCAAAAGTAGATACTACAGGATGTTTAAAACAGCTGGCGTTAACGCTAACTAATTACTAAATGCATAACATCTTGCTAAGCTGAGGTACAAAACGATTATACACTGAGAATTAGCTACGCTCGATAATAATGCCATCCACATTGCACTGTTATATGCAGTAGACGAAGTCTATTTCTGTGCTAATGTACACTTTCACGGGCTAATTATTTATACTTAGTATAGCTGTCATGGTAAGACCCGGAGAGCGTTGCTTGTACGGGCATGATTTATTGACATCTGAAAACCCCAAAGGTAGGAATTCGTGGAAAGGACGAAAAAGAAACATAATCTTGTCAAAAATAAATTATATGTGACGGTAGAAATATGTAAAATCATTTTTCATTTCGGTTTATCTTAATTTACTAACAGAGCTCTCATGTTACTAAAATTGCTGCCAAATTTATGATATTAACTTTTCACGCGGTTGGTTCGTACAATGCTACAATTTTCCGACATTGTCACGGTTTTGCTAACTACACACTTCCCTGACATATGATTTACGATCCGGTAATAGGGAAACGTTCTACATAATATAATTCATTAGGCAATGTGTCTACTCAAGAATGTTGATGTGTGAACCTTGTAGCCTTTAATTATTTGACGCGAATGCGATGGGATGTTTAGACTTTTATAAAAATATCTACTTACATAGGAACGCGGGATGAATATTAAGACTCTCGTGAATCCAATTTAGGGCACTTGTTACACTATTTTGATGGCGAAAGCTAGATACACCCAGTAGCAATTTATGTTTTACTGTACCTGTTCACCCTACTGAACATCGTCCTCCCTTGAGCCATTATTTTAAAACGAATGTTTTACGAACACAGTTGAGTGTGAGTACGGTTTCACGACTCCAAATTTCCAGAACGGTACGTTTTCTGTGTCGCTATTCACTGAAACCACCCTTAGTTTCCGGACGCACGACCATCAAGACTCCGTGTAGGGGCAAAGTGTATGGTTCGTTGAAATCGTACTTTATAACTAAGCTGCGAAAATAAGTGATATTTGATCTCAAGTACTTAATAGGAGCCAGCAGACATACAGCCCACTATAGCCTTCCAGTAATCTTATCCTTGCAAAACGGTATGTGCCATTTGCGGAAGCAAATTCCACTGTACGGTGACCAACCGGTTACTGTTTTGATATTAGTTCTTGTCTCACAATTTGACCATAGCTTGAGGTTGCTTTGAGACTGTTGCTTTGGCCTGTACCCCTGTAAATCATGTGAGCTGACGAAAGTAGCGGCGGAACTTAGAGACGGACGGACTTGACCGCCACCAAGAGTACGGCCTTGTCAAAGTTGGCAAGTAGCAGCGGTTTGGCTCGGAAATTAAAGTACTCGGCCTCGTACATCAATATTTCCTCCCCAGTAATGTGTCATTTTCCTGACTTTTATGAAAATAACTATTGCAGAAAAGCTCTAAATTACAGTACTTAGGAAATGCAGCTTGTGAAAGTGCAAAAGGCAGAGAAATCGTTTACTTTAAGTTTGAACGGTACGGTTTCGCAAAAATTAGGTCGTGAAACGTACAGCAAGCAAAAATAGCAAAAAGGTCCCCCTACACAACGACTCTACGGCGTGTCCTTGCGATAACGCTCGAAAATTAAAACTTTAATTACTTGCGTCCTTCCCAGACGGCTTAAAAATATGCGATTGGTGTCAAAATTCAAGTTTTTTAAGGGCTGTGATGTGATGATGCATTCAGCTAAATACGGTTAATTATACTTATCCAAATAGTTGGAATGAAATCCTCAAATTCGGCGGTCCAGTAATGCCCTTTTGCTCCTCGGAATGTGAGATCAAGTGGCGAAATATGTTATAACGTTGATATTTTCCTTACACTGCACGACTTTGGCGGTTTAATGCTGGTTTCCGCATACCAGAACTAAAATATATTAATGAGTAATTAACGGACCTAAAACTTAATAAGAATGATTCTCTCTCTTCTTCCCTGGCAGGAGAGGTTTCGACCGCTGTAAAAATAATTTAAATATCTTTACGCGAACGGTTGCAAACGGCAACCCACAAATCTCTGCCTTATATTTTCAACTCCTGAACAGAAATAAATATTTTCGAAGCGAAAAATCATCGTAACGAAGCGCCTAGCTTAAAACTCTTCTAGATACCGGGTGTTCAGCAGATCTGGTCGACTCCACAATTATACGGTGTGGCCATAACTTTGGGTATGAATCTTCAAGACGGAAAACTGATACTTCGTTACATTAGAAAGGTTTGAATACTTGTATATTTAACTATACAAGCATTAATAATATGGCCCTGAGACCTCTTTCATGGGATACGGTGTCTTCCCACCAAAAACTGCACATTACAAATAACGGTACCTGCAACGGTAGTTGCAATGTTAATCGGAACCCCAACTGATAGGTATCAAAAAATGGTTCTGATCCTCTTAAAGAAAATTCAAAGTTAGTAAATAGGAATGAGGCAATGAGGTATGTAGGTAAATGGAAAATACATTTTTGCATGTCAAGGAAGTTCAGCTTGGAACATAAACATTTAATCATTTTCCAATCTTCATAAAAAATCGAGCGTATCAACAATCTTGGATCGTCTTAAATGAAATGTAAACTACGTCATTGTCTTAGAACATCGGCAGATGCCGTCTAAGCGAATTTAACCCCGTTTCCAGAAAGCATCTGCGAGACTTTCCTGCGAAACCTCATAAAACTCCTCCACTAATTACTTGAAAGATTTTAAAACTTCACACAAGTCAACATTTCTAAATAAATTAGGGATCCCCCGTAAATGTTCTTTAAGGATTATTAAAGACGAACCTCTAATTAACTCCTGATGGACTTCTCGACAAGCTCTGAATAATCTATTAAGAATATCTATAAATCCTTAGTGGAGCATTTCGAGTAATTTGGTTTAGGCATTTTACAAACTGTCTATGATACGGCAAAAAAACATTAACCTAATTTGATCACCAATACACTTTAAGGAAATGATTCAAAGTTGATAAACGGTTCAGTTCTTAGGAAATCACACCACACTGAATCATGTTTATTATTGTGGGTTAACAAAGCCTTTGTCTCAGCAACGTCTCACTCTCAAACAATTACCTGTTTGTGCTTCTATGTGTCTAGTGTACTCCGTTTGTTACTCAAGTTCCCCGTTTCCCAGGGCGCGTTACCGATACGTCCAAGTACTGGCGTTTATAAATCCTTGGTTTTAGACTGACTTGCAGCAAAAATACTTTTCAACCATGAAATATCGTCAAATAAGAACAGAGAGTTTACTAAAATGCCAAGCGGTGTAAATAGGAGAAATCTTTCGTTTATAGTAAAATACATGCAATACCAAAACGGCTTCAATTGTCCATGGGTTGATCTCTTTAAGAACGTACAAATCAACATTTTCCTTACTAAGTTTTTTTTTACTTCCATCAACTGTAATTTAGGTACGATATTTTTTTTAATCATATGACCTTTAATTTTAAATAAATGGAATAACGGTACCTCATAATACAAGAAAGATATCTCTATTGCAGGTGAGGATGTTGATATAAAATTAGAATGGATACGATCTTCCTTACAGTGAAAATGGCTCAGGAAAAATAGACGAGCTGTAAATTGGAACCTTGCCTTCGGGAAAACTTCTTCCGTGAATTTTCATTTATACTATGCCCAACTGGAGAATTTTCAGTAACAGTTTGATTTTTCTTACTGTTTTTTTTTTACTGAGGTGACGAAGAGAGTTCAATCCCCTCTTTAGTTTCACGAACAGCAAACAACTACTCTGAATTTTTAACAATAAGTCTTATGGCCGTTTGCACCGACAAATTTAAGCGGAACTTAGCTTAAGAGTAGCTTAAAGTCCATGGTAACGATTATTGAGACAATGGTTACCATGGATTTGAAGCTGCGCTTAAGCTAAGCTACGCTTCAATTTGTCGGTGCAAACGGCCATTAGGAGTGATGAAGATATACTGGCGCGCTGAATTAGTTCGTCCTTGATCGCGATTACGGCTCTTCGTTATGCGACAGAAACTCGATTATACAATAATGACACTTTCAATAATCCCCATTTCCCTGGTGCAAGTTCCAAAAAAAATCGGTTAAATAATGTTAGCGTTTTTAACGATGTAACTAGTGTTTTCATTTTATGAAAAAATATCCGTTTTATGACGACCGAAAAAACAGCAACTTTCACACTGGCATCGCTCGCTCTAACTTTATCCCAGCAACCGGGTTTGATCTAACGTAATTGAGCAACGATTTCTCTCACGGCTTGACACGTAAAAATCAAACTTGAACATGTACCACGCAGTTAACACTCTGGTGGCCAAGTCTCGAATGCTTTTTAATTTTTTTAATTTTTCTTACAGATTAGTTTATTATTATTATTATTTGAGGAAGCACTGGCAGTTTATTTGAGACCCACTACAGTACCGCCTTGCTTCACCTTTAATGGTTTTTCAGAAAGTTCACCGTGTAACAAATGTGACAACCGCAATACAAATAGTAATGCAGCCATTAAACCTCATCGTTACGTTCCACTGGTGTATGATAAAAAGGTATTATAAGGAGGTTTCAATCAGGTTTAATGAACCCCTTACCCTACTAACACAATATTACATCATATGTAAAAGGACGGATCGACTAATGGCCTTACACAATATGTGATTACATCGGGTCTTATGATAGCTATATATAAAAACCCCTTATAAAACAAACAAAACTAACCGGAAGCCAAATGTTCCAGCGTGATGACCTATATGCGGACATTCACAGTTCATTTGTTATTGATATGGACAACGTCCATTTAACAGGTACTGTAGTTTCCACACCAACGTAGCAAAATCAAAACATGCAACTTTACTCCATAGTTCGATATTATTAGGGAGAACGTCGATATTAAAATGACATTGTCATCAGTGCAGGTCGTTTATTTTCTAATTTAAAGTTAATTATCATTCAATAACCAAATTGAAAGCTTTTACGTATCGTTTCGTGTGTTATCGAGCTTTCGGAAGCGTAAATTTGGTTTAAATTCTATAAAATTTTTATGGGACATTTTCATCATCGTGCTTTGTATCGTTTCGTTAGTTGACTGATGAAATGGAATAGATAAATTTAATGTGATACTTTTACTATTTGTCCAAGCAGTTTATTGTTAATCAATATTATGTAGGTAATGGGCATGTTAGGTAGGAATTACCCCAAAACTACTCCACCTAAAAGCGCTTTACGGGTTTAATATTTAAACGTCATGCAGTCATAATTAATTATGTATAAAATTATTAACCCTATAAGGCAAGCATAATCCCCAGGCAGGACCGTTACTACCGACCTTATATTTGCAGAACACTCACTCTGTTTCATTGTCGGTAGTGAAAATTTACCTTTTTGTTAGCAGTTGTAAAAACTTTCATTCTCGCAGACAACTGAAAATTAAAATTCTGTTGGTGCTTTTGAAATTCGCCACTGCTGATGTGTGTAATTCCGTAATTTAGGAACGTCGGACGGAATATTCATCTACCGAAATGCAAAAGATCAAAAGTTTGGTAAACTAATTCCAAATTACACGGTTTAATTCAAGTTTACTTCGTAACTTCCCGACAAAGCAAACGACAGGCCTACATACAATTGCAAATTTAAGCAAGAGTTTGAAAACGGTGCCAAGCGGAATTGAAAATGAAATTCACGCCATAATTTGTTTTTACAAATCGCGCTTTCCAATCAAAAACCTTTTGTCCTTGTCACTAAGGACTTTAATTGCTACAAGAACATTCAAGTTAAAGTGGAAAATTTACAAATCGAGGTTGAGTGAAACGTTTGAAGGCAATGCCCCCTAAACATTACAGTGGTTCCTACATTTAGTTGTCTACGTACTACTAGTTTTCAAGGGTAAACAATTTAATTCCGCGCGTTTAAAACTTCCGGTATTGTTTGTATACCGTAATAGTTTCTAATTCGCAAGCTGTCCCCTGAATTTGAGGGCCACCAAACTTTAATTAGCGTTTACAACTTTACTTCCTCAAATGGTCACAAGAATTTGGTTCATGGGGGTTTCTCTCCGAAAAAAACAACGATTAACACCCTAATCTCCGAATGCCATGGTGACTATAAAACCACCCTGCGCTAATTGACAGGTGCTTAACCCAACATCGCTCAGACGCTCACGAGTCAAAGCGCATTACTTACAGTCCAGTATCCAGCGCTTGTTTTTTAAAAGAGCTCTCTTAACACCTTCAAATATTTCTTTTCTGTTCAGCTAACATCATTACATCAAACCATTTTTAATTTCTTTTATGTTTATGACGCTCGGCTTGAGGATGATCACAATATCGATAGCCTAAGGAAACAATAAACACATTTAACGAGAGATGGACCACTACATCCAAAGAATAGGAATTTTCTTCTCTGCAACTTTCCTCTCTTGACATTTCTTCTTAAAATGCTTAGTTTTAGAGTTAAGAAAAATTTCAAAAAAAGGTAGATTTTAACCAACCTAGGGGATAGTTTTGGGGTGACGGGCTCAACCCCTCAACGTTGGGGTTTCACAGGGTGTTTATTTAGTTGAACGTTATCCATATAAAACGATGGATAGGCCCTGTGCTACAAGGATTTTTCTTGGTGGGAAGAATCTACATTCGTTCAACAACGTGAGACAAGGCTCTTTTAAGATCAAAATCTTCACTGGCGGGCTGGAGAGCTTTCTGTGGCACTGAAAAAGGGCATGGGTTTTGGGACGAGTCGGACAAGAAATGTCATATAAATCACTTAGAATTGCAAGCACTCTTTTATGGGTTAAAATGTTTCGCACTGCAACATTCTGGTACGATGTGACAACGCCACTACGATATCTCAGATTAATCGCATGGGTAGCATCCGATACCCCAAATTGTGTAGACTTGCAATATGGCGGTGGCCCTGTACTCCTTGGGGAAACCAGAAGTAGATGTTTTCACTTCCGGCACAATCACAAATGCGCTACGTACGTTTCATGGCGTAGAGGTCCTTCACCGTCGAGGTTATCCGGGATTCGTTCCTAAACAGAAACGTTCCAGAGGTCGCCATTGAGACCATGATCTCAATAACGTATAACACAACATACGCCTTTGGTGGGACGAGAAGGAGAAGGAGGAATCGGAACCTCCCAAGCATCGAATAGGGACGTGCTTAACTTCCTACAGATTTCAGAAAGCCATAACTACAAATCTGGATCAATAAATTCTAACAGGTCGGCTCTCAGCCTCTTCCAACGATTTGGGAACGGATCAATGTTCAAGCGTTTCATGAAAGGCATGGTTCGTCTACAACCACCACAGGTAAGGTATGCTACTACGTGCCCCCCCCCCCCCCAAGTATTATTTTCGTACTTGAAAACTTTGCCTCCCTTTCTTCAACAACTCTCACAAAAGGTCGTCACCTTGTTACCCCTGATTACAGGAGGAAAACTTCAAACCATCCTCTCTCATTCGATTGTCTAGCTCGCCTGACTGAAGATAAGCAGAAAATTCAAATAGCCATAACAGACCCAAGTAATACCTCAGGTGTCAGCAAAACTCAGCGCACTCTACATATCCCCTTATTTCGAGAAAACCCAGCCATTTGCGTGGCAGCGGCCTTGAAGAAATACCAGGGTTGTCTAGAAAGTAACAGACATAAATGAAATAAAAAATTGCAAAAAACATTTCATACTTATATAAACTTGGGTGTTATTTGAGAAGAGGTGGAAGTTTTGTTTTTGGATGACAACGCCCGCCCGCATACAGTCACAGCTCTTGAATGATTTTGGATGGGAGATTTTTGATCACCCTCCATACAGCTCTGATCTAGCGCCAAGCGACTTCCACCTCTTCCCAGCGATGATGACCTCGCTCGCAGCACTTGGACAGTGATGCCGAACTTCAAGCCGGAGTTATCCAGTGTCTCAGGCGGTGGATTTATACAAAGTTGGAATCAAAACACTTGTACCACGCTATGATAAGTGCCTCAATATGAATACGTTATGTTTGAAAATAGCCTAAGAGGGTAGCTTCGAAATGTATGTACTAAAAGTTGTTTTAAATATGCTTGTTGATTTTAAGCCTTCACTCTGTTACCGGATTTAAATTAAGAGAAAGGGAAATTAAAACAAAACATTTCACTTTATATCTATATACTCGTTCAAATGAATTAACCCCATAGCGCCAAGAACCGTCGCACTCTAACGTATTAATAAACATCGTAATTAAAAGCAGAAATTGGGCACTTAATTAATTGAATAAAGTGGAGTTATTGTGTTGGCCTAGACGTTTGACTTGAATTATTGTCTGTGTAAGGGGTGGGTTATTTGAATAATCCTTCTACTTCTGAGCGTCGCTCATCTATTTGCTGCAACGGTTGGCGGCATAGATGGTGCAAGCGATTATTAGCTAACTAAAAGAGACGGGGGTAGTTATCTACTTTTACCCTCTCTTCAAAAACAACTTTCTAAAAATCCGAAATCCCTTTACTAAACTTGTAAATCCAGGCTGAAAGGTTTCCAGGTTCGTGTTAGCTTTCAAATGTTTCATTTTATGCAATAAACAAGAAAAACAAAATTACCTAAATAAATATGGTTCTTGCTATCTTGAGTACAATAAAAACCTTGTATGAATTTGAAATATTTTCTACGTAGGAGGTGCTTCCAAATGAAATGCTTCACGCCGTGTACTGGGCATGCTTATCACATCAAAATTTATAAAAGAGTTTCTTCTAATGAGGCCGAAAAGTGCTACAAATATATATAAACAATAAAATAATATCTCTTCTAACTCGTAGTGGATATTCATCCTTTTGAAGTTGGCACTCGGACAAAACTAGCACCCCTTCAATCTGCTCCTCCGATAGAAGAGCATATATCAACGTTGGTAGCTGACATTGATGAACCACCCTCGCGCAAATATCGATCCTGCAGTAGATTTCAAGTTTAACGAACTTCCGCGGTAAGTGGTTTCGAAAAATTACAATTTTCCTTTGACATCTAGAAATTTATTAATATTTCTTGAACATTTTCGAGCGTTATTAACGTGTCTATGTGTTATTAAAAACGCTTCGTGTGAAACGCATTCATTCCGGAAGCGTCATTTATCATGCTGCCTTCGGTAAATTGATCTACGTATATAGTAAAGTAGTTTTTCTGAAAGTTTTAACATTTTACATTAAAGTAGGGAGCAATTTGACACATTTTCTATGAATATTGGTGTAATCGAAGCTTCTACCATATATCTAATTCATTGTATGATTGATTTTATGGATATGTGCCTAATGGAACCAACATAGGTAATTATGAACATCAATAATGATTAGAACTAAAATTGTACTAAAAAAGTGTACCTAACCCAATAAATCAAATTCGAAGACATTAAAATCAAGGGCGGCAAAGATTCGATCATGTCTGAGAGAAAATAGAATTTATGGTCAGAACTACCCCATAAGGCCAATAATAAATAATGTTTAAAGTCGTTTTCAGATTTATTTCTTGTAATATCTTACAATGCGACCACGTGTGGCACGAGTGGCGGAGAAAAGCGAAGCCACGAGTGTCTACAAGATAGGAGTATAACAATAGTAGCAACGAGATACCTTATCCCGCATGCTGCTTCAAGGTCATGACATTGGATTCTGGCGCAAGGTTCTGGCCTTGAGTTTTGGACCATGACCGTGGCCTAGGGATTTCTCTGGTTACGATCGTAGTCGTGGGCTTGGTGAAAGGGATTATTCGATTACGTAACGGTTCGTTCTTACGGAGTTCCGTTTTTCCGGACTTTATGCACAGAACTAATCGGATATCGGAGAATAAATGAAACCGACCAACTTTACCATGTAATTGGTTCTGCGTATTCGGTAAAAAACGGTCCGGCAAAACCGGAACCCGTGTGAACGAACCCCAACTAAGGAGTGCCCTTGTGTATGGACCAAGATCATGGTCTTGGTGCCGTAACTAAGGCTTTGTTTATATACAAAGTCGTAGTTCAAAACCTAAGCTACGATTAAAAAATAACGAGTTATTATAAGTTTCTAATTTTACAAAAGGAAAAGCAAAAGCGTTCAAGCAAAAAATCAATAAGTAACGGTTATATGCTTAAATAAATAAAATTGAAGGCGTTCTCTAAAGTTTCCTTCCCCCTTTTGCAGTGTATCCAGGTTGATGTCTGCAATTTTCTTCGCTGCCTTTAGGTACAACAGCCATGGAAGCCTCTGCTGTATAAGCGCTCGCCCTCATCGTGTTGAAACCAGTTCGGGAAGAGTCAAGTTTGAAACATGCTCATATAGCGAGCAAAAGTAACAGTCGCCGTTCTTCTTCTTCTTTTTTTAAATATGCGACACTAACTAACGTTCTTTCATAAACTTATCATTACACAAAGTGACTGTCTTTAGTACATTCGAAAACCGAGAAGCCAGGGTAACGGCTCCAACAAATGGGCCCGACACCACCCACCGAGCGAAACAGTGCGGCTGCCAAAAAGCAAACGGCAAAACGCCACGTTACAACACTTCCTCTTCTATTTAACACATCTGTTTTCTAGCCCTATCTTCGATTCCACTTACTAAACCTTTAGTTAAAATACACAAAAATTCTCTAAAGCGCACACCTGCGATAACATCTGATTACAAGATTAATTAACTTTTAGCGATAAGCGCAAGTCGTATCTACGACCGGAGAAAGACATGAGATAAACTTTTTAACTGTCACGTAAGTAATCCCGAGATAGTCTTTATCTTATAACATGTAACTTCTTTGTAATTAAATAAGCAAATTACCTATAATAATCAAATGGCTTTGGTGGTACCTATAATATTATCTAAATAATGACTTTATTTTATGGTACAAGGTGGTGCCTGGGAAAAAGGCGACGCGTCTTCTGCTAAGCATCATTGTGTTCCAGTGCTTGTACCTATCATCTAAGTACAAGTTTGATTTTGATTTGAATTGTTTTTTTAAATAATTAACATGATTGCAATTCTATTATTACTTTTATTTCTGGATGTTGTAACGGTAACGGCATCGTTTGATTTTAAGTGTAAGAATTTTGTAAAATGAAAAATAAATAAATAAATAAAATAAATAATCACTACAAAGGTCGAATGTCACGACACACAGAGTTAAATCAAATAATTCACCGAGCACTTACTTCCATCAGCGTATCGTCTACTTTGGAACCGGTTGGACTATACCGTTCTGATGGAAAACGACCTGATGGGATAACGCTTACAGCATATGCTAAAGGCCAATCCCTTGCATGGGACTGTACATGCGTGGACACTTTATCCCAAACAAACATTAAAAATACTTCAATAAGGGCCGGAGCTGCAGCAGAAGAGGCATGCTCAAAAAAACACAACAAATATCGAGATTTAAAGAAAGATTATATATTTATGGGACTTGCCTTCGAGACACTTGGACCATGGTGCAAGGAATCAAGAGATTTTCTGAATAAAATAGGCAAAAGCTTAATTGCGGAATCCGGCGACAAACGCGCTAAACAATTTTTATTTCAAAGGATATCCTTGGCCATCCAAC
This sequence comes from Photinus pyralis, assembly GCF_008802855.1. Taxonomy (NCBI): domain Eukaryota; kingdom Metazoa; phylum Arthropoda; class Insecta; order Coleoptera; family Lampyridae; genus Photinus; species Photinus pyralis. Next base: position 28,145,170 of record NW_022170738.1, on the reverse strand, counting down.
GTGGAAATAGTGCATGTATCCTGGGCACTCTCCCAACTGAAAAAAAGTTCGACGAAATTTTTTTGTTATAGTTAATTATTGTTTTCTTCTTTGTTACACAATTTTAAATATTTCGTTTAAATAAAATTCTTAAATTTAATTTATTCGAATGAATTTGTTTGCCCTATCTTTAAAATTGAAAACGGTAAATAATTTCTAACTTAGACTGGAAAAACTTTTTAGTACCCATTATAATACATGTATTTTACGATACTGCAAACTCGCTTGCGAATTGATGAGTATCTGAGAAATTCAAACACATCGTCTTGCAATCTAGCAGCGAAATGTTTAGGTAATTATTCTAACTTTGATTGACCTTTTACACAACACTTTGGTTGTAAACAAAGGATTTATTGCGCATACAACCAAAGTTTAAAATTATTACCTTTCTCGCAGCGTTGTATTACAGAAATTTTAGCGACATTAAGATTTTATTTTATGGGCGAAAAATTAATGAGTGAAGTTTTACCCCAGCCAGTAGGTAATCTACTGGTTTCAAAATCTGCATCTACAACAACCTCTCAACTGGAACTTCTGATATAGAAGCTCAAACAATACGTTTTTGGTTATTTACTATTAGTGGTAAGATATTGAATATTGATTTTCAACTGAAGAGCGTATATTTTGCGATAACGTGCTAAATACGGTAGCTGAAGTGGAAAATTGATATTAGGTTGCGTCAAGTACCTGTATTGATTTTATAATTTTTTTTCGTATTTCTTATTTACAACTTTCGGAACAAAATGCTGAATACTGCAGTTTATGGTTCCTTTGTGCAGATAATAGAAACTTATCTACAAAGTGAAACATTACACTTTAATATTGAAAATTTGAGCCAGACCACGGTTAGCCTCTAGACGCGAGGCGAAAGAAAGTAATCTTGAGAGCGCTAAATTTACATTTTCCGTGTACAATACAGACAATTTCAACACTGATCGTTGGTGGTAGTTTTTCTTGGTCGCTTTGTTATAATCACAGCTTACACTATAGTAACAAAGAAATAATGCGTACCTATACTAGACCTTTGGAGGAAATGCACCAAGAACCCAGAATTATTCTTCCAAATACCCCAATTCTTGAATTCTTAATTCGTCAAGTTCTTTCATTTCTTACCGGGCTCTTTTCGCATTGTGTGAGTTTTTTTTTATTTCTACTTGGGTTACTTCACCGATTCGTCTGAATCTGCATTCTGAGATTCTGTAGATATTTCAATTTTGTACCAAATCTACAAATTATTCAGGTCATTCAAATTTTTCCGATTCATAGAGTGTATCGAATTTTTCTTCAGTTTCCCTATATAGTTTTTTGAATTATTCGGTCCTGCTTGGGACGTTTCGGACTTATCAGATTATTCGAATGTTGCTCGTGCTTTAGGTTTTTCTTATGGATTCTTGTGTTTCCTAATACTTTTTATTTTCTTTCAACTCTTAAGACTTTAAAATCCGTTATTTCTTCGAGATTCTTACCACCTTTAAGGCCCAAGAGTGGGCACGTTATGCTAAGCACAACGTTACCACCAGACTCCTGATGCCTTTGAGGTTGTCGGTTATCAATAAAGACACATATAGGTAATATACACAGCTACATCTATTTACCAGGAGACTTGATGTCCCGTGGGCTACCTATTTCGCGCTCTTTAAGTTGTTTTTCTAAGATAACTTATCTACTAGACTCGCTAGGAAAGAACTGCGGTGGCGTTCCAGCTACAGCTTTTTGTTTGCTGTGTTAGGTGAGCTCTTTTTCACGATACTGTATGCCCACTTTCATCCTTCAAATAAGGTTTGGTCCGCATTAGTAACTAGGAGACATGGGCGTGAGCGAGTTTTTCCTGTGATTTGGGAGTTATTACACTTTTTTAGGGGTGGCTTCCACAAATTAAGAATTTAGAATTGTCCATCAGGGTAGCTCAGTATTAGGTAGGTTGGTTGTAGTAGATGGGTGGTATTCCAAAATTTGATTATTTTAAATTTCAGTCAATTTCCAACCAAGTTACAAGGTTGCAGGATGCGTCATGGGATTCTTTTATTTGCGTGTAATACCTTAAGCAAGTCGCTCCGTAATTTCATGTCCATGATAAGCAAGATACGGTACGACTGAATCAAATCCGGTTATCTGAAGAAAGCTACGCAGCTTGGACAAGCTCTGCCAATTTTGCTGATGTGTAAGTGTAAGGGACGAATTAGTAAGCTCTGATGTCGTCGTAGAGCTCAGTACATGTAATTAAGAGAGCGCAAATGTAATAAGACGCGTATTAGGGTGAGGTGAGGTCAATGAAACCGCATTTATTGCCTTTTTTATTGCCTTTATTTTATAGTGGGCGGAGTGTTAGCAATTTGCTACTCTTCCCAACTCAACCCACTATACAATCACAAACAGCCATGCCTTACCTGGGATTCGAACCCAAGACCCTTGTAGCCAAATTAGAGTTACTAACGTAAGCTCATCTGAGCTATACGCAGGTTAAAATTAGCGACAAAGAAAGCCACGCACCAGTCAAAATTCGAAGGGCTGCATGTAATCGAATTTGAAAAATACGCGCGAATTACCAGTACGGAACTGTTGCATGTGGCGCATTTTGTTTTCTAAAATAATGGTGAGTCTATACACTTATTGTAAGAAACTATAAAAGTGGTAACGTCAACATTTCATTTGTGAAACAACCGGTAGTATATGTTGTAAAATTCCTCCGTTATATGTTGCCATTGTCCTCCCCATCCTTTACTTTTAAATCCCTTCTTAATCTCCCACCTGTTTGTGCTTTTCCTTGTCCCTATAAAACTGTGATGGTTAAGAACCAGAGAACACTTCCTATACCGTTTACCCACTAGAAACCAAAACCAGAGCCAGATTTTAGACCCTTATTAGAAACCCTGAAGTCCGTTTACTTTAATTTCCGTTTTATTTTCATTTCACCAAAGAGCTTTCCTTTTTAGTTTCATTATTAATTTCCCAGACTTGTTATGTTGATAATTATTTTTGATCGGAAACTAAATTAACCGGGTGTTTTGGGGACCTATCTCAGAAGAGAAATTCCAAGTCAGAGTTTAGTGGTATTTATACCTTCTAGCTTAACATCTTTTGCATTTTTTACAATTGGCTTCCCTCTCTTTTGGACCATTGTTGTAGAAATTTTGAAAAGACTTCAAATATTGTAGAAACAATTATAAAAGCTGGACAATTAGCAGAAGATGCAATTTGCGTCAAGGAAAGAAAAAAACAACTATTTCCTAGAGAAAATATCAATTTCGGTACCTACTAATTATTTCTTGTTCCATTTTTTTTTTTTTTTTTTAATATATAGTTATTGGGAGGTACCTCGACTACCAAGGTCATTGGCACCTATAATATTACAGACACACTATCACATTATATATTTTTAAATAGGTTTATTTGTTGTAGGTATTTACTGATGTTCTCGATGTGCGGTCCTTCCGGATTAAGCGCCTGTTGTAGTGTTCCTAGGAGGTTGTATGTCTGTCTAGCTAGTTCATATTTCTTGCAATCGATCATTAGGTGTTGAACTGTTAATTCCGTGTTGCATTCGTCACATATAGGTGGTAATAATTTCTTCATTAAGTAGTTGTGCGTTATAGCCGTGTGTCCTAGCCGAAGTCTTGTGGTCGCTACCTGGCATTTTCTGTTGGATATTTGTTGAGTGGTCCACTTCTTTATGTTTGGTTTTATTGTTTTTAGTTTTTGTGTTATGAGGGACCATGCGTTTTGCCATTTGTCTAGAATTTGCGTTTTTTGGATGTTTTGTAGGTCTGGTATAGTACATTCTGTTATGATTTGATGTGGATTTATGACAGCATCCCTTGCCCGTTGATCCGCTTTTTCATTTCCGGTTATTCCTTTGTGCGATGGAACCCATATAATCGTTGTTATATAGTTGTCCAGTTGTCTCTCAGTTATTATTGTTTGTATGTCTTGGACGATGGGGTTGTCATGATATAGTTTTTGTATGGATTGTATTGATGATAGCGAGTCGGTGATTATGGTTATACTTTCAATGTTTTGCATTTGGGATTGGACGAGTGCAGTTTTTATAGCTTTCAGTTCTCCAGTGTAAACCGATGCTTCGTTAATTTTGTATAATATCTCTTGATCCGGCAGAATAATTGCTACTCCTACCTCGTTTTTTAATTTGGTTGCGTCGGTGTAGACTTCTTGACCGGTGTATTTAGACAGTATTTCCAAAAACTGGGTTTTTATTATTTGGTTATTAAATTGTTGTTTTGGAAAGTGTAGTAAGGAGAGGTTTATTTCCGGTATGTCATATGTCCAAGGAGGGATTCGAGGTTTATCGTTTGTAGTGATTTCTGATGGTTTTTTGGTTATTGTTAACATGCTTTTTATTCGGATGTGGAATGGTTGGGATAAGGATGCATTGTTTAGGTACTTGTGATAATATCTGTTGCTGTAGATGTTATTATGAGAAAAATGTTCTTGGTCGTTGAACCTTTTGATGTAATATCGAGTAGTCTTGTTCCATTTTAATTATGGTAGAAAAGCATTTGTTGTAGTAACAGACCTTGACGCATGAAGCAATTACTCAAAGTAGACAAAACTGGAAAGCAATCGTCTGTAAATCTTGTTAGCATGCAAACAGAGGTGGGATTACAATCCCAACCTTAGTTCTGCTTTGAGAATGAGAACATACACAATCATCTCTACACTCTATACAGAATCTTTACGACCTTAATGAGACCTTGGTTGTAGTATGGTAGGCATGCTACTTTCTGAATAAAGAAGTTGGCAATCAGAAAATATTTCTTGTGTACACGATGGATAACGAAACTGAGTGTAGAATAAACGGAAGGACCAAACACCGTGGGTGACGTTTGTTTGTAGGAGTGAGTAACGCGGTCAAGGGATACAAAAAGGGGTAAATTAAACCAACGACGAACAAGCCCTAAACACGGGCCTCTAAATCACAGTTCAGGTGTTAAATAAATCAGAAATTACAAATTGCTTGTTTTGTGTGCTTTCAAATGAAAATAAGGGAAAAGGGCTCAGGATTGAAGAGAAGAAGTAAATTAATTGACCTTTCAAGATAGATCAACAATAATTGCTCTTTTTATTCCTCAGATAGCTGAGTATTGTTACGATTTCTAAATAATTTGTAATGAATTTGTTGTGAGCAATGTTGGCCAACCTCTTAGCTGTTAGCAATTTTGTATTTTAACACTGTTTTTTTGTGGCTCACATAACGATCCACTACCCTAATGCTCACTAGAAAACTTTTTAATCCGATCAACTGCCACTTGAAGCCTTCGCCAATTAAAAACTTTCACCACAAATAAAGCTCAGTTTGCAACATTCTAAGTAGCGATAAGCTGTAACTTTCACTTGACGAAGCTCTTCTATCCATATGTAATGATGTAGTTCGAATGCAGCTAACTAAAACTAGGCCAAAGTAAATATTCATTATTTGTTTTATGGTCTTATGAAATATTTACTGGGTTAGAAACATTTCCCTGTATTCCTATTGGAACCGTATATATAGGGATATGTCTCTGGAGAGCAAGATGAATGATGGTGTCGTTTTCAACTCGTCCTACCGTTGTTTATAATTCAATAAACGAAAGGAATATAGGATTTATGTCGAATTGTTCAAATTGCGTTACGGCCTCCAACGAAACGGTTTAAATTTTGCTAAAAATACCGACACCTAACAAGATTACTCTTTACCTAGTCTTGTAAACGTTAATAGATTAAAAATGGCCTGCCAAGTATTATGAAAGTATAAACGGACTAAATATACATATTAGTTTTTCTCATTCGCGTCCTGTGATATCACATCCAATTAATAGTGCTCGTTAAATTTAATTTGTAGTCTAACGCTTGGCTTGATACGATTTTCCCAAATCATATTAATTAATCCAATGCCAAATCATTATTACACAAGGGCTGGGATTGTTTGAAGTGGTTATTTAGCGGTTGTTTGTATAGACTAAATTCTCTACAACCTTCGTATTGAATAACCACTAACTAATTTTTTCGTTTGAGTATCCTAAAGAGTGTGACACTCATTTCAAGTTAAGCGCCTTAGATTATATTCTTCTAATACCTAGGTATGCTTGCTTATATTGGGCTGTTAGCCAAGTGGCGTCACTTTCCGTGCAATATACTTTGTAATGAATGCACGTCTCGTCTAAAACTTTGGTAAATTGGCACATCACTTTAAAGATATACAAACTGTATTTACGTATTGTGCAACGCATCTGTCTTCAATGCTACTCAAACATTACATAAACCCAGCGTGACATCCATCGCAATACATGCGTACTATGTAGTACCTACGTTAAACATACGGTAAAGTACATTTAATTAGTGATTAAATTATATAAAATTCAATAATAATATTCACAGGAACTCAGGAACGATAAACTAACTTTATAACGATCCTTATAATTTATTTACTCAATTATGAATCAATATTTATCACTTACTTGAAGTCACTTAATTTAAAACACATTTATAAAACAGCGTGTATTTCGTTAATTATCACTTCGACGTCGATGTTAAGACTAAGACACGGTTCAATTTGTTTATAAACCGGTCGTTATTCGACACTCAAAAATCCATCTGAGCCGCCAGAACTAATAAAACACCTGCATCGATTATCTCGCACGTCACATTGTTAGCCGAATAACCAATTAATTCCAGTCCGATAACAACTTTGATAACCTGACCAGATAAAACTTTAAACTCACGTAAACATTTCTATTACATGTTCCCTAAGTTACTTGTTGTAAATTTATCATACGAACTAAATACAACAAATAGAATTAAACAATTAATTATTAATTAAAATGATAAATCATCAAATTGTCACAGTCGCTTTTTAAAATTTCTATTTTAGATATAAGCACTCGGATTGCTCAAGAAACATAAAGTTTACTGGGTTCGTAAACACATGTGACAAAGATTTTTAAAATAATTACAAAAACGTTAAATTCAAAATAAAACCTTAAATAGTACCGGCATTAAATCTCGCCCTAAACAAATTTAATGTTCATCAAACACTGCCCACGAATAAGAAAAAAAGTCGTTTGCTTCTTAAACACTTGTATGATTTTCACGTTATGCCGTACCAATCGCCCACATCTTCTTATTGTGGAATTTAAGAGCTAGCTGCTTAATTGTTGGTTACGATAATAAGTTGCATAATGAACTTTAGCAACACCTGTATTAAATATGGTCTGTATATTGTTTCTTATGGAAACCATTACCTTTTATTACACATGTGTAACTTTATAAAGAAAACTAGTACAAAAATAATGCCTAACAATCATTTTAAAAGATAACAAATTGATGGATAGAAACACCTGCAAATTTCATACAATTTGAACTTCTTATCGAGAAACAATTTTGATAGATACATACTTTATTTCCACGTTCACCATTGGATATACACAAAAACAAACAATTTGTATATTATGTTATTTCGCACATCTATCGCTCCTACATTAACTAATCAAAGACACCATCTACGGTGTGATTCGTGTCCCAAGAACACACAAAAAATTCAACAAACTGAAATTATCACTATCACAGCAATATCAAACAAGAGACGAAAAATAGCATACGATTTTCAGTAGGGGAATGTTTTGCCACTCAGCTCGTATTCGGAAACCAGACCTTTGCCCCGGCTCATATTCAATAGCATTGATCCTTGAACTCGTAGAAATCGATTGGCGAAGGTTTGACATCGCTACAACTCGAGAACGAAAAAAATTTCGTTGAGTTATAAGCGGAACAGACAGGCAGACAAGGTGGATAAACATCACATAATTTTTTGAAAGAAAAAAATTCTCCTAAAAACACTATGGGTGTTAACATTCCAAAGTTGTCTACGTAATCAATATCTCGCAAGTTGCGTTATCAAAATATAGAGGCAAATTTCCTTCAGAATGAGGCCGGTAACTGAAATCATTAACGCCACACTGACACTATTCATAAAAAAACTGTTACCACGTTTATTTTAATTCAAACCAAAACAACACACCGTAAAGGCAAACCATTTGTAGACAAAACACTGCTTACATCAAATAAACAAAAATTTATATAATATACATATACGTACATATACAAAAATCGGTAACCTTAGTAAACAAAACAATGAAACTCAAGCGGTGGTTTTGGAATGTTCTTGCAATATTTACAATGGAAACAATCACAGTTGCATGAACACGTGAAAGTCTTTTTCCAACAGTTAATGTTTGTTAAAGTAAACACTCTGTATAGAATTACGGGATCGTATCTAAGTCCCCGTCGGAGGGTTCATTTACAGAAATCGATCGAATGTCAACAAAAGAGCGACACCCCAACGCCCACGGGCGGAATTACGACGGTCGTTGACGAACAAGGATTGAGCAGAGTTTCGAAAACCTTTTTGGGGCCTTAAGGCGGAGCGGATGATCTCCAGAAATGGTGAGCTGGGGCAAGTCCACCTTCTCTCATAACCTGCCACTCAAACTAGAGGTTTCTGCTTATCACTTCCCCCTTGCGGGACTATAGTCACCATTCCTGTGCATTGCTGTGTACATGGTTGTCAATATTGCATTATTCTATAAATAGTTTTCCTTTTTTCTCTTTCTTCCGGTAACAGTTGGTGTTAAATCCGACTGCAATGACGGACACGAGAAGCCAGACCCTAGCCTGCGCCGAAATTACCGCATCCGCCAGCACTACCTGAACGCCCCAGCTCACAACACCACGACCAAATTGGGATAGGCTTTATATATACAGGGTTGAGTAGGATAACTTTGTTATTATTATACTTACAGATTCGGTTAAATTGGCAAAGTTGTGTAGTTTCTTATGCTGATGGATATTCCAATGCGATATTTTGACAAAACAATTCGTTTCGTAGATAATTGGAAAAAAAAGTGAAAACCGCCATTTTTTAAAAGTAATATTTTAGTAACAAAGAGAGCTATCGAGAAAAGTTTTAAATAAAAGTTGTAAGATTCTGTTGGAAAAATGCAATGGACGTACAAATATATAAATATTCCTTATTTTAAATGGACGCCATATTGGAGTTTTACGTCCCTCGATAGAGAAAAAATTACAAAACTAGTGATACTAAACACTCAATATTTGGTAATCAACCTTGCATTTTTGCCTCGAAGTTTACAATGTATTTCTTATGGCAATAATTCCATGGCCGTGTCGATGGTGACTGCGTAAGACAATAAATGAACTAAATTTGTTTCAATCATAATCAGCCATGGAATTATTGCCATAAGAAATACACTGTAAACTTCGAGGCAAAATGCAAATAAATAAATAAATGTCAGTTTGCAACGGATGTGGAGAGCTAGAGAAATGCACCTCCATTGTCATCAAAGGCGAGTGGATAGTGCAATGTTTAATCGTCTTACCCTGTATATCCAATTAACATTTACGGGCGATTAGGCATAGAACGATTATGTTCGGCCTACCCAGAGAATATTCAATATTTACTGGAGACTGAATTGCTATGAAAGCGGACGCGCAATATGACAATCCTCGTTGCTTTGTACTTACCAAGCTTTAGTTGAACCTAAAGCACATACGCATGATTAACAGCACCATGATGTGGCATTTATCTCAATTATTTAATAACCTAATGTACAATATGGGCGGGAAAATAAGAGTAAAAAATATTGCTTTGTGGCGAATACCTTTACGCTCCTCGTGATTGATAACATTTTTTGTTATAAATGATTGATATGTAATGCGGTGTAAAATTGATTGCGTATACCTACAGCCACTCTTTCCGATCCGTTAGCAAACAATTTCTGAACCGATTTGCGAACTATAAGTGACTATTAAACGGGCCGTATCTTGCCAAAATTCTATTCGATGCTAATTTATTTTCTGATGGAAGCTTAACTATTTCGAACTGTCGCGTTTGTCAGTGTATAATGTCTATCAAACGATAATTGCATTACAACACTGAAAGCTTGCCATCTGTCGGAGTACGCCGCCTTCATATTCAGTTCAATGATAGAAATTTACCGCACTTAAATGTATAAAATTTTAACACGTCCAAAGCATCTTTGCTGATATGTCGCTTTAACAATACACTTTGTAGTGTCAGAACGTACTAATGGTATTGGTTTTTCAATTGGAAACGAAGATGGCATTCGGCAATAACCACACATCATGAAGTGGTCGTCTAAAGTTATATGAAAAGTATGTCTACGTTTCCATATTCTTTCTGATTACTTTTAAATTAATCCATGTATTCATCGCATGAATTCATTGGCTTTCAATTTTATTCATTGTTAGGAAAGCTGAAATTGAAATTTGGGCTCTACTAACTTCCATTTCTTTCTTTGCTGTTTTTGGGGGTTGCGTCTAGCTATAGTTTGGAAAAGTAAGCTAAAGTTAAGAATATGTCACAATGTAGTAGTATCCACCAAACTAGCTCAACAGTTTTTTAACCGTAATGGTCAGTTTCCATCCGTAGATACAGACGGACATGCTCCCAAGATTATTCGTCACTTTTACTGACAAATAATAATAGCTATTTATTATACACATCCATAAAAGGATACTTTAGCCATTGAGTGAACTAACTTTCACGAGATTGTTAGTTTCCCTTTATCATCGAGTATAATACAAAACTTTATTTATAGCAGAAGCCATATAAATCATTGTAAAGCTTATGACAATTCTGAATTTAATTTAGACATAAAAAATAGTAAGCTTATTTGTATTATGTTCTGAACTTCGTTTTATTTCGTGCTCCGCGTTCCATTCGAAAATAAAATGACAGATGTCATTAGAATGTACAATCATCTGTATCTACCCTTACGGTTAAATTGATCACTTCATCTACCCTTACGGTTAAAGAGCCATTTAGCGTACTCGTTCAGACCTATTAGCAAAGACGTCTATGCTATTAGTGTGTACCTACCCCGTGGACTATATCAACGCGTGTTGCCATTTCTTTGAGGGACTAACGCAACGAAGGACGAAAGGTGACCGTACACACTAACATGGGAAACACAATGGTTAATGGTTACCTTTATTTGTACATTTTAGTTCTTGCACCATATTTATACTTATTATACCGTTTTCCATATGTTGAATTTGGGAGGTAGTAGTTTCCTCGTAGCTTGTTGCGCAGTGTTTTGAACGAGACTGTGTTGTAGTTTTGAACGAGAATCTTTAAATTAAACTGGACTTGATTATTATACGGTCACAACTTGACATGACGATGACAAGGATACTTATTGATTCTACAATCAAACAAATTTTGTTCTTTCTAATTTGAACTTTTACATTGAAATTGCTGTAGCTAATCCTTGAACTCGTAGAAATATATTGGCGAAATTTTCACATCGCTACCTCCTTTCGTTCTCGAGTTAGACGAGGAACAGACGGACAAAACCATCACATAAACCGGCACTTAACTTGTGGTTACAAAGACGAATACACATCAATTAATGAATAGTGCAGCGGTAAACAGAAGGTAAACAATATACATTGTGAAACAATGAACGATGCCGCTTAATTATTAATCTTATTCAACGCATCATATACTGCGAATTTACAAGTTTACTTTCTGAATATTTAATATAATCGTCAGTTGTTTGTACTCGGCCTGGAAAATTAACTTCCGGGGATTTCATAACTCTGAAGTCCTTGCGTGCCCTAACAAGAACGATTTTTCGCTTTCCCCTTTAAACGATACCACTGCGCTTACTATTTTGTTGCTTTAGTCAAATTATTCGTCGCCCTCAACGGCGCTCTCTGTAAAGCATTTCCAGGTAACTATTTCAATTGTGCATTCTAAAACAGATTATATTTTGCCTTCAGTCTATACCGAGGAACTCACTTGATTAAGGTTCGTCACTGAAGATTTCGCAAGATGAAACCAACTGCACTATTACACTTTTTTAAAAAGTTTAATTAACCACTCGACTTGCCCTACGCCAACTGACATTATTAAGCGGCAGAGCAAAGTGATGCAAGCGTGTGTCATAGTATGCGGTCAAAATACCACCCAATAGACGCCTACCTTTTCCCTTTTTTTAAATTTTTCTCAGGGCACGACTGGGTTTCGACGCAACAAAAAATCCTAACATTGACTTAAATTTCTTATAAATTTGAAAAAAAGTTCAATCAAATTAAGTAATTCCAATGAATTCACTACTCAAATTTTTAATTGAAATAAACATCCGGAAATTAAAAAAATCTGACAGAAAAATAAATCTCTACCTGGATCTCAAATTGGGATCCAAATTGACACATAACTGATTAATAAAAAGAAATTACAAGAATCTGTTCAAACATCATGAGAACAAAATCAAATACAAAACCAAAACCTGCAAGAAAATTTTAATAATACCTTTTTGAAAAGATACACTCCGTTTGCAAAACGGCCAAATCGATAAAAAAAAACAATTCATGAGGTCTCAAAAAAATAATTGAGTTCAGTTAATTAATATCAAAGTATAGTAATATTACTGGAGCGCTTCAATTTGACCTATCGAGCGCATTTGTCAGCGCCAATTAGCAAATAACAAGGAGAAATCTCAATTCACAAATTCCATATCCCTGTTTCCCGGCGATTCTCGAAACACTGCTCCGTCGCTCGTATTGATAAACACATGCGTTGCATATCTCGTACATGGTATTGCTGTCACGGAACCAATTAACTTTTTCGATAGAAACCTTTTTACCTGACCAGATTAAACTTTTCTCATTATAATAATAAAATTGAAAATAACAAAAACTAGAATTAAATTAATTAAAAAAAAAATTAAGTTATTTCCGCTGCAACATAGACGTATCACGACTTCCAAAGTTGTTATACGACCTACTGCACAATCTAAATAAATTGTTCCAGTTTCCTTGAAGGAATACAGTGGCGTGTGCTCCGACTTGTCTATCAAACGTTCTATTTGCCCCAAAAGAATTAATTTCTTGGATTAGTATTCCCGATTGTTACTTTATAGCCCAATGTTCTTCCAATTGATAATTTTAATGCAGTTGGCTTTTAATATTCTGAATTACAGGATAAAAGATAGTTATCTTTTAACTCTAATGCAAATCAAAATTCCGCGTGTATCTGCCAGAAGTGTACCTTTTTTACACGTAATCATATATTTTTATTTTTTTGTAGGTGAAAGTTTGTATCATTTTTTAGTTGAATGTTATTATTAGATTATATACTTATTATTCAGCAACCCTTAATTAATAGATAATAGATACCTGCTACGTAATTAGGGCTGTGCCCTGTGTAGTTTGTAACAATAAATAAATAAATAAATAAATAAGGATATATTCCACCACACCACGATTTCTTTTAAGTAAGTAAGTAACATCGGAGTATTACACATTTCATTGGCGCTATAACAAATTTAGCACTAGATGAAAATAGTGGAATTGAAGTAGTACTGTGTAAAAGGAAGCGTATCGAGCTTAAATTTGAAAGTCAATGTAACGATTTAAACTTTGCGGAAGTTAATTTGCTAACGTGAGGATCAAACAGCTGACGGTTGTGTATATTCAGACGTTGTGTGAAATATTCATAAAGTGAATTCTCTTATTTACGCGTAAGGTCTGCCTGGCGTGACAAAAGGAGACAGTTGGGCAGTTTACCAGATATCGGAGAGAGAAAATTTATCAAAACGATGAAGAGGAAGCTTCATAATTCTTTTTTAGTGTCTATGTTCGCAAATCCGGGTTCCCAAACTAATCCGCATTAATTTCTCGTGTAGGTAATACTGTAATTTAGGTGACATAATTAAGTTTTATTAACACACAGAAATAAATCTTTTAGGTGGCCTATGATGCGTCTCCTTCGCGCCGGATACGTATCCTCTACTCCTGCTTTAGTTAGGATTAATTCACCCCTATTTAATAATGCCTTTGCAGGTATTTTTTTACCATCAATCTCATGATTCGTTCACACAGGCTTTACGATTCCTTCTACTCCGTCAAACACCTCCTGCGCGAATTCTTCACCTCTACGTCACACTCCTTTCCAGCCATCTTCAGATGATTTTAACGCCTTCATCATGTCAACCTAAAGCCATCTTCACACTCTTTCACCTTCAGGGCGCTAATCTCAACACTTTCACTTACAGTGTTACAAGTACCCCTTCGCGTTTTGTATTTTCGTGTCTTAGGATCTCTCCACTATTTCACTTCGTCTTCATTACAGTTCAGCTTTATCCCATATACCACAACTTCCCCTGGATGTATTTACAACGTTCAGTTCAAGGAACGCTTAAATAAAAGTTGACGTAAGAAATAAGTCTTATCTGGACAAATGTGTTGTGTAAAAGCTGTTATCGGACCAATTAATTGGCGAGGTTTGATAAACGAAGACCTGCTTTGATAAGCGCAAAGCATAAGGGCATTAATTTGGCGACGTTCCAGAACTCTTTGGGTTGGTAAACCATCGATGTTAATGTAGTTCTATTTTTAAATTTTGATATCAATTTTTAATGCAGATTCAAAACTAAAATGAAAAGATTGTCCCGGATCAATTATTTTAAATTTAGCTGTAAATTCCTAAAATGGCGACTTGTTCTTAATTAAAAAAAAATTAATTTTGCGCTTTCCATAACGGCCTGGTCATGCTCAGCACGTGTTAAATGTCTATCGTAAAAGTATTTAAGATTTAGGACAGCCATGGAACGTATTGAAACATCCTCAAAACATTCCTGGAGTAACACCTTATGGATGTCCATTTTAGTTCCAGGGAGATTGGTACATATAATGAACATACGTCCATACAAGTTAGAACGTCGGATCGCTTCTTTCAAACATTCATGACTCCCGTACGCATACTTGATCTCTAATTTAATCCGACGATTCCTTACAGCTGTTTTAACTCGTATCCTTCGGCTCCTCTACACGCTATTAATTCATCCTTTTAAATATATCCTCTATCTATCTCCATATATGACATTTACTGTCGTTTAGTACAGTAGCAGCAATGAACACACTTCAGTAATTACCAATTTTTCCAAAGTATTTGCAATGTAAATCAATAGGAGTGATCTAAATTTATTTCAACAAAGGTGTCGGTCCCACCCTTCGAAGTCGAGCCGAAAACAACTTCTGTGAACAAAATCACGATCCACTGAATTATTAATGTGGAAAAAAGGTGTTCATTTAAACTGGAATCGAAATCACTAACACTTTAATAATTCAAGACAATTAAGGCAAAAACGGCTGAAAGAAAGTTGAATTGAATTTTCTCTATGCTTCATTTATCAGAAATTATTAGGAAACGGACGGGAGCTCTTTTGGTATAGCGTGCGTACCTAACACTCTAATATTCATGAGAAACTTTTCTGAATAGACCTCCAAAAGGGAATAAAAGTTTGTATTTCCGTTTTCAATCAGACCGGCAACGTTTCCCTACGTTATTTCTATATAGACTTGTGTAAAGATAATTTGTCCAGAAATAAAAATTGCGTGCCAGATTTACTTTTCGTACCTAATACCCACAGTCAGTTACCTATATCACAGACAACTAGTATATGTTGTCTGTGCCTATATACCTGATAAGTTTGTACTCTGTACGTATATATTCAACTTCCATCGGAAATTATTAACTATTATAGTTGATGCTCCACGTCTAATTTTGATAATCGTTCGGGGCGGTTTTCGAAGCGAAATGCCAGAGTGTGAAACTACTCTCTAGCTTATTTAAAAATGCCAAATATATCGACTATTACAATACGGTAGTAGATCAAAGAGCCTGAAGTACTTACATTATCTGTTGTAATTTGAGGTTCATGTTAAAGCTTTAAGGACGTATCTCAATCTCATTTGCATAAACGAAAACAAGCAATTAATTGAGACCTGAACCGCGAAATAATAAAGTGTAGCAGGTTTCAGACGGTAGAGAAATAAGAACCTTCACTGATGTTGTGAATGAGGATTCATCTAATATTTTTATAGCTTATTCGGTATAGATTGTCTACGTGCATACAAAAACTCTCAGTCTGCGGCGGAGGATAGCTGCAAATAGCGTCAATATCAATTGTTTGTCATTGGAATTAAATTTTGTGCAAATATGTGAGCTGCAAAAGTAAATTGTATTAAATTTAAATGAAAGGAGTAATAAGTCCTTTTGCATGTTTCTTTTGTATTTTACTTCGACGCTTTAGTAGATAATTGAGCTGACTGGTTTGGGAGTGGTTGCGAAATTTCCCTTGCAGCTTTACTTGCTTACTTGTTTACCCTAAAATAGGGCGATTCAAGCAGCTGTCAGTTGAAGCAAGTGTTCGGTTTTAAATATCATTAATAAATATTCAAAACTAACATCTGAGCCTCGATGCTGTGGTAGAATACAATCATTTCGAAAAACCATGGGTCAGTATACTTCGATGCAGTCATTTTCGACTCTGAATAGCAATTTGGCCACCGTTTGTTTGGAAAATTCCGTAACATACGATCTACGAAACTAATGTGCTCCCTGAATCAGCATTTTCATCATTGAATAGCATGGTTTTTTAATTGTAGAGGGAGGTTAGCGGGGGTCGGTGCGTGTTAATGTAGTGTTAATACATTACACTATTTACGCCACAACAGTAGCCATATATAGCCGATACTAACTCAACTCCATGTAAAATCCCATAAGACGATTTTCAAATCTCCTGAAGGTCATCTGCCTCGCTCTCTAGCGGTGACTTTGAAAACTAAATAGAGGTCACAAAGGTTAATGACCTTAATTACGAAGGTTAACGAACCTATGCATTGAAAATCAAGTAAATATCATACGATTCAATGTGGAGAGGTTAACGGACCCTACAACGTTGAACGGTGGGGTGGAGGGTGAATCATTGATCTCCGGACTTTGGAGGGGAGTAGCGATTATAAATTTCCGACATTCAGGTGTATTGAATAATAGTAATCATGGCATGGATAGCGTATGCTGAACAGGCATGGACCAAAGCAAGCGACTTTGTAACGGCAGTTGAACGCCTCAGGCAACTCTTCTCAGCGTTAGTATTTGACGCTGAACATGAATCCGTGTACGGGAACGGGGAATACAGTGTAGAAGAGTGTCTGGCCATCGCTAACAAGTATGAGTTAGGTGAAAAGATTTGTGACAGTTATTTAAACTTTAAAATATGTGAGAGATGTGTTATACGCAGATTGAAGGACGCTCAGTTGGAGCAATTTAGTAATGAACTAAGTGAGTGGATAAATCCTCCTGACAATGAAGAAGACGGTTGCAATTGATGAATCACTGAATTGTGTGTATAAGATGCTAACGTGGTCGTTTGCTTACCGTGAAGCGCGAAAAGGACCATGGGAAACCGCAGCGCTCGATAGATTTCGTTTCCGGAGTAAAATCGAACAAATTAGTCGAGTTCTGTCTCCTGTATTAGAGCAGAGTCATCGTGATAAAGTTTATCATAACAGACTCTCCCCTCCATAATTTTAGCGATATAAGTGAGACTGTAGTAGTGCTTGAAATCATTCCAAAAGTGTACGCGAAGTAGTTAAAATGGATCTTGATGCGCTAAACAATACGACTTTCTGTAAACCGTTCAAAAACGTGAAGGACATGGAGGAGGGCGAGAAATACAGAATCGTAAGCATAGATACAATAAACACAAAGTTTGGTGACCGGATAGTGGTGGAGACTGCAAATTTCAAATGTGTTCTACCCTTGCGTTTCTACAACTACTTTAAAGAGGACAATCGTCTTGGAACATTCAGAGCCTCTATAGCCAATAAGGATATATACATAGCGAGTGCTGGATCTGCTGGGCAAACGACTAATTTAAAGTTTATGTAAATATAGAAATTGTGTAAATAAGGAAGTCTAAAAATAAACATAATATACGAAATAGTTTTTCATTTCATAATAAAGTATGCACTTCATCATGAAATACCTCAGTTTCGTCATAGTCGTCTAGGTGTGTGGTTCTTATGAAATCAGTGAACATGGATACCAAAAATAGCTTCAATAATAACTACTTTACGTGTTCGTGTTGGTGTTGTAATCGCAACGGAGATGATGATGATGATGATACTCCCTCGCCTCCCCACATTGAAAATATACATAATAAAGTGATCGAAGAACGTTTAATCGATTGTACTTCGTACGATCTCCTCGATGGTCAGTTCGCTGAAGTAGGTTACAGTACACACCTTAACCTTACACCAGTTCTACGAATCGCTTGCTCCTCCGACGATGCTATAGTGATGGTGAAGGAGGATTGGGAAACGCTTCTAAGGTGGCAAACATACCTTGAAATGAAATTTCTTCGATCGCATGAAATTGAAGGTCGTATTAATTGGTCTAATGTTAAAGAAGAGGAAGATATCGAATATGAGGAAAGTTCTGAATCACTTACTAACAATATTACAATTTTTTATAATTGGCAATCGGTGAAGGATGCTGAGAGAATGTTAAAGAGTGTGACAATTCGACGCGGGAACCATTCCTGCACAATGAACAAGAACGACATTGAAGAGTTTTTCAACCTAAAAGATATTATCAATTATCGACTAGAATTATTGGAATCTTACGCGCTGCCCTCTTTCTATCAAAACATCATTGAAGAGGTGAATAACTATCGACACTTTCGGAAAATGGAATTTGGTGACGATGGGGACAACGATGACATCTATCGCGATATTGAGAATGTGTTAAATTATAAGTACAATGTAAATTCTCATAATACAGTTTGCATGATGGAAATCCTACACTATCGACCTACTTATTTAATGTATCACATATATCGACCTCAGTAAACGTTATTACTTTATTTGAGCATTTTCTTTTGATGGATGGTTTTCTATAAATATCGCAACCAATTGCTACACGTCAACAATGTTGAATCGGAAGCGGAAGTGTACGGGTGGGAGTGGCTTGGTTAATACTCTCATAAACAAACTTCCAGTTGAGCTACATATTCCAGGCTATCAGTATTGCGGACCTGGCACTAAATTAGATAAAAGGTTAAAGCGAGGCGATCCCGGAATAAACCCGCTAGACGCTCAGTGCAAAGAGCACGACATTAGCTATAGGGATAACCAAGACTTGGAAAGACGACATCAAGCAGATCGCGTTTTAGAGCGGAAAGCTTGGGAACGGTTAAAAGCTTCCAACGCAAAGTTAGGTGAACGAGCTGCCGCTCTTACAGTAGGCACCATTATGAAAGTGAAACGAAAGTTGGGGATGGGAGTTAAGGGGAAGAAGAGCAGTTTATTGAACTTGCGTAGGAAGATTGCTAAGAAAATGAGGAAAAGCGGCAATACTGTGGATATAATAAAGTCAGCTGTTACGGCAGCAAATATGGCAGTAAAAAGTTTAGGTGGTAGGAAAAATGTAAGCGTGCCTAGAGTAATTCCCATACCAAAACAGGGAGGGTTTTTACCATTCCTGATACCCCTATTTGCTGGTCTGTCAGCAGTTGGAGCTTTAGCCGGCGGTGCTGCAGGCATTGCTAAAGCAGTTAATGCATCCCGTGACGCTCGTAAAATGCTAGATGAAACATCACGCCATAATCGCACGATGGAATCGATCGCTATAGGAAATAAAAGTGGCGGTGCGCTGTACTTGAAACCTTACAAATCGGGAGGCAGTTTAGCCTTGCATTTACGAAAAAAAAAAACTTCAAAAATTGCCCAAGCGGCCGTTGACAGATGTAGATCTACGTAAGCATGCAAGAGGGTGTGTACCATACTTTAGGGATGTGTTTATGCGAGATAGTATGCCTATATCGCCATGGAAAAATGAATCCGGTGTTATTAATTTAGATAACCAACGAGGGCGTGGCACTCATTGGGTGTCTTATAAAAAACGTGGTGAACGAGTGTGGTACTATGATAGTTTCGGTAATATTCCACCACCACGAGAAGTGATTGAGTATTTCCGCGACTGTAAAATTTATTATAATTACGGGCAAGAGCAACAATTTGGAACAACGAATTGCGGTCATCTGTGCTTAAAATTTCTGTATAAATAACACGCATTTTATCTCGGTACCTGTAGTCATAATGTCGACAACCTTCAGCATAGAGGGCGTTGGAAATACAGCCAGTCATGATTTTTATCCACCCATAGAACTTCCATCCGAGAAATTGTACGTAATAGGGGTGGTCGGTTTCTATGGCTGTAACAGTATTAGAAATATTCACGCGGGAAACGATAAATTCTATATTAGGAGAGGTGATAATTCCCACGGAATAGGAATTCCTCACGGTGCATACGAGTTGGAAGAGCTAAGCGCGTATATAAAAGCTCGCATTCCAAATCGCTTTAGTTTACGTACAAATAACAATACGCTCAAGTGCGAACTTAGCTGCGACTTTGATATAGATTTTACTCCAAGAGACTGCATAGGACGCATGATCGGTTTCGAATCGAAGATATTGGAAGCGAACGTTCTACATACATCTGCTTTAGATATACAAATCATTAAACATACCAACATTCACATAGAGTGCAATCTTATCCTATCCTATCGCAACGGAAATCCCGCTAAAGTACTTTATGAAATAGACGTTTCTGTTCCACCGGGTTACCGCTTAGATAAAATTCCCAGTAATACTCAATATTTGCAAGTAAATACCAGTAGAATTAGCAATATAACTATAAAGCTGACAAATCAAAAGGGTGAACCAATTGATTTCGGTGCAAGTGAGCCTTTTACAGTACGATTAGAGTTAAAAGAATATGGGGTTACGTATTAATCAAGGTCCACTGCCATCTTTCCTCAATACTATAAATAACCGAGGTAACCGGAAATCGACTTATTCTCAATCGGGACAGGGCCCGGGCACATTAACGCCTGCAGAAAAATATTTCTTGGAATCCATTGGTCTAAAAGTGCAAAATGGCGGCGGCTGCAGACTCGTTAAACGTCTTTCAAAACGCACGTTTTGATGAGACCATAATCAAGTCCGATATTCACACCTATCTCCCATACGGAGGATCTTCGAATTTTGGGCTTTCCAGTGAAATCCGTATATTAATTCAAAATCAAGAACTGATAACCGCCACGTACGATAGCTTCTTGTACATAGAAGGAAAAATTGAATGGAGTCAGTCACAAGAAGAGGGTGCCATTGCAAAAACATGCAACCTAACAAATAATTTCGCTCCATTCCTTTTCGAGGAAATTCGCTACGAGTTGGGAGGACAAAAAGTAGATGTGTGTAGGAATCCTGGAATTACATCCTCTCTGAAAGGATACATATCGTATACGTCTACTGAAAGCAAAGGAATGCAGCATTTGGGATGGTCACCCACAAACGAATCCGTTCAAGTAGATTACAACAAAAGCAACAAAGAAAAACATTTCGCTGTCTGTATACCGCTAAAACATTTATTCGGAAGCATGGAGGATTATCGTCAAGTTATTGTAAACATGCGACAAGAATTGGTGCTAATTCGAGCTAGAAGCGATACCGATTGTTACATGGGAACCGCCAACGATGCAGTAATATCGTTAACCAAAATTCAATGGAAAGTTCCGCACGTGACAGTTAGCGACAGTGCCAAAATCGGTCTATACGAACGGATTAATAAGGGTGCAACAATTACAATACCTTTTCGACAGTGGGAACTGTACGAATTACCCGCACTGAAACAGGCACAGTCGGATATATGGCCAATCAAGACCTCAACTCAATTAGAAAAACCGCGATGGGCAATTGTGGCATTTCAACGTAGCGGGAAGAAGTTTTCGCATGAGACAAGAGCGGGCGACTTCGATAACGTCAAAATTCGAAACCTAAAATTGCATCTCAACTCTGAAAGTTATCCGTACGAAGCGATGCATTTAGATTTTAATGCAAATAAGTACATAACGGCATATCAAAACTATGTAAACTTTCGACGAGATTATTATGCCAAGGATGAGCAAGACGCTCTGTTTGACTATTTGTATTTTAAAAGTTGTCCAATCTTTGTGCTAGACTGTTCAAAACAAAACGAATCTCTGAAGCATTCAACGGTAGATGTTAAGCTGGAAATGGGAGTCGATGGAGGCCTTCGAGGCGGGAACTGTTGCTTATTGTCTGATCCTGCACGATGCACTAGTTCAATACAATCCTTTGACTGGAGAAGTGAAAAAACTATAAGTTGTATTTTTTTTAATGTATAAATAAAATGTATTGACGAAAATGTTCCTAGTTTTATTTCAACCGTCTAAAATGAAGGTTGTGACGCAGAAGCATAAGCTGTCCATTCAAAATCTGGATACCTTTATAACGACAAATGTAGAGGGCAAAAAAACATGGCGAGTTACTTCCAAATAGCGTAAGATGCTTAATCTGCGGGCCGTCTAATTGTGGTAAAACAAATACGATGCTCAGTCTGTTAACTGAGCCCAATGGTCTACGCTTCAAACACGTGTACGTCTATTCCAAATCATTGAATCAAGAGAAATATAAACTTTTGGGGGAAATTCTGCAGCCGATGAAGGATATTGGCTTCTTCACATTTAGCGAGAATTCCGACATTATGGAACCAAATGCTGCCAAACCTAATTCAATTTTTATCTTTGACGATATCGCTTGTGAAAAACAGGATAACATTAGAGCGTACTTTTCCATGGGTAGACATAACGCTATCGATTGTTTCTACTTGGGTCAGACGTATTCTAAAATTCCTAAACAATTGATTAGAGATAATGCTAACTTAATTGTCCTATTCGAGCAGGACGACTTGAATTTGCGACACATTTATGAAGATCACGTCGCTCCCATTATACCTATGCCTCTGTTCCGAGAGATGTGCTCGGAAAGTTGGCGAACTCCGTATGGCTTTATGGTGATCAATAAGGATGCAGATGTGCGAAACGGTCGCTTCAGGAAAGGTTTCGATCACTATATAATACCATGAGAACGTGTTTATTGTTCAGTTGGAAATAAACGGCTATCAAGTCAACAGCTTCCAAAAATAAACAGCTTATCAAGAAATAGGTCCCCTGTTCCCTCTGTTTATCTGTTACCTGTTCCCTTGATCGCATCATGGATAATAAGGAGATGACCTTGAAAAGACGAATAGTTCAGGCTCGTAAAGCGATACAACAAAAGTACAATCGTCTCAAAGCGGATCGTTCTATTAGAGAACTGGAATTTGTACGAACGTATAAACCACTAATTCAACCGCTATCCCAGATCGTAAAGAAAATCGAACCACTGCCATCGGTGGTAACGAAAAAGGAGGAGCCAGAGGATGAAGTATTTACATCACCTTCCAAACGTTTATCACCCGCAAAAAGAAAGTCGCCACCACACCGTTCAACGCCTGCGATACCTTATTACTCGCGAGCGAGACGAAGGCCCTCTTCACTTACCGAGATTAGTCCTCTGGCTAGACTTCCCTACTTCCAAAAATATCCACCAACCGATATTAGCCCAATGGTTAGACCTTTTCGCCCCACGGCTACACCATCATTGAGACAGCCCCCATCATTTCTACAGAGTACAGTGATAGGAGAGCATCAACCAGAGGAAGAAGAAGAAGTGTCCTCTATCGCATCATCATCTGCTTCATTACTCGATATGCAAGGTTCGCAAGCTTTTTTGGAACAATACAACCACCTACCTCGTATATACGTCGAGCGCATGATAAGAAATACGAGTAATGCAATTGACACAACCTTTGGAATTCATTATAATGTTGAGACTGATAAGTGGACAATGGGCAACACACCGGTGATGATTAATGGTGACGATTTAATGATTAATGGCGTTCGATATAAGGGTACAGCAGGTCTATACGAACTTATCATTATGAATGAGCCGGATGAATCGCTAGTATCCAATCAGGATAGAAGTAACTATAAGCAGATAATAATAGCAACTCATGTCGCACGGCGCAATTACGATCCCACCGAGCAGATTCGTGGCAATAAGAGCAAAAAGTATACGCTCATAATAAAGCCTCTATTAAAGGAGGAGGAAGATGCGAAGAGGGGGCGTACGAAATCCGGAAGCGGTATTACTCTATTCAAGGAAGTCGATCGACCGATCGAATACAAATACTGGAATAGCGTACATGAATTGATTCGTGATTTAGAGGTTTTATGGGGTGAAAAAATGGCCGGCAACACTGATGTAAAAAATGACATAATATCAATCGTGGAAGAGATGTACGAGGAGGGTTACATACAAAAGCCCACGCAGCGATTTTTACGTCAACTAGTATAAATACCCCTTTTCAGTCTTTTTGGTTACATTCACCATGGATAAATTCGGACGTTCGCATACCCATGCTCAATTTGGAAAACTGCTAAAGACAAAATTTTCCATTACTGACGATACGATAAATGTGGAAAATAAGAGACTAAGTAATGTTGCGGATCCTATTGAACGACATGATGCCCTAACCTTACAACACTACCTATCAACAAGACTAAATCTCAACGAAAACCGGTTAATGAATGTAGGCGAACCAATAGACGACGGCGATGCCATAAATAAGGGATTTTTCACATATTATATGCAGATTGCGAAAGCACCTGTAGACGGTCTTCGCAATTACGTGGAGGTACTAGAGGAAGAGCTGAAAGCGGTCAAAGAAACATTGCATAAAGTAATAAAGGATGCAGCAGGTGGTAAATGAGCTACATAAAGCTGCGCGCAAAAACTTTCCACGTAGACGTACCGTTATTAAAGGGTATGATGATCTTTGGCAAGCAGATTTGGCCGAATTCATACCCTACGCTAAACAGAATAAAGGCTACAAATACATACTGGTAGTTATCGATTGCTTCTCAAAATATTTGTGGACAAGAGGATTGAAGACCAAAACGGGCGAGGAGTTAACAAAAGCCATGCAAGATATTTTCAAAACTACCAGGCGTAGACCGCAAAATCTACAGACCGATGCTGGGAAGGAATTCTATAACAAATCATTCGCCAAATTGATGACGGAAGAACGCATTAATCACTACTCCACGTACAGTACAAAAAAGGCTGCCATAGCCGAAAGAACAATTAGGACGATCAAAAATTATTTATACAGACAGTTTAGTCTCCGTGGAAAGTATGTATGGATTGATGCAATCGAATTGATCACAAATGGATACAATAATCGTAAACATCGAACAACGGGGATGAAGCCGATCGAAGTAAAGGTCGACACGCAGCTGAATGTCTACAACCACATCAAGCTTTTCAACAAAAGATATCGATTTAATGTTGGCGATGTAGTTCGAATTAGCAAGTTTAAATCTATATTTGCTAAAGGCTACACATCCAACTGGTCTAGTGAACTATTCAAAATTGTAAAAGTACAAATAACCAACCCTGTGACATATTTGTTGGAAGACATGAACGGGAAACCTATACTTGGAGGATTCTACGAGCAGGAACTCCAAAGCGCAAAATATTCCGACGTATACTTGGTAGAAAAGGTACTACGACGGAAGAAAGATAAAGTGTATGTCAAATGGTGGGGATTAGACGAAAGATCTTGGATTGATAAGAATAACATTGTGTTGTGAGCTTATTGGTTGTAAAATAAAAAAGTCAATAAAAACATTTAGTCTTTTATTTACCATACAACATATTTTTTTACAGGTTTTTTTTTCCTATCACTATCATCTGTACTCATTATTTTTAAAAGTAACTCATACGTCTTCTTATAATCCATTAATTGGGTGGATGGCCAGATTGCAGAATCTGGCCCACAAGTCCAGCCAAGAATTGCGTTTGAATCACCTTCTCCTTTTTGTATATTTCCCATTATCCATCGGTAAATTTGTTTATGACGAGTATCTTCATAAGGGTTAAATTTGCATTCGATACTTTTCTCTATACATATATCGATAAACATTTCTAGAGCATTGACATTAGCGTACTGTGCAGATTCACATATACTTTCGTTTATCACACAAATAATATTTCTATGAACAGCCTTTGAATTAAGTAAATTGGTTATATAGATTTTGATATTTAATGGTAAGCTATCTACTATTTGATTGCCACTAATTTTTGATGAACTTATAACAGAGTCAACTAACTTATCTAGTTCAAGCTTCCTATCTACAAGTAATCTAATACTGTCTGGACTTATATTTCTAAAAGTAGCACACCAACTGAAACATTCGTCCGGTAAGACCAGGTTCTGTAAAAAATTAAAAAAAAATTAAAGCATAATTTTGCACGGACGGAATTTCCAAAAGAGCTCGTTTCAAGAATTTTTTATAAACTGGAACAGAAGTGTAATGTAATTCATGCTCCAACTGAATTTTCAAATTTTCATGGTTCATGATGTGGCGGATGTATTCTGAAATGTAAAAAAGGGGCTGTGAGACATTGTCAATGACATTTGAATCCCCAAGGACGGGTATCAATGTTATTAGCACAGATAACACGTTTGTCATCGTGAGGACTCAATACTACTTTCTCCTGCTTCAACGTAAATACTGTATGTTTTTTTGAACGAATAAGATGCTGACTTCGTTTTATAATTAGAACGTTAAACAAAGCGTTCTTGTAATCATTTAGAGTAATTTCTCTGATGCTAGTCGATGTCGAGCCTTTAGATTTTTTGGTCAGTTTTCCCTCTACTTCATAAGCGTACATCTTAGCACGAAGTCCTACGAATTCGGTCATAATGTGTCCATGATTTTCATCTTTCATTAGACCGGGGATTTTTTTATTGACTAATGGAATCCCATATTCATTATTGATATCATAATTTGAGGTATCAAATCGATGTATATCATCTTTTATATTCTCGTATATATTGGGAACTGTAAAATAGTATATTAGGCTATCGGTATCTGTATACAGAAGTTTTGTTTTATCTTTAAACTGTTTGAGAATGTAGTTATAATGAAAGTCATAGAGAAACGTTTTTGATATATCTAAAACGGCAAATCCCGCGTATATTGGTTTATTGAAAAATATCTCTAACCTATCCATCTCTATTATAACCATATCCTTATCAAAAATGGTACAACTGCTAAAGTTTGGCTTCGCTATATACGCACGGGCTCCATACCTTCCCTCCCATTTGGTTAATAGTTTCACATCTTTGTATTTTCGCACGTTCTCCATAAGTTTACCATAGACGCAATTAATCATTAATTTGTAAAATTCTATTTCAAACATATTTTTCGCTTGTTGCCTCATGCGAGTGTTTAATTCAATATACTTTTTCAGCCACGGTGATTGCTTAAACTGTAATACTCTATTTATTTTTATCAACTTTAACCCATGTTGTACGTACATCTTTAAATTTCTATAATGAACTACGTAGTTGTGCTTTGGGTACAAGGTAAGCATTAGTTTCTTTAATTTTGAGTTATTTGGCACTAGATGCTCTGGGGCCAAAGGTAAATCAGAATGTAATCTGTGGCATTCCAAAGGATACTCTAAATCACAGTCTACAATATAACCAACGTCTGAATCATCAGGATGGTTTAGAATATCTAAATTTTGAATGTCATCTACAAAGGAAAAATCGCTGCAAGGCAAGAATTCACACATTGAGGCACCATAAAGGTTATTAATATCATAATACATTAAATAGGTCGTCTCCAGGTTAGGATTATATTTTTCTTTCATGTACGGGTTATTGGCCTTCGCGTATCTCATTGAACATTGTGCTACACCTCCTCTTATACCACTTTCAATAAACATCATTTGATCAATGTCACTTAAAAGTTCTAATTTAACGTCGGTGACTTTAAGCATTGCGTCAAATGCCAAACCCGGGGCGGTGTAATAATGTAACGGATCTAAGCGATAGGTACGCAAACAAGTCTCCCTAAAATTTTCAAAGATATCCGCCAAAAGGAGAACGTCCGTCATCAAATAGAGATCAGAATATTGACCTAAGGTTTTAATTTCGAACGCGTTCCAAATGTGATTCGCATGTTCATAGTCCGCTTCGCTCACAGCTTCATTTTTTAATTGACTAAAAAATGCATCTCGAGTTGGTAACACTGTCTCATTTAATTTCTCCCACGAATCAACGTAATCATATGGAAACACTCCCTTTCGAGTTAACAAATGGAATTCATTTGCATTACGACAATGCGCTCTAGTAATAGTTTTCTGCTCATTATCTAAATACGAAGATAGCTTATCTATACTACTGCTCATAAATCTAAAGGAATCGATAAATCGAAAATCTATGTTAGTGTTCTGCACATGCTTCGTGAAAGAAATATATTTTTCTTTGTTTAAAGGTAAGAGTTTAATTCCGCCAGGAAAGCCGATAGCGAGTTCTCGAATAAAAAAATGGGCATCGTATCCGCTTAAGTTATGGAAAACGACTGGTATAACATGGGAGTGGTTAAAGTTCAAATTACATGCCTGGTGAGCCGCCCCTCTGTACCGCCCCGTCATATGATGGTGATCGCGTACTTTAATTTGATCTTCGGTAAAAGGTTTCTCGCAAATGTGACACACTATAGCGTTCAAATAGTTTTGCATCTGATGAGGACTAAGAACTTCCATGGGAACAATAGTATTCACAATTTCATTTGCCCAATCGGCAATCTCGCGCAATCGTTTAATAAACCATTGAATACAATCAGGTCCTCTGTATGAAAACAATTTCGAAAGCGACTCATCATACGAACACTTAAGGTAAAAGGCAATACTAAAGGGAGTATGCTTTTGGTAAAATGTTGTGTTAGCATTTGGAAGATTGACTTTATCACATTTTTCCAAGATGCACTCAAGGTCTGAATAAATAGTAAATGCCACCTTCTCCATGTTAGAATAATGTGTGAATTTTAGAATCCTTTCCGAGTCATTAGGCAGTCGAATGGAGCACTTATTGACTTGATGACATTTAAGCGTATGCTTTTCTAATAAATCACTCGTTGAAAAGTGGTTCAGACAAATATTGCAGAAGAATTTCTTATGTCCTCTACGAGATAGTTGGGAAGATAACAACGCTGACATATTTTTAATCCATGCAAAATGATAGTAACAGTTATTGGTATTGAGGACTTTATTCCTTTGATCAGAAACCAACACCAATAAATTGATAGTTTTTCTATTATCAACTTTACCACTTAACATAAAAGGAAATATATTTCTCTTAACTATGCAATATAAGTTAATGGAGATATCATTCATGTTCTCAAATTTTTTAATATCTGTTAGTTTAATGGGGAATTTGATAGATCCACGATTTAATACTTGGTCAAAATGAGGATAACTACTTACTCTATCGGCATTTTTATTAACGGGATGCAATGCTGCGACTATTGACCACAGAAAACAAAACTGATCATTATTCTTTACGTTAATAACTGCTCTCTTAGCGGCTATAAAAGGAGGAACTTTGACGTATGTTGAAAACCCTCCCTTAATGGGTACGTACTGATTAATATTGATTTTCAGATTTACTATATCCGATAAGGCCCACCCAGAGTTCTTTTCGGAGAAATTCTCCAACTTTGTTTGAATTTTATCGAAAACGTTTTCATTGTACCATTCCCTAAGATTAGTACCGATGTCAATCGGAGCATTTTTGGTCTGGAATGTTTTCAAGTCTATAATGCTAGTTTGAGGATGAATAAAATTGCAAGTTAAAATGACGTTTACTTTTAACATGGATCTTGCTAACGCTATCTTAATTTGGCGTAAAAAACTATCGTACGCATGATTTAGAAAAATTAGGGGATCCTTATAACCAAAATTAACAATAACACCAGTAATTAAACGGCCATTGAAGCAGGAGTCTAATGTGTACCACGCTAGTTTACGTGATCGACTTTTATTGATGACATCGATCCCACAACCCCTTTTTTTCGTGGAAAAATTCTTTAATCGCTCTTGTAACGTAGCCAAATAGCTTTTCAAGAGCGCCAAATTAGATTCAAGTCTCGAAGAATTTTCATTCGGATTATTGAAATGAACTTGATTGACAATAGCTCTTTGCAATATTCGAATGTTGGTTTTCGCGATTGAAATGTGTTTAACAATTTCAGATTTCTTTTTTAAGAGATTTGCCGAATGTCGGGTTAGGTTAACGATCTCACTGCTTATACTCGAAACAGATTCCATACTTACTATGCTGATCAAAGGGTTTTAATTATCCAAGATTTTAATCTGTGTAAATCCTAGAAATGTTGCACTCATAAGTTATCCGACACTAGTGCGATTAGCTGACCACGATCCTAGATGTCACAACTGAGATACTGCTCGAATGATACTGTATACGTAAGTGAACCTGAGAACAGGAACAAATTCTCTTTATAAGGTGTATTGCAAATGTTATTGCAGGTGAATGCTCCACTTTTTCTGTTACTTAGAATTTTCTTATCGGCAGGTGTGCGCTTTGACCGCCAACCTGCCTGAGAAAAAGTCTACGTTCCCACGAGAGTTTATGATAACGTTAACATTTTCTCGTAAGTGTAAACCTGAGAACAGAAACGGATTCCCTTTCATAAAAAGATGGAAAGGTTACTTCAGGTGCATGCCCTACTGTTACTTAGAATTTTCTCATCGGCAGATGTGGACTTTGACTGTCAACCCGTCTGAGCAAAGTTTACGTTCCCGCGGGAGAGTTTATGCTAACGTTAACAAAATATTCTCGGTATATACCCGTACATGTCTTACATGAATCAGTTTAGAGTTCGATGCAAATCGCTATCATGTCGGCGGCAAAACGTGTAAAATTATCTACGAAAAAGAGTGCACCAAAAGCGAGTGGTAGTTCTTCAACAACGACAGTACCGAAAAATACAAAAACTGCCGAAAAACCTCTTCCGCAAGAAGCTATCATTAATTTAGTGGACGAGGATGGTCCAACTGAGAGGTAAATATGATTTTTGTGCAATTATTTCATGAAGATACTAAAATGAACTTTTATTTTTTAGAATAACAACAACAACGACTCATCTAAGAAACAGCGCGTTTAATACCTTGGATGAGTTGCTGGATCAGTTGGATGGAAACATCCACCACGTGTACGCTCCCCAAAGGTAAAACATTCGCAATACCAAAATAACATGAAATTAATATTTTTTTTCCTTTTAGAGTGGACAACAACATAAAAGGCACCGTCAATAACATGCAGTAAGTTAAAAGCGCACCGAAGTATTTTTTTATACCTTTAATTTATATTTGCAGACATTATCAAACCACCACCAGCCTACAGCCGGCTCAAACAGCACCGCAATCGACAAGTTACCAGTTACAGTAAGTTGCATTGAAGAAGAGTAATTAACCTAACTTTGTCAAAATAACATGAAATTAATATTTTTTTCCTTTTAGAGTGGACAACAACATAAAAGGTACCATCAATAACATGCAGTAAGTTAAAAGCGCACCGAAGAAACTTTTAATACCTTTAACTTATATTTGCAGACATTATCAAACCACCACCAGCCTACAGCCTGCTCAAACAGCACCGCAATCGACAAGTTACCAGTTACAGTAAGTTGCATTAAAGAAGTGTAATTAACCTAACTTTAATATTTATTTCAGTATTCCAGAGGGGACCGCCCGTGTGCTACAACATATTATAATACCACCGCCACCACCACCGGCAGAGCCGCAGTAAGTTGCATTCTCTTAAAAGAAAAACGACTTCTATGAATTTATTTTGCTTTCAGACTACAAGGAGCACAACAACAACAGACGAGTACCGTCGGTCAATCTCAGTAAGTTATTTTGAAAGTGTAATGAAAAGAAAGTTCTAACATTCCTATTCTCTTTGTTACAGGCATGCACAAAAGGACATGAAGCTTCTGAGGGAGGTGTTCGAACAAAGCTTCTATGAGACGATCTCCCAGCCTCCTTCAGAAACTGGAGAAATAATTCCACCGATCCAACTTCCAACAGCCGTCGTTCCCTCATGGATTGAACCTGCAACACCCCGTGAATTGGCGAAGGCGTCGCTTGCATGGTTGCAACAGAAGGCTCCTGAATACATGCAGCGGTACGAAGACGCGCAAAAGGCAACGAGGAGGCTGGAAGAGGAGCTCGATGCAGCGCGCCTCACCGAACGACGGCTGGGCGAAGAAATGACTTATATGAACAAATTTATTAATTTTTTGAAATAACAAATTGTAAATAATAAATGTAGTTTAGATGGATAATTTTATTTAAAATGGTAAAACGAGCAACCCATAACTTCCCTCCTTGAGTATTAACTATGAGAGTAAATAGTTCCATTTAACGTTAATCGTATAGAAAGAAGCGTAAAGCGTACTTCCACAATCTCTGGACCTGGAGCATAGTAAAACGAGCAACTCATAATTCGTCTGAATATGAGAGTTCGATTTTACCAGTACATAATATCGTAAGTTTATTAGTGATCGCATAGAGAAAGTCTGCTAACTTCCACGATCTTGCATATGTTGAGAATGATAAAACGAGCAACTCAATTCGTTTGGGTATGAGAGTTCGATTTACCAGTTCATAATACGTAGGTGATCGCATAGAAAGAAGTGTAACTTCCACGATCTTTGCATAAATGTGAAGAATGAGAGTAGCTGGGGAACACGGCGGATCTTAATGAGATTGACTTAATACATTCTCTAATAAGGTACCGACCGTATACTTTTAATACACCGCGCTTTTACGGTCGCCCGCGCTAAACATCATTCCCTATAATAGACGAGTATGTTTCAGGGGAACTCGGCGGCTTACAGCGATAGACCGTGGTACATTGTCTCATTAGAAGCCGCTCTCGCATTGTGATATCATTCGCTTTCGCTGTATGGAAAACCACCGCAATAAATCCCGCTGAAT
Organism: Photinus pyralis; assembly: GCF_008802855.1. Taxonomy (NCBI): domain Eukaryota; kingdom Metazoa; phylum Arthropoda; class Insecta; order Coleoptera; family Lampyridae; genus Photinus; species Photinus pyralis. The sequence goes on along the minus strand of NW_022170738.1, from coordinate 28,112,461 downwards.
TTACTTACGGCATCAGAGCAATTTTTTTAAAGTTTTTAAACAAAATATTGTTTAACATTGTGCTTTACTTAAAGTAGGTACCACTTTTCTGAATAAATGTACAATTAAGTTCGTGTACCTTATCAAAATTTCTTATAATACGACAAAATATACTTTTACTAGGATTACGTTTTAAAGATGTAACTCGTTAATGAAAATTAAGTACCTACTCTAATATTCCCAATATAAAGGTGAAAAGAAGATTGAGAATACATTCTTATAGGCGGAGATAAAATGTCTATTTTTACATAGTACCTACATTTATGATAATAAGGTCAAAAAGTGCACAATAACATCTGGAACGATTCGTTTAAATTCGTTAATTCCATTGAGTGTAGGGACGGCTTTTTCCTTCCCCTAAATTACAAAGGGCTTCAAAAATTATCCACCGTGCATTAACCATTATGCCTTTCCATTAATAAGTACTTTAACCGGAACACATTTACTCCTACTTACTCTCAAACTACTTAATTTTCTTAATATTTACTTGGTAGGTGGGTTTAGATACCTAATGGATTTGGCAAATTAAATTAGATGCATTCAAACAAAATTTATTGGTTGCATGTTTACAAAAATTGTAACAAATTCTTTGTTTAGCGAGTAACTTTTCACAAAACATATTCAATTATAGATAGGTAGCTCCTTAGTTTCCATTAATCTCTACAGAAGGTCTTCCAGCCCGAAAACTCCATAAGCGAAATTTCTTCCAACACATCAATCATTTTAAATTTAACTTATTAATTTGTCGTTGGCATTGAAATACTTCAATATCCCACTTTAATTTTTTCAAATTTATGAGTAACTTCTCAAGCCTCTTCTTTTGTGATATATACACTGGCGATACCTTTGCTTTTCTCGCAACTGATTCAGTGGTTTTTGTCATCTTGCTGTCTATCAATTACGTCTAACAACCGACCACTTTATATTCCCCCAAGTAGTTAACCACGCCCTCTTAAGACATCCCCTCCCTCTGGTAAATCGCTGACCTCAAAGTGACTACCAGAGGCTCCATTAAGGTCGTTACCCTTTGAGAGCTCTAGTTTTCAAAATCGCCGCCAGAGGAAGATGACCTTCAGGAGATTTGAAAATCGTCTTATGGGATTTTACATGGAGTTGAGTTAGTATCGGCTATATATGGCTACT